>NC_135534.1:150861119-151215619 GCF_045843805.1 Urocitellus parryii
TTATCCAAGTAACACGATGTGGCATACATCTGGAGTTTTAATATATTTTGCTTGGGTATGTGGTAGGCTGGGTGGTGGAGTGGGAAGGGGGCATATGTACTGAAGATTGGCTGAAAGGACAAAGAATATTTGAGCTAGTCAACAAGGTTAATAAGGACCCATATGTCACATTCATTTTAATCTCATAGTGAAAAGTAAGCAGTAATTGGTAACATTTTAAATTGCTTTTAATGTGGTAGATGTAAAATGTTTCCTTAAATCCTCAGAAACCTCTGTGAAGTAGGACTTACTAATACCCCCAATTTTTTAATGGAAAAAGTTTTGAAATCATTTTACTGTTTGATAACAAATTTACAATATATCTATATTAAATCCCATTAGCTATTTGGTGTAATGACAGTTTTGGGTTATGCTATGTATCAATTAGGATGTTTAATGTTTTGCCTTAATTTGGGCTCACCCATAATTAGGGACTGGGGCAAGGGTTCAGCAAGGTAATTTTATAAATTATGATAAAAGAGGGAAGGAAAGTAAGAGAAGGAAGGAGGAAGAGCTAAGATAAGAGTGTGTCGTCAAGACCATCACTGCAGGCCCCTGGGGAGTAAAGTCTGAATTTTACAAGACAAAACCCCCTGCAATTGTGGAGGCTGACATTTTTTGTTTTGATATATTTTCATTACTAAACTGGATTTTCAGAAAAAAAAATATGTTAGGAAATGTTGATAGGCAAAGTGCCCTGGTCTGTTTCCTGTTGTCATAACTGAATATCACAGACTGAGTAATTTATAAGGAAATAAAATTTATTCAGCATATGGTTCTGGAGGCCCTGGGCTGAGGGATTGCATCTAGTGAGGGCCTTCTTGCTGATGAGGACTCTCTGCAGAGTCCTTAGGCAGTGCAGGGCATTACTTAGGCATGGTGAGACAAAGGATGTTTGCTTGCCCATGGCTCTTTTCCTCTTCTCAAGAGTGTTCAACTTCATGATTTCATCTAATCCTAATCAATTCCCAAAGATCCTACTTCCAGATATCATTAACATATGATTTGGGAGATTCAGTTTCTACCACAAGAATTCCAAGGCACACAACAAACCAAAGCCCAAGGTATATTAAGCAAAAGAGTGGCTGAATTGTTTGAGAAACACCACAAGGAAAGTAATAGAGATTCAAAATATATTACTCTCAGGTACTCAACAATCCAATAGAAATATGGTTAGCTTTGTTCGAGTCACTGTTTATTTAAATTTTATTTAAATGAACAGGCTAATATCAGAAGGCCAGATTAGAACATACCCAGGAAGCCACTGATAGCCACTACTGAGAGAATAAAGAATTACTACACTAGTTAGAAGCCAATCGAATTGGTCAAAGGACAAGTAAATTTAACGTGGTGAGAAGGAAGGCAATGGTTGAGAAGAACCAAGCTGGCAGCCTTAAAACTAATACTGGGCTTATGAATGACCAGCCAGGGCAGGAAGGGAGCATGGGGGATAAGGACTGAAGTGTTTCCTCTGTAAGACACTATATCATTTATTTTTGCATCCCCAGGACCTTCATTGCACCAGATAGAGTAAATGATGACAAGTAGTGGTTGAGGTGAGTTGTATACTATTCCTTGCCCAAGGAGCATTGTAGAGTTCAGTGGATCATACGATTACCCCTGCTTCTGTCCAGTGAAGCTACTTTCAGGTCGTGATTGGAAATGTCTCCCATGTCACCTAGCCATGGCTTCAGCCAGGAAGAAGTACAGGAAACTCAGAACTTCAAGATTGAACGAGAGATAGTGGGGAGAGAGTTGAGACCCAGAATTATCTAAAAACTCTGAGAACTCTAGGCCTGTAGAAGCTCAGCTCCCCAGCCTGGATGGGTTTCTTACCAAAGAAAAGAGGCATAAAGACAGAGGCAGGTGGCGAGCTGCCATGATCCACAGGTTGTACCCTGTTCTTCAAATAGTAATTATAGTCTGGATGTGGCACTTGATTAAAAGAAAATACTCTTGATATTTATTTTACTCCCAGAGTCATCATATAGATAATAAAGAGATGGAATCTTTAGAAGGGGTAGAGTTGTAGCACAAGGAGATCGAACTGGAAGTGTGAAAGGTAAAAGTTTTACCCAAGTGAGGAATGAACGAATGGACGTTGACTTGGTCTATCCTCTGTGCCAGGTACTTCCCCTTCACTATTCTTTTTTTTTAAAATTTTATTTATTTATTTATTTTGAGAGAGAGAGAGAGAGAGAGAGAGAGAGAGAGAGAGAATTTTTTAATATTATTTTTCAGTTTTTGGTGGACACAACATCTTTATTTTATTTTTATGTGGTGCTGAAGCTTGAACCCAGCGCCCCGTGCATGCCAGGCAAGCGCGTTACTGCTTGAGCCTCATCCCCAGCCCCTATTCTTTTTGACCTTCACCACAATGATAAGAAGTACCTGCCATTTTCATTTTAGAGGTGAGGAAATCTGGGTTCTGAGAAATTAAACATAGTAATATTCCATATATTAGTCCATTTACAGTTGCTAATAACAACAGCATAGAGGAGGCAAATTATAAAGTTTATTATGGCCCATGGTTCTGAATCAGGGTCTAGGGGTCCCATCTATCTAGTAAAAATCTTCTTGCTGGTGGAGACCTGAAGTGGCACAGGGCACCAAATGGCAAGAGATTGGTAACACCCAGAGACCTAGACAAACTGGCTTCAATAGTAGACCTGGTCATGAAATAACCCATTTATCCATTAATAGCATAAATTTCAGAATCCCTTTATAAGGGCAAAACCCTAGTCTCTTCTTAAAGGTCCCACTTGGTCCATACTCTTAATACTTCATAATGGGGATTAAATGTCAACATGAGTTTCAAAGGGGATAAACCACATTCAAAACTTTTAAAGTGTATGAGTAGGTTGGAACCTAATACTGCCTGTCTTAGGCACCCATATTTTTTGAATACCCATTGTCTATAAGAGTAAATGCCTAACAAGACTTTCTCTTGAGGAAAGGCCACTTCCACCTCTTTCATGCTAGGAGACACATGCCAGTTAAAGGGTTCCCCTGCTGGGTGACTGTTTGGGAGCCACTGGAACAAAGAACTGTTTGTAGTACATAAAATCTATAGGACAGTGTTTATATTTGTTCTGCAACTTGTCTCAAGTTAAAAAAAAAAAAATGTGTACCAATCCTCTGTCACTGTTGCCCTGTGCTGGTTGACTTCACCTGTAGTTCTCTCTCTTCTCTTCTTCCTGGGCCAATCATCCATTATATATTGCTCCCTGACAAATCAACACTTTTGAAAACATCCAAAGTCCTGAATAAAAAAAAGGATAAAACATATCATTTTTCTTTCAAACTCACTTCCATATTAAAATCTACCTGATTTATTTCATTCCTGAATGAAGACAAGCATGGATGTTTTCCAGCTGCTACTCAGATGTTCTAGAAATACCACTTAGGGGCATAATTTCAGTTTCTCCTTGACAAAATTTGAACTAAGTTAAATAACGAGAAAATTAAAAATAAACACAAATTTTACTTTCTTCTCAGAGAGAATACATGTTCAAGGAAGATAGACAGGATTTTAAATTCCAGATCTGTTTTGACCAGTTGTGTGACTTTGGGTGAGATAATTAAGTTCTCAGCTTTGTTAACACAAGATGGGATAAAATGATAATGACTGTATTTACTTGACAGGCTTTCCTTCTGAAGATGAAAGAAGGAATGTATAGGTAAAGTATTTTTGTAAATTTCTTGTACCAACAGGTACCCAAATGTTGGTTTCCCTTCTACTCCTTCCCATCCATACCCAGTATCCTGGAGGAGAGTCTAGGAAGTAGATAATAAATGTGGAGAGTTATGTGTTATTCAACAATAGCAATCGACAGCTCTAGATTTTTACTGTGCTAGAGTTTTGGCAACACAGTTAGCATATAACTCCTAGATTCATAATAAACAACTACAGTGAAGTAAAAATCTAGCTCAGACACTCAGATCCTGTTTGTTTCTGGGAGAGAATTGTGTGTCTTATTAAATACCAACTACTGTGCTATTCTCTCCAGAAAATGATTGATTGAATTAGGTGGCCAGGGAGTATGAATTGAATAGAGCCAGGAAAACAGCTGTGTCTGGATGGAGGCAGCACGCTTCCAGCTCTTGCTGATTCATTTCTCCAGCAATTTTTACTTAAGAGAACCATCCATAATGCATGGCCGCAGGACTATATAGAAGGCAAATCACCCAAACTGTGAGCATTACAAGCATTGCACATTGCCTTTTCCAATTCTAGGAAACTGCATGATGAGCTACCTATAATTTTTCTTGCAGGGGCCTGAAAGCAAAAGATGTATAGCTATTTAAATGCAGAGAAGTGAGAATGACTGACATCTTCACCATCCTTCCAATAAAAATTAATCATCATTCATTTAGAAGGCAAATATTTACTGAACATCTACTATGTTCCAGTCCTCAGGCTAAGTATTGGGTATTGAGGGCAGCTAAATTCCTGAAATTCCTGCTCTCAGGGCACTTGCAGCCTGGTGAATCCAATGAGCCTGTCACTAAAGAAAGAAATATGTATTTTCAAATTAACAAAAATGCTGAGGATAAGGGACAGTGGCCACTTTTTTTTTTTTTTGAGGTGCCAACAAAGGTCCCTCAGTAGATTTCATGTTTAAACTGACACTACTAGATGAGTTGGGGTCAGCCAGGTAAAAAGCCAAGATCAGGACAGTCAGCAGCACATGTGAAGTCTCAAGAAGTGAAAAAGCTTAGCTTGATCTGGGGACTACAAAGCAGCCAATGTAGCTGAGTCAAGGTGAACAGGCAAAAGAGGCATGGATGGGAAGTAGGGAGGCAAGCAGGGGTCAGTGGGCCATGTACTGAAGATGGCTTTTATTCTAAGGTTGGTATAAAACCATTGACAGGTTTGACTCAAGGGAAAGGCATAACCCAACTTGTAATTTAGAAAGATCACTCTGGTTGCTTGGCAGAGAAAGGTTTAGGTACAGAGAACAAAAGATGATCCACAGCTAATTAGCAGGCATTTTGATATTCTAGTCACAGAATCATGGTTGTGATGGGAAGGTGGGAAAGTGGTGACAGCAGTATCAGTGCAGGTGAAGGGAACCAGAGCCACGAGGATGCACAGTGGAGAGAACTGACAAGGGCCATCAGGGTGGCTAAGGTGGGCAATCTAGGATAATGCTCAGGTTCAAATGGATGGATGTGTGGTGCCATTTACTGAGATGGAAAAGACTGGGGAAGCAGAAAGACAATCTGCTTTCCCTGGGCACCTTGAGAAACTTGAACATATCCTTCTATGGAATGAACCACACTATATTTTGCTTTTTTGTCTGATTCCTTCCCTTCCAGCTTTTGAGTCTTTTTGGTCAAGCTAAATTCCAGTAATTCCTGCTCTCACTCCACTTACAGCCTGGTGAATCCAATGAGCCTGTCACTAAAGAAAGAAATATGAAAAAAAAAAACCCCACAAGAGTCAAGAGTAAGGGTTTGTAAGTTGGAAACGGATGAAATCTCTAGTCAGTCACTTATTAACTGTGTGACATTGAGTGGGTTACTTAGCCTCACAGAGTTTCTCCCTTTATAAATAGTGTCTAGCTCAAGAATTAAATGATTAAATGAGATAAATTATATAACATGCCCAAGGCTTAGCATGCTATTAAGAGCATTAGCCATTGTTATCTTTAGAATTGTCCATACTCTGGATCATAATAGATACTTGATACTTACAGATTAAATACATGAATGGATTGGCAGTTATTTTGGTTCTCCCTGAACGAATTAATGGGTATATCAGACTTAGATTCTAATAATAAAACTACTATTAACCAACTGATTACTATTAGTTTTAACTTCCTTGGATTCAGCTCAATCTCAGTTTCCTCATCTATAAAACAGGACAGAAGTATGTAAGAAAAGGATAACAGTGTGATAGGTTTTATGGTTTCTAAAGGAGCTTCTAGGTTTAAACCTCCAATAATAATCTTAGTTCTTTTTAATACACCTACTCAAACAACTAGTAAAGAGTATTTAATAATTCATTATATACTTTTCTTTTTCTTGTTTGATGTTCACAATGACTCGGCACTGAAAGGCTAAGTAGCATAAGTCTTAGTTTACAGGTGAGGAAGTCAAGGTTAAAGGACATGTCCATGGTCAATACTTACATTTAGCCTTCAAACACAGACTCTAATCCTTTTTCTACTACACTACATGGCTTCTTAGGCTGTGGTAGTCTTCAGATGCAAACAAAGAGAATGAATATTTAATAGTCATATTGAAGTCAACCACTTACAAATATTTGGTTATTCTAGGTTTAATTTCCATCCCAGAAAAGAAGACTTCTATTGTGCACTTTCCTAGATATTCTTGTCTTCTTTGTGCTTTTTAATGTAATATAATGTGAACCCACATGTTATTTTAAATTTTCTAGTAGCCACATTAAAAAGTCAAAAGAAAACAGGTGATATTAATTAGTTTAATTTAAGCCCATGTATCTACATGTATCTAAAATATTACCATTGCAATATATAACTACTTTAAACATTACTGAGATGTTTTCCAGTCTTTTTAATTCTGTCTTCAAAATCCTATGTGTAATTTTCACTTATAGCATATTTTGATTCAGCCTTGTCACCTGTGGCAATTGGATACTATACTGAATAGCTTAGCATAAACCAGTAGTAATTCATTGTTGTATTTCCCTGAGGATTACAGATTGAACAGTGTCATGTGTAACTGGATAGATGAGTTGTATGGTGCATCAGTGAATATGGCTGCATCTTCTAAAAAGACCAATCCATCAATAAACTTGATGTTTTACTTGAGATGGAATATATTATGAGAAAAAGATATTTGGGAAATCTTTAAAACATATGAATTGAATAGTGTGCTTAGTAATTCTCCACATAAGTACCTCCCTGAATGAAGATCCATAAACACTGGTGAGTATATGTTTGTAAACACACAGAGAACATCTGAAAGAATTTCTAAGAAACTGGGTTTAGCAACCAACTTTGGAAAAGGAGATAGATTTACAGGTTGGAAGAGAGCTATTTTTTAGTTCATATGCTTTTATACTGCTTGATTTTTTTACCAGAATTTTCATCAAAATGTAGTTGCAAAATTATAAAAGTTTCTTTTGAATAAAATAATTATTGTATAATAAAACTACAGATTTAGAAAAAGTAATGATCAAACTACTACAACAAAAATATGCACCAGAGGGGAAGATAATTCTTTTGCTTTTAATTTTTCTCAGTAGGGCCCATTCTTTAGCATGACAGTTAGAAATTACAGTGGCATGTTATTTGAGGTCATCATCAATGTATAAACCCAAGAGGTTCAACCATATCCCTGCTGCATAGGAGGCAGACACAGTCTGTCAAAAAGTTTCTATGGATTTGATGGGATTTGTAGCCCTACATCACCCATGGGCTCAGGCTGTCAAGCAACCAGAGAAAATCAATAAAAACTCCTTCCTTGTACTCAGAATTGCTGCACATGTTTGATGTGTTACCCGCCACCTGGCCTGAACCATATTCTGGCAGATTGTGATCATGTCATTGCACAGTTCTAGATCGATCAAATCCTTTCCTTTTTGGAAGCAACATAGTTTGGTGTACTGTTTATTTCCCAAAGTGAATTTCCTGGACCCTAAATCCAGGATGCACTCTTTTTAAAAATTAATAAAATTTTCTACTTATTCTGTTATCATCTTAGAAAATAACAATTGACATCATTAGATTAGTGACTTAGAAAAATCCCACAGAGAAGAAACCTTGAAGTTATTAAATCTAGCATTTATCAGGCTTATGTGATCAGACAACTTTTAGATTTGAGGAAGAGGGATAAACTTAACCAGCCCACCTGATCGTGCTTTGGAAAATGATGTGGTTATAAATGTACATGGTTCTGCTACTTACAACTTATGTGATCTTGGTCAGCTGCTTTGATTTTTTTAGGCTTATTCGTAAATGGGGATAATAATGCCTGCTTAGAAATGAGGACTTAAGAATTAGTTAATGAAATAATATTTAAAGAACTTCCATGGTGATCAGCAGAGATAAGAGGAGAAGCTCAACTGTTGTCAATTCCATTCTCTTATTCTCTGTTGTCCTTCTTTGTTCCTCTTTGCTATTAGGCAATTCTCAAAAAAATGATGAGGTCAATAAAAAGGATTAATGCTACCTAGCCATGTAACTATTAGAAAATGGGAAACCCTTTCCTTAAGGCAAACATTATGGAGAACAGATTGAAAAATGTGAATCACACTTGTTTGTGTTGCTTTAATCAAGTTTTTAGCCCAAATAAATATTTTGATCTACAAATAGAAATTCTCCAACTTCCATGGTTTATAACTGAATAAAACCTTGCAATTAGAAATTCCTAGATGAACTATAAGAATATAACCCTATAGTCTTCTAGATTCAGATTTATTCACTTGAATTTAAGAGTTTTATAGAAGATTTGTTTATTAGTATCACGAATAGCCCAATTTCCAACAATGTTTCCAATCTAAATCACCAAACATTTCTTATTGTTTTACATATCCCTTTTGTTAGGCAAAGTGATATTGGAACATTTGGACATAAGTATAAGTTTAAAAGCCACATACAGATGTATTTATTCTAAACAAATAATACTTGATATTAGCTGGGGTCTCTGTACCCTAGGATCTAAATAAGATTATTTCAAACCCATTTTGCAGCTTATGGAAGATCCAGTGGGCCAACAAAAGTTTTTGTGAATTCTCAGCAGACTTGGCCTTGCATGGCCACCTACAGCACTCAGTCGTGCTTCAGCTAATATAGTCAGTTATATGTTTTGTTGTCTCAAATGTGCTGTCCTGGGACTGCCATATCAACAGAGATGTGAAATCCAGTCCCTTCATTCCTGTTAAAAACATGTTAAATAAAAACAAAACAGAAAGCACAGATTATGTGGACTTTGTGAGTGTAGAAGAAAACCGTGGGAAAGGAGAGACTTGCACTTTAGACAGTTAAGCAATATAAAAATTTCAAAATGAACACTCCTATCTTAATGTTGTTTGGCCATTTCTGTAAAGCAGGGCTTCAAGATTCCTTCATATGGCTAAACTCTGGCCTCCCGTGCTTTACTTTTTCATTCTTGATTGCATCTCTTTCAGAAACATGGGGGAAAATTCCAATACCCTTAAAATAACCTAGTCAATATTAGATGACATCCTTATGGTTCAGAATAGTTGATAGTCCCTGTTGCCATTTCCCCTAATGCACCCACTTTTTAAAAAGGCCCTGTGAGAAGAAGTTCCAAGTAGAAATCAACACTGTGATCACAGCATCTGCCTCTTAGATTTTTGTTTTTGTCATGGGTTTCCATTTGAACCCACTGTCCATAATACCTCAGTATAGAAGGTCTGTCTGTACCAAGAGATATCCTTAGTTTGGAGTCTAAAAGCTTACATCTGAACATCTTCCCTCATCTCCTCACACTAAATTTTATATGAGATGCACAGCCTATATTTTAGGATAGATAATTTCAGATTCATTCTTCTAATTTAATGAAAGTCTATGAATTATTTTTAGAGAATGTATATACAACTGGAAACTTTTTTGTATGTTTGCATATGTATACATATTTAGTAATCAATGGACATGTGATAAATACTATTATTTAAACAATGCATACTTGTATCATTTTCATATTCCCATTTTGTTTGTACTAACTTATTTATCTGGTATTATAAGGAAGTGAGGAGTGCCTGAAAGCTAGGCGAACCTGCAACCCACGGGCGGGTCAGGTCCAGCAACCTGCCGAGCGAGAGATCAGCTACGCACGCCTGCAGGGAACGCGGACAGGACACACAAGTAGGACAGGGCCGGCGGCTTGCTGAAGGGCAGGCCCGTCCCCTCCCCCAGTGTCTGCAAGGTAGGCGGGACCCTGACCAGCGGCGGATGGCCCCAGCGGCCTGCTGAGGGGTGGAACCGGCCCCTCCCCCAGTGCCTGAAAGCTAGGCGAACCTGCAACCCACGGGCGGGTCAGGTCCAGCAACCTGCCGAGTGAGAGAACAGCTACACACGCCTGCAGGGAACGCGGTCAGGACCCACAAGTAGGACAGGGCCGGCGGCTGGCTGAAGGGCAGGCCCGTCCCCTCCCCCAGTGTCTACAAGGTAGGCGGGGCTGTGACCACTGGCAGATCGGGCCGAGCGGCCTACTGAGGGGTGGAACCGGCCCCTCCCCCAGTGCCTGCAAGCTAAGCGAACCTTCGACCCATCGGGAGGTCAGGCCCAGCAACCTGCGGAGTGACAGAGGTGCCCCTCATGCCTGCTGGGTAGGCGGACCTTTGACCGACCAGAAGAGTAGACCTAGGGCCTGCCAGCGTAACAGACGGATCACACAAATTGGAGGAGTATCACAGCCACTACCTGCCCTGCAAGGTGATCTTTCAACCATACAAGAGCAATATAAATAAATAGAGGGAAAATTTCAAAAACACAACAGTTTCACCAAACAGAAAGAAACGCCAGCAGTATGAAAAGACAAGGAAAGAAAGGACCACAGGCAATGCAGGTCAACTCAACTTTAGAAGAGGTAATAGGTGCAACAGATGGAATGTCAGATAGAGAGGTCAGGATATACATGCTTCAGATGATCTGGAGTCTCAAGGAAGACATGAGACAGCAAAATCAGATAATGAAAGACCACATTGACAAACAAATCCAGGAAGTAAAAGATCAATTTCACAGGGAGATAGAGGTAATAAAAAACAAACAAATAGAAATCCTAAAAATGCAGGAAACAATAAACCAACTTAAAAACTCAATTGAGAATACTACCAGCAGAGTAGATCACCTAGAAGAGAGAACATCAGACAATGAAGATAAAGTATTTCAACTGGAAAAGAACATAGACAGCTCAGCAAGTCTGCTAAGAAACCATGAGCAGAACATCCAAGAACTATGGGATAATATCAAAAGACCAAACTTAAGAGTCATTGGGATACAGGAAGGCACAGAGCTCCAAACCAAAGGAATAAACAATCTGTTCAGTGAAATAATAAGAGAAAACTTCCCAGACTTGAAGAATGAGACAGAACCCCAAATCTTAGAAGCCTACAGGACGCCGAACGTGCAAAATCATAAGAGATCCACACCTAGACACATTATAATGAAGATGTCAAACATACAGAATAAGGAGAGAATTTTAAAAGCTACAAGAGAAAGGAAGCAGATTACATTTAGGGGTAAACCAATCAGGATAACAGCTGATCTCTCAACACAGACTCTAAAAGCTAGAAGATCATGGAATAACATATTTCAAACGCTAAAAGACAATGGGTTCCAACCAAGAATCGTGTATCCGGCGAAATTAAGCTTTAGGATGGAAGATGAAATTAAAACATTCCATGATAAACAAAAGTTAAAAGAATTTGCAGCTAGAAAACCATCTCTTCAAAAAATCCTTGGCAAAACACTACAGGAAGAGGAAATGGAAAACAATAATGAAAACCAACAGTGGGAGGTAGGACAGTAAAGGGGGGAAAACAAATCAGGTTTAATAGCATTAATAAACAAATATGGCTGGAAGAACAAACCATATCTCAATAGTAACCCTAAATGTTAATGGCTTAAACTCACCAATTAAGAGACACAGGCTAGTAGAATGGATCACAAAACAAGACCCAACAATATGCTGCCTACAGGAGACGCATCTGATAGGAAAAGATATTCATAGACTGAAGGTGAAAGGTTGGGAAAAATCATACCACTCATATGGACTGCGGAAACAAGCAGGAGTGTCCATACTCATATCCAATAAAATAGATTTCAAGCCAAAGTTAATCAAAAGGGATAAAGAAGGACACTTCATACTGCTCAAGGGAACCATACACCAACAAGACATAACAATCATAAATATATATGCCCCAAATAATGGTGCAGCTGTGTTCATCAAGCAAATTCTTCTCAAGTTCAAGAGTCTAATAGACCACCATACAATAATCATGGGAGACTTCAACTCACCTCTCTCACCACTCGACAGATCTACCAAACAAAAGTTAAATAAGGAAATTATAGAACTCAACAACACAATCAACAACCTAGACTTAATTGACATATATAGACTATACCACCCAACATCAAGTAGTTACACTTTTTTCTCAGCAGCACATGGAACCTTCTCAAAAATAGACCATATATTATGTCACAGGGCAACTCTTAGACAATATAAAGGGGTAGAGATAATACCATGCATCTTATCTGATCATAATGGAATGAAACTGAAAATCAATGATAAAAGAAGGAAGGAAAAATCAAGCATCACTTGGAGAATCAACAATAGGTTGCTGAATGATCAATGGGTTTTAGAAGACATCAAGGAGGAAATTAAAAACTTCCTAGAGTCAAATGAAAACACAGACACAACATATCGGAATCTATGGGACACATTGAAAGCAGTTCTAAGAGGAAAATTCATTGCTTGGAGTTCATTCCTCAAAAAAAGAAAAAACCAACAAATAAATGATCTCATACTTCATCTCAAAATCCTAGAAAAAGAAGAGCAAAACAATAGCAAAAGAAGTAGAAGGCAAGAAATAATTAAAATCAGAGCTGAAATTAATGAAATTGAAACAAAAGAAACAATTGAAAAAATTGACAAAACTAAAAGTTGGTTCTTTGAAAAAATAAATAAAATTGACAGACCCTTAGCCATGCTAACGAAGAGAAGAAGAGAGAGAACCCAAATTACTAGCATACGGGATGAAAAAGGCAATATCACAACAGACACTTCAGAAATACAGAAGATAATTAGAAATTATTTTGAATCCTTATACTCCAATAAAATAGAAGATAGTGAAGGCATAGATAAATTCCTTAAGTCTTATGATCTGCCCAGATTGAGTCAGGAGGATATAGACAACCTAAACAGACCAATAACAATAGAGGAAATAGAAGAAACCATCAAAAGATTACCAACTAAGAAAAGCCCAGGACCGGATGGGTATACAGCAGAGTTTTACAAAACCTTTAAAGAGGAACTAAGACCAATACTTTTCAAGCTATTTCAGGAAATAGAAAAAGAGGGAGAACTTCCAAATTCATTCTACGAGGCCAACATCACCCTGATTCTGAAACCAGACAAAGACACTTCAAAGAAAGAAAACTACAGACCAATATCTCTAATGAACCTTGACGCAAAAATCCTCAATAAAATTCTGGCGAATCGGATTCAAATACATATCAAAAAAATTATACACCATGATCAAGTAGGATTCATCCATGGGATGCAAGGCTGGTTCAATATACGGAAATCAATTAATGTTATTCACCACATCAATAGACTTAAAAATAAGAACCATATGATCATCTCGATAGATGCAGAAAAAGCATTCGACAAAGTACAGCATCCCTTTATGTTCAAAACTCTAGAAAAATTAGGGATAACTGGATCATACCTCAACATTGTAAAAGCAATCTATGATAAGCCACAGGCCAGCATCATTCTGAATGGAGAAAAATTGAAGGCATTCCCTCTAAGATCTGGTACAAGACAGGGATGCCCTCTCTCACCACTTCTGTTCAACATAGTCTTCGAAACACTGGCCAGAGCAATTAGACAGACGAAAGAAATTAAAGGCATAAAAATAGGAAAAGAAGAACTTAAATTATCACTATTTGCAGATGATATGATTCTATACCTAGCAGACCCAAAAGGGTCTACAAAGAAGCTATTAGAGCTAATAAATGAATTCAGCAAAGTGGCAGGATATAAGATCAACACGCATAAATCAAAGGCATTCCTGTATATCAGCGACAAACCCTCTGAAACGGAAATGAGGACAACTACTCCATTCACAATATCCCCCAAAAAAATAAAATACTTGGGAATCAACCTAACAAAAGAGGTGAAAGATTTATACAATGAAAATTACAGAACCTTAAAGAAAGATATAGAAGAAGACCTTAGAAGATGGAAAAATATACCCTGCTCATGGATAGGCAGAACTAACATCATCAAAATGGCGATATTACCAAAAGTTCTCTATAAGTTCAATGCAATGCCAATCAAAATCCCAACAGCATATCTTGTAGAAATAGATAAAAGAATCATGAAATTCATATGGAATAATAAAAGACCCAGAATAGCAAAAACAATACTAAGCAGGAAGTGTGAATCAGGCGGTATAGCGATACCAGACTTCAAACTATACTACAGAGCAATAGTAACAAAAACAGCATGGTACTGGTACCAAAACAGGCGGGTGGACCAATGGTACAGAATAGAGGACACAGTAACCAATCCACAAAACTACAACTATCTTATATTTGATAAAGGGGCTAAAAGCATGCAATGGAAGAAGGATAGCATCTTCAACAAATGGTGCTGGGAAAACTGGAAATCCATCTGCATCAAAATGAATCTGAATCCCTATCTCTCGCCATGCACAAAAGTTAACTCAAAATGGATCAAGGAGCTTGATATCAAATCAGAGACACGGCATCTGATAGAAGAAAAAGTTGGCTATGATCTACATACTGTGGGGTCGGGCTCCAAATTCCTCAATAGGACACCCATAGCGCAAGAGTTAACAACTAGAATCAACAAATGGGACTTACTCAAACTAAAAAGTTTTTTCTCAGCAAAAGAAACAATAAGAGAGATAAACAGGGAGCCTACATCCTGGGAACAAATCTTTACTCCACACACTTCAGATAGAGCCCTAATAACCAGAATATATAAAGAACTCAAAAAATTAGACAATAAGATAACAAATAACCCAATCAATAAATGGGCAAAGGACCTGAACAGACACTTCTCAGATGAGGACATACAATCAATCAATAAGTACATGAAAAAATGCTCACCATCGCTAGCAGTCAGAGAAATGCAAATCAAAACCACCCTAAGATACCATCTCACTCCAGTAAGATTGGCAGCCATTAGGAAGTCAAACAACAATAAGTGCTGGAGAGGATGCGGGGAAAAGGGCACTCTTGTTCATTGCTGGTGGGACTGCAAATTGGTGCAGCCAATTTGGAAAGCAGTATGGAGATTTCTTGGAAAGCTGGGAATGGAACCACCATTTGACCCAGCTATTCCCCTTCTCGGTCTATTCCCCAAAGACCTAATAAGAGCATGCTACAGGGACACTGCTACATCGATGTTCATAGCAGCACAATTCACGATAGCAAGATTGTGGAATCAGCCTAGATGCCCTTCAATAGATGAATGGATTAAAAAAATGTGGCATTTATACACAATGGAGTATTACTCTGCATTAAAAAATGACAAAATCATAGAATTTGGAGGGAAATGGATGGCATTAGAGCAGATTATGCTAAGTGAAGCTAGCCAAGCCCTAAAAAACAAATGCCAAATGACTCCTTTGATATAAGGGGAGGAAACAAGGACAGGGTAGGGACGAAGAGCTTGAGACGAAGATTTACATTAACAGGGTTGAGAGGTGGGAGGGAAAGGAAGTAAGAAGGGAAATCGCATGGTAATGGAAGGCGATCCTCAGGGTTATACAAAATGACATATAAGAGGAAAGGAGGGGTAAGACAAGATAATACAAATGGAAGAAATGATTTACAGTAGAAGGGGTAGAGAGAGAAAAGGGGAGGGGAGGGGAGGGGAGGGGAGGGGGGATAGTAGAGAATAGGACAGACAGCAGAATACATCAGACACTAGAAAGGCAATATGTCAATCAATGGAAGGGTAACTGATGTGATTCAGCAATCTGTATATGGGGTAAAATTGGGAGTTCATAACCCACTTGAATCAAACTGTGAAATATGATGTATTAAGAACTATGTAATGTTTTGAATGACCAACAATAAAAAAAAATAAAATAAAAATAAAAAAATAAAAAATATAAAAAAAAGGAAGTGAGGAACGTTATACATGTTATTGTCAAATAACTAATGCTCTCCTTTTCATAATAACTGACAAGTTTTATCACATGTCTGAATTAAGTAAACTTTTATTAAATGTTTTTATTAAGTGTTTATATGTGTGTCTTTAAATTCAATGTACAATGTGTTTAATTTTTTTAAAAATTCACTTTATTGAGGTATGATTGGCACACAAAGAGATCTACATATTTATTGTACACAACCTCATTAGTTTGGGAAATGCAAATATAAATCAAAGTCAATAAAAATAACACTTCACACCTGTTATGATAGCTATTATTGAAAATACAAGAGATAATAAGTTTTGGTGAGAGTGTAGAGAAAAGGAAATGGGAGAAATGTAAATTGGTACATTCATTATGGAAAACTTTATGTAAATTTCTTAAAAAAATTAAAAGTAGAACTACCATATGATCTAGCAATTCCACTTCTGGGCTCTATCTAAAGAAACTGAAACTGAAATCAGGATCTTGAAAAGATTTCTGCACACCCATGTTCATTTCATCATTATTTATGATAACCAAGAAATGGAAGGAAATTAAATATCTTTTTTTTAACATTTTTTTTTATTGTTGGTTGTTCAAAACATTACATAGTTCTTAATACATCATATTTCACAGTTTGATTCAATTATAGGTGAAAAGATAAAGAAAATGTGGTATATACAATACAAAGAAATGTCATTCAACCTTATAAAAGAAGAAAAGCCTATCCTTGGGGGGCGGGGGGACAAAGAACCTGGAGGACATCATGCTGAGTAAGATAAGACAGATGCAGAAAGATAAATATTACCTGATATCACTTAGGAAAAGTTTATTTTGGCTCGTGGTTTCAGAGACCTAGACCATGGTTGGCTAACTCCATCACTTTGGGCCTGAGGTAAGGCAGATTATGGCTAAAGGGCAATGGCAGAGGAGTACTGTTCACTTACTGGCAGCCAGGAAGCAAAATGAGAAAGGGGAAGGGGCCACAGGGAGGATGCAGCCTTCCAGTATACACCCTCATGACTCAACTCCTCCAGCTGTGCCCCACCTGCCTACAGTTACCACCTAGTTAGTCCATTCAAACTAGGATGAATTGATTAGGTTATAGCCCTCACAACCCAATAATTTGACCTTTTAACATTCCTACATTAACACAGGAGCTACATTAACATTCCTACATTAACACATATCGAAAGCATAACACCACTTACATGAGAAATCTAAAATAGTTAAAATCATAGATGTGGAGAGTGGAATATTGGTTACAGGGCATAGTGGAGGAGGAAACAGGGAGGTATTTGCCAAGGGCACAAACATTTAGTTATACAAAGTCACTAAATCCTAGAGATCTACAGCGTGGTGTATATAGTTAGCAATATTTAATTAACCATGTATGTAAAACATATTTCTTACTTTGGGTCATAGTCAAAAATGTTTGAAAGCCATTAACATAGAGGTCAAACTGTTCTGGGACAGCATATGAGTGGGATCATCTTATTACTGAATCTGATCCTTACTCTGGCAGGTAAGAAATGGAATTTTCTTTACACAGTGATCCCCAACTTGCATTCTGATTGTTTCCTGAATAAAAATCCAGGATAGGTTCAAGCTGAGAGCAGCATCAATCTAATCAATATGATATCTCTGGGGAGGTCATAAGAGAGCTTTTGAATTGGACCACCTGGTTTAAATTCTTGCCCCACCATTAACTAATCATGTGACTTGAAAACAAAACACTTGACCTCTCCAGGTCTTGGATTCCTCACCTGAAAAGTAGAGATAACAATAATCCTACTTTCCAAGGGTCATTGTAAGAGAAATATAAAATCATTTATTAAATCTTTAATATATGGCCTGTACAAAGTAAGCCATATCACCATAATTACCTTCCACCATGATAACTATAAATAATATGAATGTTGGATATTTACTATGTGCGTGTGTTTAATTTATTAAAAAGTTATAAAAGTATATATTTATATATATAGACCTAAGAGGAGAGAGAGGGAGAAGGGGAGAGGGAGATTGTTTGTTGAAGGTCCTGTACATTCTGTAGTGATTATTTCTCTGGAATGAGCGGAGACTATAGACTATGAGCAGAGGCTATAAGCTATAGCACAATGGGGGAAATAGGTGACTAATTTATATTAATTAAGCTCACAAGAGGCAAAATTATAGAATGATACTTTAAGTACTCACATCAGATATTACTTTTTAGTGATCAAAATCCTTGTATCCCCTAGATAGGACCTTCCTCTTCCATTATTAAGATGTCTAAATGAGATGTCTAAATCTTGTTGGAGACGTTGTATTCATAATCAACACATTGATTAAGTACTACCATTTGAATATGTCTTCTCCAAAATTCATGTTGAAACTTAATTACTATTATGGTGGTATTATGAGGTGAGGCATTTTAGGTAGTGATTAAGTCATGAGGACTCCATCTTCATGAGTGGATTAATGCCTTATAAAAGAATGGAGGGAACAACTTTAGGCTCTCCTTTTTTTGCCCTTTGGTCCCTTTGACCATGTGATGACACAGTGTTCAAGACACCAAAGCTGCTGGTGCTTCAATAGTGGATTTAGCTTCTCAATTTCAAGAAATGAAAAAATATATAATTTTAAATTATATTTAGAATTACAAATTTCAAATTATCCAATCTGCAGTATTTTGCTATTGCAACACAAATTGACTAAGACAAGAAGCAAGAATATTTCTAGCTATATAACAGGTTGCCCATAGCCATATAATTAATATATCCCTGACCAAATATATCTTTTGCTCTCCTTAAATCTGCTTTTCTCTAGTTTCTGTTCCTCCTATCTCATTTAATATTTCTATCTACCCATGAAGTCTTTCCACATCCTTACTGCCTGTATTCTAATGGTTGCAAAAAGGATTTTGAATACTAACTCAGAAATACAAGAATGTCTCTCATTAGGAGTCTCAACTAAAATGTTAACAGAGTTATATTCTAGCTATTGGAGAGGAAAGTGTTTTTGTATACTGAGATGCTCTTATCTGTGCAATTTTTTTGCATTTTGAAATTTTTCATTACTTGTATTTGTTTATTAACTTCAAAATTATTAATAATATATTTATAATGCTAACAAATATTCAATTAGAACTTAGTACATAATAGGCACTATGCTAAGTTTTTTCATTATCATTAACTCAATTATTCTTCAAAACAACCAAATAAAATTAGGAGTATTTTTATCTCTGGGTTATTCATGCAGAAACTGAGTTTTGAAGAGGCAATCTAACTTACTAATGGTCACATAAAAAATGTTTTAAAGAGCTTGGAACATAGTTTATATTTTCTCTCTCTTTCTATCTGTAGCAGATGCCTTGAAGAATATTTAGGCAGCTTCTAGGACCTCTTTTTGTTGTTATTGTGCCCCATCATTCTCCTGTCTTCCTAAAGCTACAGGCTCATACTCAACCTTCTTTATCCATGCCACCTGCTATGGTTTGGGTAGGGTTTGTCCCTCAAAGATTCATGTACTAGAAGCTTGGTCCTCAACTTAACAGTATTGAAGATGGGAGGACCTTTAAGAGGTGGTGTCTAGTAGAAGGTGATCAAGTCAAGATCATGTTTGTGAAGAGATTAATGCTGGTCTCATTAGGTCTCCCAGGATAGATTAGTTCCCATGAGAATACATTGTTATGAAAGAGCAAGTCTGGCCTTGCATCGTTCTCTTGCTTTCTTTCTCACCATGTAATTTCTCTCTCTTTCCCTCCATTCTTCCCACCAATACCCCCACACACACACACACACACACTCCTCCATGTGATATTATTCACATCCTTTACGTTATTACCAGAAGTCAATGCTGGTACTATGCTCTTGAACTTACAGAGTTAAGTAAATCTGTTTTCCCAGGTATTTTGTTATAAAAACAACTAATTAAGACACCACCTTTATCATGATAAGTGATAGGATAAGGGGCAAATCAGAGGCAAATAAACCAGATTCTTTTTCAGAAATTTTTAATTGGGTCCAGAAGACCACTCTCTGAAACAAATAAATGAATAGAGGTACAGAGAAAACTAAAGAGACAGAGGGAAAACATGTCTTGGATTCATGACAGCTTCCAGGGCTTGGTAGTTTTTGAAAACCCAAGTAAACTTTGGGTTTCATTAGGCCCAATGAATTGTTATAAAGCTGTAATTGTTAAAATAACTTTCTAATCTTTGCTTAAGATAACACAAATTGGACTCAGAATATGTCTATGATTCATACAGTATCAGTTATTTTCCTAAAATAAATAATTTTTGCCATTACTCTACAATAAAATACCACCTTCATGTTTCAGGTTATTTCTGTTCGCAAGATAAAGCCCTGACTGCTTAGGATGACGTATCCGGCCCTCCACACTCTTTCCCCATGCTTCTTCTCTACCCTGACATTCTATCACAAACCCAGTCCTCTACCATAGCAACTCCTTGTGTCCCTAATTTACCATATTTTCATACCTTCCACAGCTGTTGACTGTCCCAGCCCTAGACAGCTTACTTCCTCCTGGCAGTTCCTAGCAAGCTTCTAAATCACCTGGCTAATGCATATTCAGTGTGTGCTAGAACTTCTTATGCTACTTCAAGAGAGCTGATGTTTCTCCTGAATTTTCAGCCAGTTGATGCTGTATTGTTTTCTTGAAATCAGTCATGGTGGGAGTATTTACACCCATGAAAACTGGCAGTTACTACAAATCGAAGCACCCCTTTCCTCAGAGAAGGTTATTAAACATTTGCCACCTTATCAATGCCCATTGCTTTTGTCAGCTTGTTTCATCATTGTCTTTTGATCATCTTCCACCCTCAACCCAGTGAGTTTCAGTGTGGGAGCAGGCAGCAGAGGATAATGGGAAAAGAGGCAATACGGACTAAAGTAGGGATCTTAATGTCTTACATCAAATACTTCATCCATGAATTGTATAAAATCAAATGATCAATGAAAACCCACCTACATATTTCTTCTTTATTTGGAATAGATGAAGAGATAATCACAAATAGTTTGAAAACTGCCTTAAGATTGTGCCTGTTCCCCCCAACCCATTGAACTTATGGCATCCAATGCAGTCCCCTTTAAAACTAACCTCTAATGCTAACCAAATCAGGACTAAGAACCACTGATCATCATCTGAAAAAGAAAAGAAGAACTCTTCTAAAATAAGTGACATTAATTGCTTACCTTTAATAATTATTTTAATATTTTCTTCATTGAGCCTGTTTTTTATAGTTTTCATTAAATTGTGGCTCCCTCTCTCAAAGATCTCCACATTTTTAAAAAATAAAACAAAAAGTTACAGTAGAAAGTGACTTTAGGAATTTTATAATGAAATCATAATCTTCTGTAGAAGAAAAAGACTCAAAAAATTGGAAAATGTTGCCAAAACTATATTATTGGCAGAGCTTGTACCAAAATCTGTACTTCCTAAGTCCTCGATGCAATATTATTTCCCTATTCTCATCTGCTCTCATCTTAGAACTATGGTGGTGAGAAGCACTAAAGAAAATGTTAAATCATTCTTTTCTGTGGAATATTTGCTTTCTGAAGGACTTACTCGCTGAGAGAAGCATTGGGTGTCTCATGTCTCTCTGGAGTTTGTGTAGTTGAACAGCAACTTCTTTTTCCATTTGTCCTCTCTCCCTCTGGTTGTTTTAATTTCAGCTTCATGTTTTGTGTAGCTCACATAGTTCAGCTGTAGGCAATGAGGTTCTGCTTTCAACATTCTGGAAATAAACAAAATGAAGGAAAAATCTTAAGGCAGTTGTGCTGAGTAGTAGAAGGAAGGATGAGTTATCACAACAGAATTAACAGCAGCTAGTTGAAAATACAGCTGGATGGAGAGTGTTGGTTTATAAACAGTACACAATGACACACATGTACACAGGTACATATTCTTACTGTAGTGCAGGCAGTAGCTCTTGTGTGGCAGACCTTGGTGAGTATACAAAGGACAGCTAAGACATGTTGGTTGAATGTGGCTGCATTAAAGAAAGATGGGGTCTTTGAGGGTGGCATCTGGGTACCCAATTTGTTTTTACCACTTGTTAAGGCAAAGATTTGGTAAGTGCAAAGATGGAGAGGGTAGCAAAGAGCAAGGAGGTATACAGACCTACATACATATTTTCTCTCTTCATCACCTTTTAATTATGTCATTCTTTCTACCTTCCTTTTAAAAATTTTCAATTATTTGTGAATTTATTTCATAGAATATTTATAATATGTGAACATTTTGCTTTTATGTCAAACCCTTATGAAAACTACAAAAGATATTGTAAGCTCTATATGACATTACAGATCAAAGAGGCATTTGCTGTGGAGATATTTTGTTAGGTTACAAAATATGAAATTACCAATGTTCTACTTTTAACTATAAAAAGGCCATTATCATTTTTTCTTTTATTTTCCCATTGTTAATGGGAGATAACTCATGAAGTAGTTGCTATGGGAAGGCAAAAAATCATTTAAAATGACTTATTTTTCTCTTTCCTTGATTACATACTCTTTCAAAGTTTTATTTGTGTGTGCATGTGTGTGTGTGGTGTATATTCTGGGATTTTGCAACCTAACAGGCTTTAGTATTAATTAACTTTTATTTATTTTATCTGTGATATAGAGCTAATTTTTCCAGCTTCCTGAAGACAATTTTTTTTCACTCATAAAATGGAGATAGCAATAGAACATACTGTATTAGTTCATTCTTACTGCATAACAAATTCCCCCAGAACATAGTGTTTTAGGATAAAAGAAAAACAGAAATATTTATCACCCAGTAGTTTAGGAAATTTTGAGCAGTTTAGCCTGATGGTTCCGACTCAGGTTGTTGTATGAGAACTCAGGTTGTTCTGACTCTAAGGCTTAATGATCTGATAATTCACATGTATGATTAGTTGGTACTGGTATTAGCAGGATGTCTCAGGGCTTCACATTATAGACTTTTTCCATAGAGATGATTAAGCATCCCTACCATATGGCAGCTAGATTTCTCCAGAGAAAGTAATTCAAGAGAGAACAAGGTAGCATCTGCAATATATTTTATGATTAAGCCTCAGAAGTCACAAATCATCTTTTATAAAATATTCTAGTTGTCTAGGTTTTCCTATTTGGTGTGGGTGTGTATATCAGAAGTCAAGGATCCATGGAGGCCATCTTGGTGGCTGGCTACTACATCAACCCCATTAGATTGTGAAGAGGATTACTGAGTTAATGCACATAAGCACTTAGCCTAGCACACAAGAAGCACTTAAAGATCTAATTAAATGCTTAAATTAAAATTTAGTCATTATAATTATTAATTCATTGAAAGTAATTTAAAAGTTAATGCACAACTTCTGTTTAAAATTTTGAAAATGTAAAAGAAAAAAATTAATTCAACAGAAACAGTCATTTTTCATTTGTTTCCATCCCTCTTACCTAGAATAGTATAAACATAGCACATGCAATGACATTTCTCAGAATAAAATATTAGAATTCTTATAGCTCTGATCTTTTTAAATGGCTTTCTTTTCTTTCCCCTTTTCTTCTCTCTCTCTCTCTCTCTCTCTCTCTCTCTCTCTCTCTCTCTCTCTCTCTCTCCCTCTCCCCCTCCCTCTCCCTCTCTTTCTCTCTCTCCCTCTCCCTGTCCCCCTTCTTTCTTTCTTTCAGTACCAAGGATTAAAAGCAGGGGTGCTTAACCACTCAGTAACATCCTCAGCTCTTTTTTATTTTTTACCTTTGAGAGCTGCTGGGATTATAGGTATGGGCTACTCTGCTGAGCTTACATAGCTATTTGAAAAAAAGTTTTACTAATTAAAAATTTCAGTGACCCACAGTAGAATCTCATATCTAGTTTACATGGTTCTTCTGATATTATAAATAAGAAGTTAAAAACAAATTCTTTTTAATACTATCAATATTCTTCAGTGCTGTAGCAGTTCATTGATTCTTTATGTTCTTCTGAATACAGGTAGTATTTAGTTTAACAGTCTTTTTAAATAAATGACAGAAATAAACTATAAGAGAAAAGGGAAAATGTTTAAGCTTATATAGTAGGTAAGTCAGAGGAGGAACAGTGTGTGACATAGCCAGATCCAGAGATTCAAATATCTTCACATCTCTCCCCATCTCACCTCTACTCATTTCTCCTTGACTTCAATCTACAGGAAGGCTTCTTTCCGACCAGGTAAGCAACATGGCCACTAGCATCCCCCATATCCCACATTTATAACAAAGCAGTAGAGTAGAAATGAGACTTTGCCTTCCTATAATCCATCTATCAATCCCAAGACATATGTTATTCCTGAGCAAATCATTGTAGTTAGGGAAGTGAGTACATATTGTATTAGTTCTAATTGATCAGACTAGTTTATGCCCACCTGAGATGATGGTGGTGGTGAATCATGGTGGGTGAGACAGGAGTCAGGGTGTACTATGATTTTTATTTCCACCAGCTGTGCCAAAGGAGCCAGTAGAAATCTAGTGGGGAAATGGGTGGGGACAATAAAAATTAAAGCTAACATTATCTACTATAAATAATCAGAAGATATGATAGAAGCAATCTCTAAGATATTAATGTTTCATATAGCTACATTTCTCAATTCTATATACATGATATTTTTTAATTTTAGATTTTGTAAGAAAGAAAGTAAAGGGTATGTACATCTTATGGCTAGAAAATTAAAACATATGTCACTTGTGAAGACAGTCTTTCCTGCGTATTACTAAAAGTATTGACTACACAAATGTTAGATTTTTTAATAACCTATAATGTATAAAAGCTGAAAGTAAAAAAGTTGCAGAAGAACCTTGTGAAGAGTCTATGGATCAAGAATTTTAAATTATGTTCAAAGGAATTGTTTCAGGAGAATTTATTGTTGAAGGATGGTGGAGAAGCAAAGAGAAGCCATCACTAATACCCAGGCTGTTGATTTTGCTTTTATCTGTTTTATCTAGAGGAGTCCTTCCTGAGTTCTTCTTTGAAAGGAAAGTTCTGTTGCTAAAACATGACTTTGTAACTTGATGTCATGAAAATAAATGTTGTAGGGAATAAATCCATACACTCATTCAGTCATTAAACAAATATTTGTTTACTGACTATACAACGATAGGGTAAATAAATAAATAAACTTCTCTGACCTCTTGGAGCTAAGACTTTAGGATTTACCTGTCACTTTCTCAAAGTTATGACAAGACAAGAACTGTCCCAAATTCAGTAAATTTGACAGATATTTAGCAAGATCCTATTAGATCCCCAGTAGATGGTAAAACAATGTCCCAGGAGGGCACTGCAAATGCAATGAATAACAATTTTTTCTCTCAGAAAATCACAAAGCAATACTTTGCTTCTTGGTCTCAAAAATGGTGGACTTTTGACTTCCTCCTATGCTCCCACTTGCATGAAGGAGGAAATACCAAGTGAGATCTGTCTGCTGTATTTCTTGTTATCCCTCTTCCTCAACAATAACAACAACAACAAATCCCTCCACAAAGTTTAAGGAATGTCTATGATAAAAAATGACAGCAATGCAATAGCTCTTGGGTGGCTAAATCACAGTTCATGCACTGTTTGTAGATCCCAAGAGGACAATTCAGTATCAAGCTCATTCCTAACAGTGGAATAATATTTCAAATGCAAAGCTTTGTTGGAGGAGAAAGTTACACATTTTTATTTATAACATCTGTACTCTAATAGAGAATTCTTGGAGCAAAGTTTTTTAAAGGTGGTACACGAGTCACTTACATTAGAGTAACCTGTGGAATATGTTTAAAAATACAGATTTCTGGGTCCCACCCAGAAAGAATTCTTTTTTTTATAGAAAGACTCTGTAGACTCAGAATTCAGAAAGTTTAACAAGATCCCCAGGTGAGTCTTAGGCATACTAATGTTTCATTAAAAAATATTTCAAAGTCTTAAGTTGTTGCGCAATATATCAAATAGATAGTCAATCTTTCTCTGACATGCATTCATTCATGGTGTAATGAATAGGCAACATTAATGAACATCATTTAAAAAATAAAACTGAACAACTTAGTAATATTCAATTAAAAAGTCATTTTGGCATGCTAACTACTAAGTGGAGTTGCTTTCCACACACCAGAATTCTATTTAACCAAGTCAGATGACTTTTCCTTGATAAGAAAATGTTATGGATTGGATATGAGGTATGCACCCAAAGCTCCAGTTAATGCAGGAATATTCAGAAGTGAACTAATTAGATTATGAGAACTGCAAATGAATCAGCCTATCCTAGTTTGTATGAACTAACTGGATGGGGAAATCTGTAGTCACATGGGGTGCTACTGGAGGAGGTGGGTCACAGGAGGCATACCCTATAAGAGTGTATCTTCATTGTAGTGCCTTCCTTCCCTTCCTCTCTTTTTCTGCTTCCTATCCTTGCCATGAGGTGAGCAGCTTTCCTCTGCTGGAAAGCTGCCTCCCCTTGGGCCCAGAGAAATAGAAGTAGTCATCTATGGACTGAGACCTCTAAAATCTTGAGCCCCAAATACATTTTCCCTACTCTTAGTTGTTGTTGTTGTATACATTGGTCACAGTGATGAATAGCTCACTAAAGCAATAACAAAACCTCTTATTATCCCTTGTCATAATAATTAGAGTGATAAGGGACAGACAGTCATAGATGTTGGGAACATGAGGTTAATGGAATAATTCTATAAAATGGGCCCACTGTGCTAACCCCGACATGTTTCTTTTCTAAGAAGCAATTTACCTGCAGCCCTGCCTGGCTTAAGTTGACAAGACATGTTACATTCCCCAAGAAACAACCTGTTATCTGCAGGAGGAATGCAGTTCCCAAAATGCTGATGAGAACACAAGTTACCTAATTGGGGGTGGGTGAACTTTTGTGATCTTTTACTGACCAGATCCCAGAACTCAGAGACATAAGAATAATTTTTCTGAACTATAAAATCTATAAGAATATGTTCCAATTAATACCGGTCCATATGAGCCAAAGTGTCTTAAAGTTGTCATGGCAGTGGGGACTTGAAAATCTGATGTTGTTCTACTGTCTATCAAAAGTCAAGAGGTGAACCTGGGCAGGTCTTTCTGGAAACTTCCCTGGGACCCCCAATAAAGGTGGAGAGCAGGAGAAGCACACTGTCCCTCTCCTCCTGTGAGAGCGCTCCTTTTCCCCTTTTCTATCACTTCTAATAAACTTATGCCTGTTACTGAATGACATGTCTGAAATCTTTCTGACTTGATTACTGGAGTCAGGGTTTGAAGGAGAGCCTTTGTGTTGCTTCAATTTCATGGAAGACACCAGCCCTGTAACAAGGATGGGATACAATTTAAAAAAGAACACCCTCTGACTGGACACCCAGCAATCCTTCCTCAAATTTCTCCAGAGGCATGCAGCTACCTCACATGTGACCCCATGTGTTCTTATGTGGCCTCATCTTCTTCAGGCTTGGAGTATTATTGTTCTGACACTATCTGTAACTTAGCTATCTGCTTTCTAACTGACAGAGGCATCACTCCAGAATGCTGTAGTTTCCTGCTCGCCACTTCCCAAATCCAGGAGTTCAGTTTAGTCTGGCTTTCAGGGTTCAAGTTCCAACAGCCAACCCTACCACTCACAAATATTTTCTTCAGCTAGACATGTGTTATCTTCTGCATCCGAGGCTTTAAATAGATCTAGTTTTCATACCCTGTGACTTGACAGAGATTGAAGTACTGTGGTTTTCCTTTTATCTCTTCTTCCTGGCCAAAGAAATTGGTCATAAGTCATTCACAGTGGAGTTGAAGAGATTGGACAAGGCCCCAAAGAAATCCAAATTTATTTTATTTTTTACATAGATTTTTTCAACTTCACATGAAGTTTGTGGAACTCAACATTCTTCCCAATAGGCTAAGGTTGATTCCCCACATGAGGTTTTAATAGGACACTTTCATTAGGTCAACAATGTCCTCAGGGACACCGGGGCTTTCTGTCTTCAGGCTCTGCCAACTAGTTTATTGTCTTATTCTCACACTAGTTATCTCCATGATCACAGGATGACAATAACAGTGCCAAACATCTACTACAGACCCAACAATTTAAAAAGATGGGCTGTCACTTTCTGTGTATCTTTTTCACTACTGAGGAAAACTTTTATTACTAGAGAAGAAAAGAGGTAGTTTGGGTACAGGCAACCAAGAATGGCTACTGTGAACTAATGGTCCTCCATGATGAAAAAATTCTAGAAGATGTGATTAATTATGTCCAAATAGCTGGCATGTTTACCATTTTTAGATTCCCACTGTGGAACTCCAGAAAAGCCAGAGCAAGTTCTCAGCTCTTGGCTTGCAATAATGAGGATTTGTTTAATTTTTCATTAGTTACAATCTACAGTGTCTGTTTTCTCAATCAATTTCTAACTGCCCCTGCTTTTTTATGTAATAAATAAATAAAACTAAGAATTTTCAACAGCTTTTCAGATGGATACATGTAATATGAAGGGCTAATAATAAAACAAGTAAGATTTTTAACAAATCATTGATGTTTGATATTTTCTAGGGTTTGTGAATCATTTCAGGTCTGCTGATCAGGACTCTCTTATCTTTCACAAATAATCCAGTACTTCAATGGAGCAAGTAACATGAGCCTCCAATATGGCCTCATTTCAAATGAAAGGAAGGGAAGGAAGCAAAAAGAACAACTGCAAACCACCATTAAAGTTAATTAGAACAAAGTGTCAGAAACAGAAATTTGAAAATTTCCTTGATGTTTACTCTAAAACCCACTTTCTTCAAAGCTTCTATGTGCTTCTTTATTTAGTTTTATTTCTAGGACTTGCATTCACAGCAGCAGATGTGGGAGCAAAAATGAAATCAGAAGGACTTTGGTATTCTGGAGTAAATTGCTCTCTACTGCATTAGTGAGAGAGAACAGATTGTAGCTAGGATAAGAGCAGTGTAAATAATTTTAAGTGTGCAATAGCACATAGCATCGATTTGAATGACCTGGTAACTTGGCACCATCCCAGGCAATTATTTCCTAAGCAGGATTTATGTCCTGTGTTGTCAAAAAGCAGTCCAAACCTTGGATACAGATATATGTTTAGATATATGTTTAGAAGTTGCTCTTCTCGATTGGAAAAGACCATTGGATTACTCTGTTATAAAAAGCAGAAAGGCCATTTTTCTCTCTTTTTTCCCCCTTTAAATTTTATAACCCTCAGTGGTAATAGGAAATAATTCACCTTCTTCCAGCCATTTAAATCTTTTAGAATAGCACATGCAGATCTATTTGGAAAGTGTCTGAAAACTATGACACATATTTATCATTACAAATATATAAATGTAACAAAAAACCCTACATTTTATTTTTAAAGATATCCAGTATGTATAAAATATTACTCTTCAGCTTTAAGTGAAACTTCAGAAGGAATTGAAATGTTTTAGGTATTTTCTCTTCCCATTTCTTTCTTGGGAAGTAGCAAGACTCGGATTCACATAAAGGACCACATGTTAATGTCATAGTCTCAGATTGTCTGGATAAATGCCAAAGAGCACATCAGAGTTAGTAATGAACCTCCCATTGACAACTCAGTCAGCCTTTTGACTTCACATTTTATGACTCCCCACTCAGCTTGACATTATATTTCAGGACTATAGTTGGAAAGCTGAGCACAATGGTTTGCACATTCTATTTAGGTGCTTAGATGTGTTGGTGGATTTTTCTTTTCAGCTTGTGACAATACACCTCATGAACTAAAGTGTAAACTTGGTTTTAATGTGGGCAACAGATAAGCTAGTCAAGGGCTAATCTTACCCTTTCATATCATGTACATCTCTCTCACTTATAACCTGCCAAAGCAGGACCAGGTATTTGGGACACCCCCGGATAGGCTTCTGAGCTAATTTATAAAAGTTAAATCTAAACTTATATTATAGATCATAGTATGAGAAAGAGAATGCTGGGTTCTAATATGTTGTCCTTTTAATATGCCCAACAACATATTGATGTTTGATATTTTCTACGGTTTGTGAATCATTTCAGGTCTGCTGATCAGGACTCTCTTATCTTTCACAAATAATCCAGTACTTCAATGGAGCTTACATTGCTTACAACTCTTGTCACCGTTGTTTACCACTCTTCGTTGAAAACTATTTCATGCGCAAAACCCTCTGTAATTTCCTTAATTCTATTTTGTTAATTATAATAAGATAAATTTATTTCTCTCTTTCATTTTCCTTTCTTCCTGAGTATTAGACACACTAAAACTGTTCTAGCAGAAGGCAAAATTTGGCCATGCAGATCTAATAAGAAGCAGAAAATCTAGTTTTGCAAAGAAGAGATTATTTTGGCATCATAAAACTATTACATTGTCTTACCAATCCTCCATTTTCAGGGTCCTAAGTACTGCCCATTCCCTTACATTGTCTCTAATAGCTGTTAAATTGTTTCAGAGACCCGAGAAGATGAGGAAAGTCCCAGGGAAAGCAATCCAGAGGGATGAGATAGACCATGGCCACATAGAAGGGTCTGAATTCCTAGTGACTAATAAGAGTGTGAGCAATCCTGGGCTATAAGAAGTCACTTCAGAACTCTAGACCCTATGCTCATTTATTATTTAGAAGTTGGGTTCCAAGTTAAAGAACAATTTGTACATTCTCTGTATTCTATGTGAATACTTGACTAAGAGTAAAGATACTTAAAAATGAAATGTATCACTCTTTTTGTCCATCGATAAAGTGGAATTATTCTAAATAGATGCTACACTTCTTTTTGATGAAAAATAGCCAAAACAGAACTAACATCATCAAAATGGCGATATTACCAAAAGTTCTCTATAGGTTTAATGCAATGCCAATCAAAATCCCAACGGCATTTCTTGTAGAAATGGAGAAAGCAATCATGAAATTCATATGGAAGAATAAAAGACCCAGAATAGCAAAAACAATACTAAGCAGGAAGTGTGAATCAGGTTGTATAGCGATTCCAGATCTCAAACTATACTACAGAGCAATAGTAACAAAAATAGCATGGTACTGGTACCAAAACAGGCGGGTGGACCAATGGTACAGAATAGAGGACACAGAAACCAATCCACAAAACTACAACTTTCTTATATTTGATAAAGGGGCTAAAAGCATGCAATGGAGGAAGGATAGCATCTTCAACAAATGGTGCTGGGAAAACTAGAAATCCATATGCAACAAAATGAATCTGAATCCCTTTCTCTCGCCAAGCACAAAAGTTAACTCAAAATGGATCAAGGAGCTTGATATCAAATCAGAGACACAGCATCTGATAGAAGAAAAAGTTGGCTACTACCTACATGCTGTGGGGTCGGGCTCCAAATTCCTCAATAGGACACCCATAGCACAAGAGTTAACATCTAGAATCAACAAATGGGACTTACTTAAACTAAAAAGTTTTTTCTCAGCAAAAGAAACAATAAGAGAGGTAAATAGGGAGCCTACATCATGGGAACAAATCTTTACTCCTCACACTTCAGATAGAGCCCATTATTCAGAATATATAAAGAACTCAGAAAATTAGACAATAAGATAACAAATAACCCAATCAACAAATGGGCCAAGGACTTGAATAGACACTTCTCAGAGGAGGACATACAATCAATCAACAAGTACATGAAAAAATGCTCACCATCTCTAGCAGTCAGAGAAATGCAAATCAAAACCACCCTAAGATACCATCTCACTCCAGTAAGATTGGCAGCCATTATGAAGTCAAACAACAATAAGTGCTGGAGAGGATGTGGGGAAAAGGGTACACTTGTACATTGTTGGTGGGACTGCAAATTGGTGCAGCCAATTTGGAAAGCAGTATGGAGATTTCTTGGAAAGCTGGGAATGGAACCACCATTTGACCCAGCCATTCCCCTTCTTGGTCTATTCCCTAAAGACCTAAAAAGAGCATGCTACAGGGACACTGCTACATCGATGTTCATAGCAGCACAATTCACAATAGCAAGACTGTGGAATCAACCTAGATGCCCTTCAATAGACGAATGGATAAAAAAAATGTGGCATTTATACACAATGGAGTATTACTCTGCAGTAAAAAATGACAAAATCATAGAATTTGGAGGGAAATGGATGGCATTAGAGCAGATTATGCTAAGCGAAGCTAGCCAAGCCCTAAAAAACAAATGCCAAATGTCTCCTTTGATATAAGGAGAGTAACTAAGAACAGACTAGGGAAGAAGAGCACGAGAAGAAGACCAACATTAAACAAGGATGAGAGGTGGGAGGGAAAGGGAGAGAGAAGGGAAATTGCATGGAAATGGATGGAGACCCTCAGGGTTATACAAAATTACATACAAGAGGAAGTGAGGGGAAAGGGAAAAACAGTACAAGGGGGAGGAATGAATTACAGTAGTGGGGGTAGAGAGAGAAGAGGGGAGGGGAGGGGAGGGGAGGGGGGATAGTAGAGGATAGGAAAGGCAGCAGAATACAACAGACATGAGTTTATCAATATGTAAAGCAATGAAGTGTAACTGATGTGATTCTGCAAGCTGTATACGGGGTAAAATGGGAGTTCATAACCCGCTTGAATCAAAATGTGAAATATGATATGTCAAGAACTATGTAATGTTTTGAACAACCAACATTAAAAAAATAAATTTAAAAAAAAAAAGAAAAAGAAAAATAGCCAAAAAAAGATGTCTACAATGAATATCACATAAGAGGTCTCTTTCTTTCTCTTCCTTCCTAAATTAAATACATACTAACTTTTACATGAAGCTATTTTATTATCTCAATCCTTACAACAGACAAAGCTCAAATAATTTATGATTTGTCTACATCCAAAGGATATGTTGGAACAGGGTATCAGAATTAGATTTCTCAATTTGATTACCATACACTGTCAGGGCAATACCTACAAAATAAGACTTTTAAACAGAATAATTTGGAGAATTATGTGGCTATACATATAAAGCTCTCTGGAAATGCAAAAAGCAATCCTGAGCCTCCATCTCTCGCCTGGATTTTTGGTTTGTTTAGAAATCCAAGTTCCCTGTATCCATAGCATTAGCTATACTAATGATTTACTCTAGTTATATAAATTGTAGGGAATGAGAAGTTCAATCAGAAGAAAATTTGAGATCAAGTCCTTAAAAGTAAGAGGTGCTATTTGGTTCAACTTTCTCATATGCTACTATTTTATGCCACAATTGTTTTTCTGTGCATAGTAAAGCAAGATCATGAACCAAAAAATAAACAAAAAGTCAAGAGCTTTTAAAACTAAGGGCAATTTTAGAGATTATCTGGTTGAAACCTATATGTTACAGGGGAAAAAACAGGCCAAAATCAATCATGATTTTGTTTACTGACAATTATTTATTACATTCCTATTGAATACATGACACTATTCAAGGTAGTAGGAATATAATTGTGAATGAAATACACCGTGTCAGTGCTGGGGTTGTGGCTCAGCAGTAGAGCATTTGCCTAGAATGTGCGGGGCCCTGGGTTCGATTCTCAGCATCACATAAAAATAAATAAAATAAAGGTATGTGTCCAACTACAATTAAATAAATAAATATTTTTTAAAATATTTAAAAAAGAAATACACCATGTCAGTCCTCATGAGAGTTACATTTAATTGAGGAATGAAGATATTGGATTTGCTTATTCTGGATATGATGGCAAACCCTCCAATGGAGTCTGAGAAGACATCTGATTTATGTGAGAGGTAAGTACCAGACAAAATCAGGAAAGGAGTTCCAGGCAGAAGTAACAATATGTATGGAGACTTCGAGTGAGAAGATGCCATGTGTTTCAGAGATGGCAAGACACATGGTTAGAACTGTGAGAATGGAGAAAGTGTGGGAAATGGGTTCAGAGAAGTACTCAGGATTCAAACACTAGGCCTCCAAGGCTAAGAAGAGAAGACTGGAATGTAAATGTTTTAGGAAAAGATTGGCAATTGACAGGTTTTAGAAAGGAAGGTGACAGGATGCATCCTTTACTATGCAATTCACATTTGAATTGATCATTCTAGCTGCTATATGGACCAAAACTACAGGGGTACAAGAGAGAAAGCAGAAAGATTAGTCAGGAGAGAATAATAATAGTCTAGGCAATGGCTAGCAAAGGCTTGAAGAAGGTAGTGATATGGGGTCAGAATTTAGGAAAATTCTGAAGATAGAGCTAACAGAATATGCTGAAGAGTTGAGTGTGAAGTGTGAGAAAGAAAAGATTCAAAGATGATTCCAAGCCATCTGGCCTAAGCACCTGAAAGGATGGACATACCAGGTCTTAAGATGACTGCAACAACAACAACAAAAAGCCAATTTGGGCAGTGAAAAGAGAAATCAAAGTTCAGTTTAGACTTGTTAAACTCAAGACCTCTAAACCATGATGTTAAGAAACAGTTAAATATGAATATGGAGGTCAGGAAGAGTTTGGATCTAGAGATGTGAATTGGAGAACTATCATCAGTGACTTATTCAAAGTCATTCCTGGTATACCTGAGGCTTAAAAACCTAAACTTCCTCATTTTTTGTTCCCTATCTGAATGTATGTAAAACAAAATAGTCTTGGCAGAAATTGACATTTTTTGAGTATTATTTTCAGTCTGTCTGTGTACCTGTGTATATGTGTGTGCATGAGTTGTGCATACATGCAAGACAGTAAGTGAAAGCTAAATTCAGTAGGGGAAAAATCTTAAATATAAGAGGAGACCTAAGGGTAATTACAAAATCAGCAGAATTCTGTCAACTACAAGGCAAAAATAAAAACTATTAACTAGGAATAATGTTCCAACTAAAGTTTAAATATAGAGAAAGAAAACATTAGTTGGATGTTTTGTTTGTTTTGTTTTTTGGGGGACACTTAACCACTGAGCCATATCCCCAACCCATTTGGTATTTTATTTATAGATAGGGTCTCACTGAGTTGCTTAGGGCCTTGCTAAATTGCTGAGGCTGGCTTTAAAATTGTAAGCCTCCTGCCTCAGCCTCCAGAGCTGCTGGGATTACAGGAGAGTGCCACCACGCCCAGCTTAGTTGGAGTTCTTTAGAAAACCATGACCCTGAGAAAGTTGAGTTAGAGAAACAAAATCAGTGGTAACTGTTGTCAGGATCATGGATGACTTTACAGAGAAAAGTAAATATATCATCAAAGTGTATCTGGAATATATTGCAGCCTACCATTCCTAGGTGGGATGCTTCATTTAACCCCAATTATAAGAAGAAGCTGCTGGCAATGCCATGGAACAGTTAGGGTTCTGGTGGAATCATCATGGAAAGAACTGTCATGTGTCAAGTCAAAGATCAGGAAAGGAAAGGAGCCATGGAACAAAAGGTGAAATTCTGGGGAGAAGAAGATCTGATGGTTTGTGTCCAAATCAAAGGATTCGAAGCTGAAGTCTTATTGAATGAGAGTGTTGACTGGCAAGTTTGTTCCAAGAGATTATGATATTTATTCAAGGATCAGTACCATGGTAGTGTTTTTAGAAAGTTAAACTGGTTGCAAAGGAGAAAGAATGTTTTCTAATGCAGAGAAAGTCCTGGCCTCAGATTGCCTAATGGCACCGCTAGGTGGACAACTTCATTTTATGTGTCACACTACTTATTTTTGAAAAAGTATAACTGGGTGAGAGAAGTAGGTGACACTGGTAGGATGTTCTGAACAGTTTCAGACTTACATATCCATGTATCTTATTCAGTCTACATAAAACAGCATGGGACAGGCAAGACAGGTAAGATCATTTCTATTTTTCGGATGAGGAAGCAGATATTCAATAAATGGTGGTAATAGTATTCAATGCAGGGATTTTATTTAGAGCTCGTGCTGAGGAGAAGCATGTCAGTCCCACAGTCAACTTGGAGAAATAGCATCAAGCATTGCAGGAAGCTAAAGCTGCTGTCAATTGCCCTCCTCCCCCTCAGCCATGGATATATTTAAACCAAGTAATAATAAAACAAACTGGCAGCTGGCACTTTCATAGTGCCAATTCTGGAGCCCCCTCACAGGAAAACTTTTTCTAGATAGAGATTTTCATTTCCCTTTTTATTTTTCATTTGCTGTTTACTTTAAAGTCACATTTTCTAACTAAGTAAAACATTTTAAAGTAAAAAAGTTGAAATGAATTGAACCAAATTTCAAACAAAAACACAACTTGAGCAATGTGCAGGTTGTAAACTTTTTAAAAACAATTTATGCCTTCCTGTAATCTGCCTGCATGATGTGACCCGAAACACTCAGTCTCACATACACCAGTACACCAGCCACTCTACTTGTCCAGACCTCAAGATCTCAGTCAGTTGTCAAGAAAAGCGACACATTATTTATACTTTAAAAAACAATGATGATGATCTCATTTCTGGATTGCCTAGCACATCATATTCACTAAATATGTATTAGTCTTCCACAAAATCTGGAGAATAAAACGATTCATATTTCACAAATTATAAAACTGAAACTTAGAAACTAAGGTAACCTGTTTAAGTACAAACAACTTGGAACTGTCTACTTCCAAAAACACATCTTTTGCCTGCATTGCTCTAGTTGCTCCAAACCTCTAAAAATAGATGGTATGCTTCCTTCTGGAGACAAATCGAATTTCTGTTGCTTTAGGTAAAGCACAGTCTAAACTGCTTCCTACCCAGAAATGTAGCATAGAATGTACATATCCTCTTTAATTCCTTGAGAGCAAGTGTGGGCAAGAGCATCTCACAATGGTGCCAACTGTCAGAGCTCATGTGATCAGATCTGCTGTTTCCTGGGTGACTGCACAGTCTCAGAACCATCTGAAACTACTTTCCTCTCTTCATCTGTAGAATAAGAACTATGCAAAATGCCCTTCCCACTTTCTTGGGTTACTGTCAAGCGTATAAATGAATGAAAGAAAGTACCTTGTTGATTCCAAATCTCCCTACAAATGAAGTTGGTATAATTTTCTTCAAATAAAAGAGAATGTTGCCAAATTTTGGGCATACTCATATCCAGCCATAATATAAACTACTCAAAGAGTTTACTCACCTCTCCGTCTCATTTCTAATAGCTGTATAGCAGAAGCCACAAAGAAGGGATCACGCTTTTGCTAAATTATGAGGAGGGACTGAATCTACTGGTGCTGCCAACATGTGCCAAATATGTCTCTCAGCTTGCTTCATCAGTAACAGGTGTTCACAGGCTGGCGAGAAGGGAGAGTGAGCCTCCCCCCAATTTGCCTGTCTTTCACTTGTCAAGGAGTTTGACAGGCATTTTGCAGTTCTCTGTCACACAGTTCTAAGCGTGGCTGCACGGCATGCTTCTTAAAGCAACCCAAGTCAAGGGACTCTGAGAATGCTGTCTTAGGAATTTCTGTTTGATAACATGCCCAGAGTGTTGGTAGCCCTTCTCTCGACATATGTCTGCTTCATTCATCCTCCTGATGGATAGGCATGTAGGTCAAAAGTTTACTCACTGGTGAGTGGACTTTGCTCTGGGTTAAACATCAGATTTGACTTTTGTCCCTGTTTAAGGGCTAAAATGTCCTTTCTCTTTGCTTCTAGGCACTCTGTGTATAATTCTAATCTATATCAAAATTACAGTTTTTAGTATCCATCTCTCCAACTAGGTTCTCAGCTTCTTGAAGCAGGGGCTCTACAACACTCCAACACACTTAGCAGAGTGCCTAGTAATTTTAGTCACAGCAAAATTTTCAATAGTTTGGGCAGTGTCAAACCACAAGTGACTTGGGTTCCACCAAAGAGCCAAGAGGAGCAAACTTTAGAAGGTGTTCAAGGGAGCAAGATAGAAAATATTTGATTAAAGTGGAAAGTCCCTAGTTAGAGGTAATCGGCAGTTAAGTTCCATTTTCCTGGGATGTGACCATTCACGCTGATTTGGGTTTCAGTGTGCTAATGTAGAAACTCAAGGTGCTAAAGCTATTGTCAGCCAAACCACCTTCTAATTATCTTACCACTAGCATATAACAAGGCTTAATAAATATAATTGAACTGAATATGAATACAATGTATCTAGGTACCTGACAACTGTTGTTTCCTTGAAGTAAATGAGGCCAGCTTTCTCCATGTTATTGAAAACATTTTGGTGATACCATGATCAGAATCTAGCATTGGGTTAGACTTGTAGAGCTTAATGGCTGCTTTATAATTGGCCATTATAGAGATACAGTCACTTCATTGTGTTCACTGAACTTCACGTATGTGAAGTGCACACCATTTTTAAAAGATAAACCTCTAGGCATAGAGCAGAAGGTAAACTTCTAACGGTCTGCTTTGCCCACAACTGGTAGTATCTTTTCCTTTGCTGGAGCTTATTGTCATTCTAGACACAGCCTGTATAACATAGTGTTTAATTCACATGACTAAGCCAGTATTATGCAGGGTGAAACTGAAGGATTTTCCTACTTTGGAGATAGATATACACCACCACCATCACCAGCAGCAATCACAACTCTTCCTTCAACTTCCAGTATTTTTGAATGCCTGCGCGGTTATGCACATTAGGAGAGAATAATCACATTTCATGCTTCAGGCCCCTGATTTGATCATGAAAGGGTCAGGAAAGAACTCTTCCCTTCCCTATGGAATTGTTTGGTTGGTCAGGTGCACTAATTGGGGTGAGAGGTTTCCAAATTCCTGTGAAGCATCAGAAACTTGCAGCTGCAAGAAGCTAGGGGGTGGACTTGTTGGAGCAATGATCATAGCAGCTTCATAGTACTATTGGAGACAGTGCTACTTTTGTTTTTTTACTTTCTCAATTCATCATTGCTGGCTCTTTTAGAATAAAATACAGAAATGAAGATTGCGGGGACAGAGAATCTTAATGCTCAAAAAGAATTTAGAAATTACCTAGTCTGATCATCTGACTTGACAGAGGGTGAAATTTATATTCTAAAATGGTAAGCAACTTGTCCAAAAGCATATTCGGGACTAGAAGTAGAAATGGGATTCAAACCTGGGTAGCAAGTCTTTACTCAAATGTTCTTTCCATGGTCTTATAGTTGAGATTCACTATACAAAGTCATTTAGGTTCCCCTAAACTTAAGGTCACCTCTGAAGGGCTTGTTAAAATATAGACAGGTAGGCTCCATCCTCAGAACTTCTCAGTCAGTAGTAAATGTGGCAAGGGGGGGAGATTTGTGGGTGATGTTGCCGATGATATTAGTAGGGATAAAACCTTGAGAAAGAGAGACACCCATAAAGTTTTTCAATCCTTTATTCATTCATCAAATATTTACTGAACACCAACGAAGTGCCTTGCATGTTTGGTGCTGGGAATGGGGAGGGCAGCATAAAGAAAGACCAAAGCAGTTCTCTTCTTCTGGAGTTTACAATCAGTAAGGAGGGACAAATGCATACATAAGCAATTACCAGGAAATATTTTAAATCAGTGATAGAAGTCAGGACAGTGTTAATGGCTGCATGGCCCTGAAGGTAATGAAAGAGAGACTTTTCAGTGAAGGATTCACAGAAGAGGTGATATTTGGGCTGAATCTTGAAGGACAAGTGGGAGATGCAGAAGCTCGTCCAAAATAAGGGGGGTGGGGAAAGAAAGGGAAAAGTTAGGGAGATTCTATTAACATAGAAGAAAGAAAGGGTATTGAGGGGGAAGGAGAAAGCAAAGGATAACGGAAGAACAGTGTAATGGATCTAACCAAACTTTCGTATGTACACATGTAAATTATACTACAGTGAATCTCAACAACATGTATATTCACATGACACTAACAACAACTACAAAACCCCTAAAAAATAAAAGTAAATAGCAGAAAGATTATTAAAGATAAGGAACAGGGGCAAGGGAAAAGAGAAATACTAAGGACTGAATTAGAGCAAATTTTATTTCATGTCTTTATAATTATGTAAAAATGAATCCCAATGTTATGTATTTCAATTTAAAAAAGAAAAAAAAAAACCCTTAAATGAAAATTATCCATGAAAACTACTGGTAAAAGCAAAGACAAATGCTATTCAAACAGAACTTCACTACTTGCTACTCCCTGAAACCAGAATAGAGTATTGGGTGTTTGGTCTGGTTTGCTTACTATGACTGTGATATCACAAACCACTACTGATTCTTTGTATTAGTTTTCCATTGCTATGCAACAAACTACCAAAAATTTAAAACAGCACAAACTTATTATCACCCCATCATGACTACACACTCTGCTTAGGGTCTCAGCAGGCTGAAACTAAGGTGATGGCCAAGGCTGTGGTTCATGGTTCTCATAGGGCCCTCTTCCAAATTCACAGGTGGTTGGCAGAAATCCAATTCCTCAGTTATAGTAGAATTGAGGTCCTAAGATCCTAAGATCCTGTTTACCACATTTCCTGTCTGTCAACTACCCTCCTCATTTTCAGTCTGACTACAGTCTTGCTATGTGGCTCCCAAAGGCAGTTTTCAGCATGTATGTTTACTTTCTTCTAGGTTAGCAAAGAACTTCTGGAGCACTGACTCGATATCATGCTTCTCATTTCTGACTTAACTGATTTTGACCTTCTGACCAAGATTTGACAGGCTCATGATTAGCCCATTTGGATAATCTCATTTTAAGGTCAAAAGACTTTAAGGCCCACAACCTTAATTACATTTGCAAAATCCCTTCATAGCAGCACAGAAAACAGTGTTCAACTGAATAACTGTCAGAAGGTGTGTTTATACCAGCAGGATGGGAATTTAGGGGATCCTAAGATCCTGTTTACCACATTCCTGAAGCATATGTTAGGTTCAGTCACAGGACTGAACAGTGATTTTCAGTGGCATTGTTGCCTTTAATACTTACTCCTTTGATTATTTCTATATACTCTACATTTGACTGTTGTTAAGTATTTGAAAGGCCAAGAGACATGCATTCTATAAGTGATATATTTTTTCCCCATGTTCTTAGAATACCTCTGAATGATAGGTAATTACTTTCACCTCTGACTCTGTACCCCTAACACCTATATAATTATTGGATCAGACTATTATTTATCTGCATTTTTTTTCAAAAAGGCAGTTTTTCAACTCAAAATTGCTTACTATTTCTTTCATCAAGATTTGAGAAGTGTCAAGTTTAATCAATGTAGCCCTAGTGATATATCAGTTGAGGTCAAGTCTAGTTTGAGGGGGTACTTGAACATATGCTTGCCCTGATATATATTTAAAAGCAATATATTTGTTGTCAACTGGCTTTTTTCAGGATGCCCCTGCTTCAGACAGAGGAACTGGTAATAAAAAGGAGAAAGGAACAAATGTTAAGCTGAGGGTGGATGTGAAGTACAAATCATGATTGATATGCTCAACATCGAGGGCTTTCAGAAACAGTTGTTTCTGCAACTAGTCTCAGCCAGGTAGAATTCCAGAATGTCTGAGATTGGCCTGCATTTGGTATACTCTAGGGTTGCAAGCAACATGTCTCATCCATTGGCCTAGGAAAAAAGATATTCCTCATCGGACACACCCACCTACCAAGATCCTTGAGAGTCTATCTAAGTTTGGGACTTTTAATATATTCACACATATTGCTAGCTGTTCAGACTCCAGATTAGTGAACACCTAAAAAATGGTGATGTTCTTGATTATCTCAAGCTGCCAAAGTTTATATCCATGATGTAAAGGTTGAGCTAATAGATATCTTGGACACTCATAAAAACCTCAGTGTTTACATTTTGGTTTCTGGGTTCCAAATAAATGTTTATGTGCATTTTTAATTACTAATTTTTCTCTTCTCTCCTTATTCAAGAATTATGAACCTTTATAGATTCTTATTTCCATGCCGTATAGAGATTGTAAAGCCTACAAATCATAGTTAATCAGTATTTTTATATTACTGAGTAATAATACATTGATTCTTGAGCCTGTTTATTCTGCTTACCCCCATCTAATTCTCAACACAAGGGAAGATAATGGGGGAACTAAGTGAATTTCCTACATTGAGAAATAGGGTGATGACATTTTTTCCCTGAAACCTCTGAGAAGAGACTCATATTTAAAATAAACTAGAACTTCTGGCTTAACACTGACAGAAATAAAATTTTGGTGTATATTTCAAAAGATGAAAAAACTACATTTTAAGTCCAAATTCTGACCTTTTCTTACACTACTTCCCACTTAACTGCCTATAGATGTTATAGGATGATACTTTGCTCATACCCAATTAAATTGCTCCAAGTCACAAAGAACTAAATATATTTGGTGAGTAGGCAAATATACTTGGAAAAACACTTTTGCTTTTGTAAAATTTTAATTAACAATATTGAAGTTAGGCTAATAAACCTAAAATGGGCTTTAAGTGTTAAAGAAAAATGAAGAACCACATATCTCTCACTTTATACCAAATTAAAAAGAAATGACTATGTTTGGGGAGCAATGAATGTCAAAAGACCAAATAAGCACAGAGCTAGGCCATCTTGCACCAAACTGTTAGCCAAGTTGTGAATGCAAAGGAAAATTCTCAAAGGACATTAAAAGTGCTGTCGTGGTGAATGTAAAAGTAAAAAAAATTCAACAGCCTTGTTGCTATAAGGAGAAAAGTTTTAGTTTTCTGGACAGATTAAACCAGTTATGTTCCATAAAACAAAGCCTAATCTAAACCAAGACCCTATTTCTCAATTCTATGGAAGCTGATGGGAAGCTGCAGAAGAAAACTCTGAAACTAGCAGACTGGCTCAGGTTTAAGAAAAGTCAGCATCTCATAACATCAAAATTCACACTGAAAAACAATTGCTAATGCAGAAGCTACAGCAAGTTATCCAGAAGATCTAGCTAAGATTATTGATAGTGGCTACACTAAACAACAGATTTACAATGCAGACCAAGTAACCCTATATTAGAAAAAGATGCCATCAGGGACTTTCATAGCTTGGAAAAGTCAATGCCTGGCTTCAAAGTACAGATTGACTTTCTTGTGAAGGGTTAATACAGGTAACTTTAAGTTGAAACTTAACACTTGTTTACTATTCTGAACATACAAGGGGCCATAGAAATTATACTAAATCTGTTGTGCTCTGTAAATGGAATATTACTGGATACCAGCACATATGCTTACAACATAGTTTACTTAATCTTTTAAAGCCCACTGTCAAGATCTACAGCTCATGAAGATTCCTTTCAAAATATCACCACTCATTGACATTACAATTGGTAATCCAAGAGCTCCAATGGAGATATACAAATTTGTTTTCATATCTCTTAATACAACATCCTGTCTGCAGCCCACACGTTAAGGAATAATTTTGACTTTCAAATCTTACTTAAGACTTTCATATCATGAAGTTACATGTGTTGAAGGCAACAATTCCTTTGATGGATTTGAGCAATGAAAGTTGAAAATCTTCTGGAAAGGATTCACCATTCCTCAATGCCATTAAGAATATCTGTGACTTAGAGAAGGCTAAAGTATCAAAATGAACTGGCATTTGGAAGAAGTCTATTCCAATCTTCATGAACAATTTTGAGGGGTTCAAGATTTCAGTGGAGGAAGTAACTGTGGCTGTATTGAAAATACCAAGAACTAGTATTAGCAATGGAACCTGTAGATGTGATTGAATATCATAATAAAACTTTTAACAAGGAGTTCCTTCTCATGGCTGATCAAATAAAATGGTTCCTTGTGATGGAATCTATGGTAAAGATGCTATGAATGAACATTGTTGAAATGACAATAAGGGGGTTCAGAGTATCACATAAACTCAATTGATAAAACAGCAGCAGGGTTTGACCTCAAACCTGAAGAAGTTCTACTCTAAGTAAAATGCTACTAAACAACACTGCACACTACAGAGAAGTCTTATTTTAAGAAAATTGCATTTAGTGATTACCACAATAACTCAGCAGCTATGAACACTAAATTAAGACTCTACACAAGCAAAAAGATTAGAACTTACTGAAGACTCAAGTGATCATAAGCATCTTTTAGCAATAATCTTTTAAATATAACAGTTTTTCAGACATGCTGTTGTGCATTTGTCACTGTACTTACTACAATGTAGTGTAAACACACTTTATATGTACTGGGAAACCAAAAATCTGACTCATTTTACTGTAGTGGTCTAGACCCAAACAGCAAACCTCCAAGTTCTACCTATATATTAGTTTAAGATTTATGCTATTTCTACAATAGGTCAAGTCAAAATCAGTGAATTGGAATTATGTGTTTTTGGCTTAATCTAAGTATGGTTGTCCATCAATAGAATGACTAGCCTTCTAAAGTAGGGGCAACTTGATTCATAGGTATTTTAGGGGATAAATGACCGTGTATCACCTGCTTTGTTGGTTTCTAAATCCTTTCCAACTTAAAACTTCTATATTCATTATCATCTTATAACAGAATTGTACACTTTACATAAAGAATAACTTGCTGTCTACTTTACGTTGTTTGAAATGTCTTCCATCTCAATTGCTTAATACATATATAGTACTACTCATATAGTGATCAGGATGTACACACTTTATAAGAGTCTTGATGTCACCACAAGACTTCACAGACTTAGGTACTTCTATACAAAGCTAAGTAAAAGCCTTAAAAGTACTACCTGCTTAACAGGTCTTTCAAAACATATGCACTATGAGTAGCAGCTGAATTTGAGAATATCTTTCTGCTTTGAAAAAAGCTACATATAACTTTATGGAGAAGCCACGGTATCTAGAGGGGGTGGGAAACCAATAAAACAAAACAGAAAGAAAAAACCCAACGGGAGCAAGTGAAACGTTTTCTTAGAAATGAACTAATTTTGAGTTTTTATCTCAAAAACTTCTCAATTCCATTACAAATATTTCTTGTTCTTATGAAAAGAAATCAAAGGATTTTTTTTTACTAAACGTTTTGAATTTTTCTTAAATTTTATTATGGCATTCAAATCTTTCATTGTATATTGACATTTATGGTTGTTTCATCAAAGTGATTCTTGACTCCTTGTACCATTCTAGTTCTGAAAGACTAGAACAGGAAAACCAGACAAAAACAAGTACTAGATACAGCACTGATTTTCTGAATAACCCTGAGCAAATCACTTGGATTATTGTTTTAAGGCTTATCAATAAAAAAGTCAGATTAGCAATGAAGCTCTCATGAAATGATGAATTTAAAAACACCTCGGAAAGCATAAGGAGTATTCAGATCTAGTTTCATGTGTTTATCAAGGGTTAGGCTGATAACAGGTGTTAATCCAATTACAGGATAAAAAGAACTATAATTAGGAAATAAAATAGCTCATTTTCCTATTGGCTTATCATTTCCTTCATTTTAATATTAACAAATCATAATTTAACTAAATTCAATTATATTTAAGTAAAATTTAAATTATACCCTCCTTCCCCAGATAGGACACAGAATCATTTTCTTCTCTAAGGGATTTATTGATCCCTCTGAAACCTGACAAGAAAGCCACACTCACAGTCAAGGTATGACAACCAATGTTTTCATTGTTTTTCAGTCTTGTAGTATTCCCAATAGTGAAGACAAAGCTCCTCCACACGTCTGTCCAGAACAACCACAAATCCCATGCTTCCTGTGTAATGGGTCCAGTGGTAAGAGGTGACAAGTTCATTGTTCATTCAAACAACCCGGTAGGCCTTTCCTTTAGGGTCTGCCAGGATAACTATACCCCAACAAGCAATGCCTGGAGGTGGGAAAAAAAAAAGCATATTACTTATATGTCACAATTTAGTTTACCAAGTGTTCCATATGCCATCTTATTTAACTGTTACAACATTAAATTAAAGATATATTAACATTATATATTTCGAATAGGAGCGTGAAGCTCAGAAAAGGAACAAAAAAGTTCAGAAAGAAAGAAAATACCCTATTATCTTCCAAAGCAAGTAGTTTTAACAAAGGTAAATGATTTAGACAACCTGACTGACAACAAATCTGAAAACCTAAAAAATCTATTCACTTAGAAAACTGGTTTGTAAAGATAAAGGAACACATGACAGTAAGACATTTTGGCAAACAATATTGTGGATTCCCATAACCCAGCAGTGCATCAAGTAGATGGGCTTTGAACTTGAACCTGCAACTAAAATCTGGCTTCCAAGCCCAATTTCCTAAGCCAATGGCAAGTGCCCTCACTCTAACATTCTCCAAGAGAAAGAAAAAGAGAAATTTTGGGGGCCAGATAAACCTGGGATGGAAAGCCAGCTCTGTCACTTTCTGTCCAATCCACTTAGCTTCATTTTACCCGAAAATAAAATGGGAACATTGTTAATACCTCTAATCGGTATTGTAAGGATTTTAAAAACTGAAATTAATAAGAGTTCTCATAAAATACTGTTTTCCTTTTTCTTTTCTTTCCTCTAAGGCATCGCAACTTCTCCCTGCCCAGGGCCTACGTTGGGGCGCCCCGCCCCTCCAGCCCACGTGGCTGTTGGGTTTACCTCACCCCACCACCCCAGCCCAAGCGGCACTGCCCCGGCTCTCACTGATGCCGATGACCATCTGGGCAATAGGGCCTGGACCCGGAGCATATCCGAGCTTCATAGGCTTCCGCGCCACCAAGTACACGTAAAGGCCTGCCCCTATCAGTCCCGACCCGGAGAGCACCCGGCAACTCCAGCAGTTATTAAACAAGGGCGCTTGCTCTGGGGAGGTCGGCGCTTCGGACGCATCTGGGGGAGCGGGGGGAGCGGCCACCGGAGGATCGTCGAACTTCTTAGGCTGCATAGGCCGGAACAACGAAGAACCCATGTTCTGGGAAATGGCCCAGTCGTGACAAAACTTCGGTTCGAACTGACGTAAAAGATGCGGCCGGAAAGCAGAGCGCAGTGCGCCGGAAAATCCTGAGGGCGGCTGGGAAATGTAGTTTTCGCCTGAGTCGCTGTGTCGCTAGGGCGCGAAAGAGGCGGAACTGGTAGGGTGGATTTCAATGGCTGCAACCTTGGTGTGTGCAACCTCCACCTCTTATTAGTTTATAGAGATTTCGACTTAGCCGCCATTCTTTCCCCTTCCCCCCTTTATTGATGCCGGGAATTGAACCCAGGGGTGCTTTAGCACTGAACTGCATCCCCTGTTTTTTCAATTATTAACTTTGAGAGAGGGTCTAACTAAGCTGCTGAAGCTGGCCTTGAACTTGCAATCCTCCTGCCCCAGTATACTGAGTTGCAGGAATTACAACCAGTACTCTTCTTACTAGGTGTCTCAACTTTCGGCATCAGAAGTCTGGAGTAAATCTCTGGGTTTACTGTGTAACATAAACTGTGAAGCCCTGGGTATGCCACGTCTCCTGCTCAGAGACTTGTGTCTTGAAGGGTTGAGTTTTATATATTAACTATATGCTAGATACTTTGCTAAGCAGTTCTCTGCATTATGTGACTTCCCAATTCAGTATGACAGTTTTCTCAATAAATGACACAACTGATTAAGTAACAACCATAGTTGAAACCAATGTCTGCAGATAAAGAGTCACATCTCTCAAACTCCACCTGTATATGTTGTGACAGCAGTACGCAAACGTGATCAAGATATTGGAAGTAGATTTGAATTACCTGGATAAATACTTTCAATTTCTCTTTACCTTGTTTCTTAAAGACATGCTCTCAATTTGTCGTATTCGTGGTTTCTCTTTGAAAGCACTGGAGAAAATTCCATGCAAAATCAGGTGAATAGATTTGAGGTGTTAATATAAGATTTGTTTTTGCAGGTTTACATTCTTATCCCTTAAGAAGGACCTTTTAATTCTGATTGTATCTTTATGAGTCAATTTCTTTATCATGCACTCCCAACTCATTTCACTTTTTATTTTCTTTGGGTATAGTTGAATATATATTTCTTGTGCTGGGTTGTTCCCTGAGAATTACTGGTAAGAAAGAAAGGTATTTAGAGTTCAAAGATTGTCTCTGTTGGAGGAGACTGGTTAAAAAAAAATAGGACTCTAGGTTTAAACTTTTCTTCTTTAGGTTAGCTTTAAAAAATTAACATGTTAAAAAATGTGTTACTATTTTTTTTTAAAATGGAAGTGATTTGGGGAAGACTGAAAAAGGAAAAAATAAAGACATGGATAAATAGGCAAAATTATAATAGAATACTGAGTTGACCTGCATAATTTCAAAGACACTCTCTAATAGATACATAGATAGATAGATATAGATATATAGATAGATATAGAGATATTCATATCTCTATTTATATAATTTTTTTCTATACATATCTAAAGATAGATATTTGTTATCTGTCTCCATTCCTTGTATATTAGAAAGACATTTGGGTAGCACACCTGGCTGTATTACTATGAGGCCACCATACAATATAAAGAATATTACTTGTCCTCTTTGGCTCTTATTCATCCACTGTCTAAAATGAGATTCAAACTAGGCAGTCTCTTTCTTTTCTGACTTGAAAGTCCTGTTATTAGGAATTTCCCTTCTAACAACACTGTGGTGCCATACCAAATGAATTCAGTAGTATTTCACTTAGAAATTAATATTTTATGGCTGCTGCTTCTTACTATGTCTGATACAACGTTCTACAATGCATTCAATTTATTCTTATTTACATGGTACAAAAATATCATTTGACAGTCATTTGGCAAACATTTTTTATTACACATTCTTAGAGAAGAAAAAAGATTGAGCACACACTAACATTTATGCATAGTTATTACTTATAAATTATCTATTTATATACTACCTTATACAAAGATAAGGAAAAACAATAGAAATAAAAATTTAAATATTTTCTCATCACAATGTATGGGCTCATGCACCTTCATGGATAGCATGTTATTTGACATAATTTTATTCATATTTTATCCAGAAACTTGCCATCTGTACTGTGCTTATTACAGTTGAGAATATCAGAAAGGCCATCTTTTTATTTTTTTATTTTTTAAATTTTTGTATTAGTGAATTATAGTCATGCATAATAGTTGGATTCATCTTGAAAAAATAATACATGCATAAAATTTAATTTGCTCTATTTCAATCCCCAGTGCTCTCACCTTTCCTTCCTTCCTTCCTCCCTTCCCCGTTGCCCTACCTCTACACTTCCTTTGCTCTTTCACTCATTTATCTATTTATTTATTTTTAATCAGTGCCTTATAGATACACATAAGTTAGAATTCACCATGAGATACACACACACACACACAAAAAAAAACACTCACGCACACATTTATACATGTAGCATAATTTTGTCAAATTAATTCTGCATTTTCTTCCCTTTCTTATCCTTCTTCCCTCCCTCTAATCTTCTACTCACTGATCTTCCCTACACCTATGATATCTGACAACTCTCCCCCACCCCTCGCCTTTTTTCCCTCTTACTTTCCTTTAGTTTCCACAAGTGAGAGAAAACATTTGACCTTAGATTTTTGTGATTCTGGCTTATTTGACTTAGCATGATAATCTCCAGATCCATTCATTTACTATCAAATAGCATAATTTCATTCTTCTTTATGGCTGAATAAAGGTCTGTTGTGCAGATATACCACATTTTCTTAATCCATTAATCTATTGATGGGAATCTGGGATGATTCCATAATTTGGCCATTGTGAATTGTGCTGCTATAAATGTTGAAGTGGCTGTATTGCCATAGTGTATTGCCATAGTATTTCAGCTAATTTTAGTTCTTTTGGATAAATACCAAGGAGTGGGATAACTGGGTTATATGGTGGCTCCATTTCTAGTTTTCTGAGGAGTCTCCATACTACTTTCCAGAGTGGTTATACTAATTTGCAGTCCCATCAGCAATGTATCAATATGTCATTTTCCCACATCTTTGCCAGCATTTATTATTGTTTGTATTCTTGATAATTGCCATTCTTACTGGAGTGAGATGAAATCTTAGTGTAGTTTTGATTTGCATTTCTCTGATTGTAATAAATATTGAACACTTTTCATATATTTGTTGGCTATTTGTGTTTCTTTTTTTGAGAAGTATCTATTTAATTTTTTGCCAATTTATTGATTGCATTTTTATGTTAATCTTTTTGTGTTCTTTATATATTTTTCATATTAATACTGCATTGGTGGAGTAGCTGGCAAAGATTTTTCTCCTGATATGTAGGCTCTCTCATCACACTCTTAATCATTTCCTTTCCAATCATTCCTTTGCTTTATTATTATTTGTATTCTTGATAATTGCCATTCTTACTGGAATGACATGAAATCTTAGTGTAGTTTTGATTTGCATTCCCTGATTGTTATAGATATTGAACAGCATCTATTGAGGTGATTGTGATTTGATGATACCATAAAATTTGATGCCATCTCACTTATTGATTCTTAGTTTTATTTCTTGAGTTTTAGGGGTTTTGTTCAGGAAATCAGTGCTTGCACCAGTATGTTAGACTGTTGCCTATATTTTCTTCTAACAACTACAAAGTTGTTCGTCTAATTCCTAAGGGTTTGGTTCACTTTGATTTGACTTTTGTTCTGGGTGAGAGATAGGGGTCTAGTTTCAGTCTTCTACACATGAATATCCAGTTTTTCCAGCACTATTTGTTTAAAAGGTGGTCTTTTCTCCAACATATATTTTTGGGATCTTTGTCAAGTATCAGTGACTGTAACTATATGGGTTTGTCTCTGGGAATTTTATTTCATCCCATTGGTCTTCATGTCTATTTTGATGTCAATACCATGCTGATTTTGCTATTATAGCTCTGTAATATAATTTTACATGAGCTATTGTAATGCTTTCTGCATCACTCTTCTTGTACAGGATTGCTTTAGATATTCTGCATCTTTTATTCTTCCAAATGAGTTTTAGGACTGTGTTTTCCTAGTTCTGTAAAGAATGGCATTGGTATTTTTATGGTAATTGCATCTAATCTGCATAATGCTTTAGTAATATGGCTGTTTTGACAATATTAATTCTGCCTATTCAAGAACATGGGAGGTCTTTCCATTTTTTAGACATAGGATCATGTAATCAAGCAGAGATACTTTGACTTCTTTTCCTACTTGTATCCCTTTAATTTCCTTCTTTTGCCTAATTGCTCTGGCTACAATATCAAGAACTATATTGAATAGGAGTGGTGAGAGTGAACATCCTTGTCTTGTTCATGAGTTTTAAAGGAAATGCTTTCAATTTTTCTTCATTCAGTATGATGTTGGCTTCCAGTTTGTCATATATTAGACTTTATAAATAATATTGAGGTAAGTTCCTTTTGTTTATAGTTTTTTCAGCATTTTAAACATGAATGGGTGCTGAATTTTACTAAAGGCGTTTTCTGAGAGCATCTGTTGGGTTGATCATGATTGTTGTCCTTAATTCTGTTTATGTGGTGACATAACATTTATTGATTTGCATATGTTAAACAATCTTGCATCCTGGGATGAAACTCACTTGATCATGGTGTATTATCTTCTTGATATGTTTTTGAATTTGGTTTGCTAATATTTTATTAACAATCTTTGTATCTATGTTCATTAGGGATATTGTTCTGAAGTTTTCTTTCCTTCATATGTCTTTGCCTAGTTTTGGTATCAGGGTTATACTGGCTTCATAGAATGAATTTTCAGTGTTTCCTCCCTTTCAATTTCATAGAATAATTTGAGAAAGACTGATAAAAAATTCTAGTAGAACTCAGCTGAGAATCCATCTGTCCCTGGACTTTTCTTTATTCCAAGGCTTTTAATTGCTGTTTTGATGTCATTACTTGATATTGTTCTGTTGAGGTTTTCTATATTTTCCTGGTTCAGTTTGGCTAGGTCATATATGTCTAGAAATGTGTTAATGTCTTCTAGATTTTCTGGCTTATTGGAGTATAAATTTTCAAAAAGTTTCAAATGATCCTCTGGATTTCAGATGTGTTTATCTCCTTTTTCATCTCTAATTTTGTTTATTTGAATCTTCAGGAGAAGACATCTTTAATTCTACAAATAAATACCATTAAAACAACCCACAACACAATTTCCAAATAACAGGCAAGTTTTAATTTTAGTCTCTATTTCTTTAAAATATGTTCCTGAAGATGATTGTTCACTTATAATTGCCTCAAATTATCTCATGCTTTTTATGTTATCTTATTGTGATATTCCTCCAAAATTCAACAATGACTTCTATATAACCCAGGTCTTACACTACACATAGCACAAATTGAACTTGAGGTGGACAAATACAATTTTGATTGGAAAATTATTAAACTTGTTGGCACCTCTTGACAAAAATGAAACAGAAGAGTCTAAGGATAAGAGTAGAGGTCCATGAAAGCAAGCAAAACTATAATCATAAGAGGACTGTGCATTTGAAGGGAGGGAAAAAGAAGGTTGAATGCTAAATTTACCTAATTTTATTCTCTATTGTATTCCTTTCTCTTACAACTTGTTATCACTGTAGTTTCTTTTGGCACTTAGGATGCACAAGGCCCTATGACTTTTCCTGTGTATTAATAAATGTAAAAAGTTTAAAATTATAAAATGGTATGTACTAAAATGTGTCTTTCACAGTCCTGTCAACCAGCCACTCACTTCCCTAGCAACCACTGTTAATGTTTCTTGTTTGTCTTTTCAGAGATATTGACATATACCTGTATTCTCTCCTCCAATAATTTTAGAGTGCATTCCATTTTCTATCATTCAGTATGTAAAGAATTTCTTCATTCTTTTATATGGCTCATAGTATTCCATTATGTGGACATGCTCTGCTATATTTAACTGGCCTCATATTGGTGGATATTAGTGTACATTTAGGCTGTTTCTACTCTTGCTATTACCAATAGTGCCACAAGAAATAGCTCTGTACACATCATATCACAAAAATATGAATATATATCTTAGAATATATTTCTACAAGAGTATCAAATGTAAAAACTTGATGGACATTACCAAATTGTCCTCTACAAAAGTTGTACCAATTTACATGCTCCCCAACAAGTATGCAAATGCATGTTTTCTCTACTCTGTTCTCCACAATGGTGAATTATTGAACTTTGATCTCTGCCAATACGATTGTTGAAAATGATTTATCCTTTTCTTATTATGAGTGAACTTCTTAATGCATAAGTAAGGGAAATTCATATTTCCCTTTTGTGAATTTCTCTTTTTTCCCATTTTTCCATTTGAATGTCTTTTTCTCATTTATGTCTAGGTCTGTATCACATTAGGGGGGTTAATATTGTGACTATAATATAAGTTCATATATATTTCTCCCAATTTGATATTTATCTTTTCATATTGTTTGCTTTACTTTTTTACCATTCACATATTTAAAAACATGTAGTTGGAATTTATCAGTTATTCCTCTTATAAATTCTAGGTTTCATGTCATAATTAGAAGAACCTTCCACCTTTTTGAATTTCTCATCTTGACTTTTTTTTAACACTTAAAATTTTAATACATTTAGAATTTATCCTGTTTTTAGGTGTCAAGAATGAAATCAGATATTTGTTTCCCTTCAGAAGCTGCCCAGTTTTTTCAACACTACTTATTACAAAGCCCCACTATGAGTTTTTCTAAAATACCATATACATATTTATTTTCATTCTTGGATCTTATATTCTGTTTCATAATCTGCCTGTTGGTTCATATGCTCACATCACACTATTTTAATTACTAAACATAATACTTTAAGACTGGTTCTTCTCTATTAACTTCTGTTACAGCCTTTTTTTTTTTTTGGATGCTTTAGCTCTTTTTTCTACATGAATTTTTACTCTGTTTGGTTATTTTAACAAAATGTCACTGACATAATTCTTAGACATATATTGACATCATAGGTTAATTTAGGGAGCATTGACATCTTTATGACAGAAGTCATCTGAGGACATGGAATGCTGTTTCTTTTGTTTATATCTTCCTTTGTATGCCTGTGTAGCATTTTATATTCTTTTTTGTAATGATTTCACACATTTCCTTTCAGACATTTTATCCTTTGTCATTGCAAATAAGAGATTTTTCCTTCTATTGTATATTCTAATTCATTGTTTAAATATAAGAAGTCTCTTTATTCCCACAAATCATAATATTGACTTATCAGTGCAGTCTGATGATCCTCTGAAATGTGGCTGGTAGTAGTTGCCTTTTTGTGCTATCTTTGTTGATTTGGGGAATCACCAGTAAGCCTGCTTCAAGAAAGAATTTGGAAGCATTTCTTCTTTCTCTATACTCTGGGGCAGTTTAAATACCACTGAAGTGAATGTATGGCAGAATTTTCCTGCAAGATTTTCTAGTCCAGGCACTTTATCACTTGGAGGTTGGGAGGGGGAAGGACTGTTCTTTGTCACCTTTCTCTATTTGTGTTTTGGAAATCCATTTAAATTTTCTTTTGGGTGAACTACATGTTTCTGGAATATTATCTGTTTCATGCTAGTTTTGAGGTTTGTTTTCAGTGAACTGAGAAAAATCTCTTATAATTCCTTTGTTTAATTTAATAATATTTGTTGAGCCCATCTGTGCTACGTCATATAGGAAAAGGGAGCTTTGCTAAGGAACTTGAGCTAGGTTGATTGTGATGGATTATCTGGTCATTCTCTATATGCAATAAGAGACATGCAAAGAGGGATTATATGCAGGAAAAGATGCAGCATGACCACAGAAACAGAGATTGGAGAGATGCAGCTATGAGAGATGCAGCTATGAGTTAAAGACTACTGACACTCACCAGAAACTGGAAGAGGCAAGAAACAAACTCTCTAGTGGGAATTTGATCCTGCTGTCATCTTGGTTTTGGAGTCTGGCATCCAGAATTATGAAAGAATAAATTTCTGTTGTTTAAGCCATCAAATTTGTGAAAATTTTGTTATAGCAATCACAGTAAACTAATATATGTACTTGACTAAACTTGTTTCAAACTCTGTACTCAGGAACTGTGGGCTAAGGCAGAAAAGTATGATTGCTTGAGACAACTCTTTCTTTTTAAAAAGCATTTGTGTTACCCCACTATTTTCTGACATTGAACATTGCTGTGGAGAATTCTGAGGCCTGGGAAATTCATTTTCTAATGTAAGTGACTAGATCTTTTTGTCTGAATGCCCAAATAATTTTCCTTCCTTCTTTCCTAGAATTATTGAAGTCCAATAACATCTCTTTTGACTATTCTTGTTCAATTTTTCCCAGTCTTAAGCAATACTTTTCTATATAAATAGCTTCTTTTATTTCAGAAATACTTATCAGAATTATATTCTTTGTAAATCACAATTACTTTATTACTTTCTTATAAATGAATACAACCAACTAGCATTGCTTCTACTCCCTCATTATTCAATTTAAAAGACAATTTGTTGACTATTTTAAAATAATGAAGTATACAATACACAAAAGATTATGATTAATCATGTAGACTGGAAAGATAGAGCAGAGTTAATCATTTGTTTTCTTTCTTATATATTAGAAATAAAATTCTGTTAGTATTAATATTATCTTTATGTTAAAGTAGTACACATTTTGGTTCATTATAGTTTCACCTACAAAGGTATGTAATTTACATACCTCATAAGAATTCATAAGAAAATGAATACAGAGAGCCTTTTGGTTTCATGTTAAATTTGATAGTGAATTATCTTTTATGACATTCTAGAATAACTATGTAAAATATCTTTACACACTTCTAACTCTAATAAAAGAAAAATAATTGTTTCTTGTAAAAAGTATCCCAGTGACCATTTGCTTGTACTATGATAACTGAACCTCAAGGAGTTTAGTATCTTTCAAATCTATATTTTTTAGCTTTAGTTGACAGAGCAGATATGCTTCATTTCTTGTCATGAATTTGCCTTTTATCCTGAAATATTGACAGACTACATACTTCTGAGAGTACTCCTGGGGTCATAGTTTTCCTCATGTTGTTGTTTTTTATGAAGTATATTATTTCCTCCACCTTTATAAATGTCCTTCCATTTTACTTAATTATACATGAATCCTTTCAGAATATTCTCAAAAAGAATGTTTCCCCAAGAATTTCTCTAAAAGAAATTTTGGAGATGGAAAATTAAAGACAGGAAAATTGAGTATTGAAATGCCCTTGGCTTTCCTTAAAGTTGGTTCAAACTTTACCAGATTGATGATGATGTTGAAGTTTTTAAATGTGGTAACAAACCCCAAACTCTTATTTTTTTCCTCCAAAATCAGCATCTACTTATGGCTCCTTTTTTATTGGATCTTTTTAAAGGACTGGTCTTTCAAATTTTTAGTTGTTTATTTTTTTTCTCTTACTCTTCAATTCTTAGCTTCAAAGAACTCCCTATGTCTCCTTAGATAAGCACTTTTGCAATCTATCCCTTTGTATTTGAACATCTTTTGGAATTTTGCTTTCAGTATATGTCTCTCCCGGTTTATTCTGTTGCTGAAGCAAAATACAGTTCCTTGTAAAGGACTCCCCTTGAGTTTCTGCAGGTGTATCTCTGTGATGAGCCTCCATTTCTAAGAAAGAAAGACAAACTTCTACCTCCCACAGCAGAAGGTTGGGAGATACTAGCATGATGAGGAGCTACATGTCTATCCATATTCTTTTGGATTTTTCACATGGTTTTCTCCTTCTCACCCATCTAGAATGCCCAGTAACTGCATCATGTGAGGATTCCTTTGTCATTATAGTGATAAATGGTTTGTTCAGACCATATCAGTTCATTAGTTCAGAAAGATAAATATTTACCCTTTTGTGACAACAAATCGCCTCTACGAATTTCCCTGAAGCAAATAGTCTGTTCTCCTACTTTGTTAATGAGTTCTATTTGAGAGAAACTTTATTATTTCCAAAGAAGTTGGGGTGATGGGTGATGTAGCATCAGCAACATGGAGGAATAATAATAAGGACGTGTGACATTCTTTGGCCCCTCTCCTGTGCTCTTGGATAATACCCCCAGTGGGATAATAGCTATATCACTTTTTACCCTGTATTATTATTGCCAATGGGGTCTACCTTTTAAACATTTGTTTTACCTTTTCTTCAAGAATTCAAAAAATATCCTTGTATCTTATTTCATTTTCTCACTAATCCTTTTCATCTTTTAAATTTTATCTTTGTTCCTTAACTTGTTTATGGAAGTGTCTGTTCTCTCTTGGATTCCTCTGTTTTTGTCCTTATAAAATGTAATGGTTTCATTTTTCTCCCACTGCTTTTATTGAGCTCTGACAACTCATATTTTATCTTTTCCCGCTGTCTAATCATCTCATTCCTAAGTTCTTTTATTAGTCCTTTGGACTTCTGCTTCATAGACTTGATAGCTTCCTAATGTTTTTAAAATTCAGGGAGCAACATTTGGTCATGGTGTTTATATTCTCCCTGACAATATTTTTCTGAATGTTGTTATGAATCTACCACTTATTTTTCTTGTTTCTTGTATTCTGCCCCATTTTTCTTACTGTAACTTTGACTGCTCTTTTTTTTTTTTTTTTGGTGTCTTGTTTAATTAAGTATCTTCTAAAGGGTGAGTTTTCCTAGCTATCAGGAGGAGATTTATATTGGGACAGAACTGAGCTGAGTTCCAGGTCAGTTGCAATTATCCTCATAGTTCAGGGAGTGGTGTGAGTTCCTGTCACCTCCTCATCTCCCTAACAAGTAGAATAGGCAGCTTTGAATAGATCTCACAATTCAAAGTCTGTTTCTCCTGTACTGCTAAAGAGATCATGTGCTTCCTGTACTTGGCTTGACAAATACAGTCAAATTGTCTATCTGAAACGAATGTCCATTATTAAACCCACACCCCTGCTGGATAGTTTTCACATCTTTTGTTGCTTTCTATTTTAAGTAATTCATATAGTATTGATATTTTACATATGTATTTATTATTTCCTAAGTGTACTATCCACGAGTGGACTATTGGAGTTTATTCACTTTAAAACATTCTCATACTGTTTAGCATGATGTCTTGTACCTAAATGGTACTCAGTAAATATCTGTTTTATTAGATTGATATATCATCTTGGGCTCAGGTTTGATAAAGTACTTTCAGTATTAAGGGTACACATTAGTAAATTCAGGTTTCCCTTTTGTTTTAGGTAGTTTGAAATGACAAGAGACTTGAAAACTAAACAATTGAAAAAGATATTCCCTAAAGGTAACCATCAAGTGTAATAAGGCTCAAGTCAAATGGCCCAGCTGTCACAGTAAAATACAGCCTATTGACTTCCTTCTCACTAGGGAAAAGCACTGCATGCCACTTACCACAGACAGCATGGAGAGACAGTATCACCCCAAGAACTGCAGGAGGGAACGCTCTGTGCGCCTGAGAGAAAGGCACAAAATAAATCTGGCTGGTAGTAGATAACCAGATGTGTTTATAAGGGGTAGGGGTGGAAGACATGATTATCTTCCTTTAAGGGTGAAAAAGGTAAATAGCACCATAGTTAAAATCTAAATGAGGTGACCAACAGCATTTTCTTAATCACTCAAGAAATGATTAAATACTAACTGGGTACAAACTCCTGATGGAACAGAGGGTGGGGATGTCACTCTCACAGAAAATGAGCAGGTTTGAATTAATCTCAAGTTTTTGGAACCTAATCTATTCACTAAGCATATACATAAATAAATCTATAACTATAGAATAGCAAATGTTTTCATGGAAGTAGTAAGATTAAGTAGTAAGTGACAATGCAGAAAAAAAGGGAATTATTTCTAATAGGATGAAAATTAGTGGAACTTAAAAGGAAGAATGCTTTAAGTTGAGCCTTAAAAGAAAACTGATGTGTGGATCACTGGATCATAGATAAATACCAGTAATTTACTTTGTCTTAAGGGAGGGTTAAGAAACATAATAACTAACCTTGATAAAATGTTTTGCACTGAAATGGTGGTATTATGTACATTATTCATATGGATATATTACTATGAATTGATGGCATATATAATTAGAACCTGAAAAATCAATGAATGTTAAAGCTTTAAAATTGAGGTAAACTTAACATTTTTTTGCAATAATTTCCCAATGATTCTCAATTTGGTATTTCAGATATTTTTGCCTAGGATGTTTATGTCATGTGAAATGGTAGCCAGTGTACATTCATATTGCCTCAGTCCACTGCCATTGACTCCTTTATCTCATTTCAATTAGAACCAAAGATAAAAACATCATTCAAAATATTGTCTGAGCATATTCTGTCCTTACAAGACCAAACACTGTTATGGTTTAGTACTAATGTTTATATCTATGAAATTCAAGAAGTTATATGTGCACTACTAAGCTGTATATTTCCTTTGGTGTCAGTACTTATATTGATTAAATGTGGATGGAATATGCAGACTTGTCTTCAAGAAATTGCACTTCATAATGTCTTAAATCTCCTTAGAAAAAAATCCCATATATATACAGTAAATGGGGAGGAAAAGCTATTTAAGTATATCACTGAGCCCAGGCCTAAAGAACTCTAAGTCAAATATAATTATTTCAGTTCTTCCCATACCACTTACTTACTTCAATAGGATGTCTTTCTACTCCCTAGCTTCTTATTACTGTCATGAGGAAGGAACTCATATTGATCCCTCTTGTAATCCTTTTAGGCCTGGTGGGTATTGCATGGGTGAACATCTGGGAGTCCTGTTCTTTACTGTCCAGTGAATCAGTAGAAGAAGAGATGGGCCTCCTGTGTCTTGCAGCCCACTGCATCTTAAGAATTGCTGATACTAATCCACATAGCGTCATACTGTCAAGTTAGATGACTCTGGGGAAGCTGCTGATGTGAAACATAGACAACCCCAGGGAGAAAACTGCTCTTGTGATAAAATGCACAGTTTTCTTGGAATTTTAATTTATTCCAGAATTTCCTTCCAGAGTGTATCCTAGAAGTATAGTGATATTTATGTGAAGAATAAAGTGAAACTGAGAATTAGGTGCTAATATGAATTAAAATATCTATAGTGTTTTACAGTTTATACATACTCTAATTTAAGAGTATAACAACATTAGAAATGGTTATCTTCATTTTAAAGTAAATTAAGTTGAGATCTAGAAGGGTTCAGTAGATTTCTCAAAGAAATCAATAGTGGATGAAGTTTTGGGGGCAAAAAATAACATGTAACATTGAGCCAGAAACTCTGCATATGCTCTATGTGTGTTAGTAAGTTAATTTCTCATAACAATCTTATGAGGAAGGATTACACACTAGCTCTATTTTTAAATAAATTGATGGATAACAAGGTTTTAGGATCACTTAGTTTAAGGGCTAAATCCTATATTTGAATCTAGGTCTTCAGAGTACCTTTTTGCTGTGATGCTGTTCAACTCTGTGTGGCATATCTTGACTGAAATATGTGATTTCCATTTATATACTGTGGTAAGAAAATGTCTATAAATTGTTGTGCATACTGCTTAGCATATAAAAAGCATTCCATAATATAGTAATATATGAATAGCAATGCTACATTTGCCTTTTTTACTATAAAGTTTTATGTATGTTTGACAGTCATGTAGCTCTAGATTCTGTAATGCCCTTCTCTGTGTAGGGCATATTTTCAGATTGTGTCTAGAAAGACTGAGGTTCAGTGGCCAAGTGTGGCTTTTCTAAATTGGTAAGTTGCCAGTGGCAGGTGAGGCTTGCAAGGCCTAGCATGGAGGTAAGTTCTTCCTGGACTTGACTACATATACACTTGTACTGGCCATGAAGCTTGTGAGCTCACAATATCATTTTTTAAAAATTCTTTGCAGTTTTTAAACTTCTTTCAAACATATTCTTTCATTTAAAATTCACAACAAATAGGGATGTTATTGTCCATGTTTTACAGAAAAGAAAACTGAGAGTCAAAGTGAGAGGTTAAGGAATGACACAATTCACTCAGTCAGGAAATGGAGGAGCCAAAGTCAAGGGCAGAGTCCCTGATTTGAAACCCAGTGTTTCCTTCCCTACACATTGCTACCTTACCATTTTATTAAGATTTCCATCCTTTTATATTAATTACAAAACACTAGAATCTGAAAATACAAATATGATAAAGTATCACAATGGGTAGTTTTATGATATGCATGAGCAAAAAGAGAATTTGACAGGCCTAAATATTGAAATCTTTAAAAAAACCTTTCAACATAATTTCCTATATACATATATGAGAACATCACGGTGAATCCCACCATCATGTATATCCAAAAGAATGGGTTCCTAACTAGAATAAGATATATTCCATGCTTATATAATTTTATCAAAATGGGTTGTTCTACTGTCATGTATAACTAAAAAGAACCAATAAATAAGTTTTTAAAACCTTTCAACAAATATTTACCCAATACATATTTATTTGGCCTTAAATTGTTTATGACATTGCATTAAATTATTTTAGGTTTATAATGAAGCAGGGGCCAGGAATCCTGGGAAAAATCTTCAGTTCAAGTTCACACATTTTTAGATGTAAAAAATTTTATAAGAATTATGTCAAGATATTTTATTTTCTTTGAGGCTACTATGAATGGGGTAGTTTTCCTAATTTCTCTTTCAGTTGATTCATCACTGATATATAGGAACACAGTTGGTTTATGGGTATTAATTTTGTATCCTGTTACTTTTCTGAATTCATTTATGAGTTCTAGAAGTTTGGGGGTGGAGGTTTTAGGGTCTCCTAAATATAGAAGAATCATGTTGTCAGCAAATAGGGTTAGTTTGAGTTCTTATTTTCCTGTATGTATTAGTTTACTTAATTTCTTGTAATTGCTCTGCTTAGGAAAGAGGGCATATCTGTCTTATTCCAGTTCATAGAGGAGATGGTTTCAATATTTCTCCATTTGGAATCATGTTGGCCTTGGGTTTAGCATATACAGCTTTTACAATGTTGAGGTATGTTCGTCCTATCCCTAGTTTTGAGCATGAGTGGATTCTATATTTTGTCAAATGCCTTTTCTGTATCTGTTGAGATAATCATGTGTTTTTTCTCTTTATGTCTATTGATGTGATGAATTATTTTTATTGACTTTCATTTGTTGAAACAACCTTGCATCCCTTTAATGAACCCCACTTGTCATGGTGCATTATCTTTTTAATATGTTTTTGTATACAATTTGCTGGGATTTTATTAAGAATTTTTGCATCTAAATTTTCTTTCCTTGATGTGTCATTTTCTGGTTTTGGTATCAGGGTGATAGTAGATTCATAGAATGAGTTTGGAAGGTTTCCCTGCTTTTCTATTTTATGGAATAATTTGAGGAGGATTGGTGTTAGTTCTTTTAAGGTCTGGAAGAACTTAGCTGAGAATCTGTTTTGTCCTGGGCTTTTCTTTCTTGGTAGACCTTTGCTGGTGTCTTCAATTTCATTGCTTGAAATTGATCTATTTAAATTGTTCATGTCCTCCTGATTCAATTTGGGTAGGTTATATGTCTCTAGAAATTTGCCAATGTCTTCAAGATTTTCTATTTTGGTAGAGTATAAATTTTCAAAATAGTTTCTGATTATCTTCTGTATTTCAATAGTATCTGTCACAATATTTCCTTTTTCATCAGGAATTTTAGTAATTTAATCTCTCTCTTTCTCTTCATTTGCATGGCTAAGGGTTTATCAATTTTATTAATTTTTTCAAAGAAACAACTTTTCATTTTGTTAACCTTTTAACTTGTCTTTTGTTTCAATTTCATTGATTTTAGCTCTGATTTTAATTATTTCCTGTGTTCTAATCCTTTTGGTGTTGAATTGGTCTTCTTTTTATAGGACTTTGAGATATAATGTTAGGTTTATTTGTTGACTTTCTATTCTTTTAATGAATTAGCTCAATGCAATGAACTTTCCTCTTAGCACTGCCTTCCTAGTGTCCCAGAGATTTTGATATATTACTAATCTCATTTACCTCTATTTTTTAAAAATTTCATCCTTGATTTCTTCTGCTATACATTCATCATTCAATAGCTCCAGGTGTTAGAATAGCTTCTATTTTTAAAAAGTTTTATCATTAATTTCAAATTTCATTCCATTATGATCTGATAGGATGCAAAGTATTATCTGTTTTTTGTATTTTCTGAGGAATTACATATTTTTTATCTATTGCACTAACATTAAACTGGTTATGGAAGCTGTTTCTTATTTATCTTTATATTTTACATAAACTAGCTCAGTATTTTACCTTTTGAATAAGAGAATTGAGGTGTAGAATCAGGGGCCCATCTCTCTAGGAGCTTATGGACTAGCCTGGAAGATATGCAAAGAAATGTAATAAAATACAAAATTCATACATTATTATTTTAGTTGGAATGATCAAGGAAATCTTCCTGTAAGAGACACTTGTAAAATAAGAGGTAAGTAAAAAAAAATTTCCTGTTCTATTTCAGGACAACATGTATAAACTAGTCCAATGAAACTAAGAAGGTTATTTAAATCTTTCAGTACCTTGTAATTGGACATAGGAGTCATTTAAGACACTGTTGAATGAACAAATAATGATTGAATCTTTCCAATAAAATATTTGATATATTAGCCTTTAAACTTGAAATGTTGAGATATTTTGGTATTGCTTGGAATCATATTAGAAATATCACACTCTAATCAAGAATCTTGTCATATTCTGTTTGGCCTTCTACAACCAAGAGATCACAGAGCTATCTTAGTGTTTTATTCTGTTAAATAGTTGTAGTATAATTCAGATAAGCAATTTTGAATGTATAATCAGTGATGCAAACATCTTTGAGAGGTTGTATCATTTCTTTGAGAGGGAGAACACGAAGCCAGGTCTTTGGTTGTACCTCAGTCCTAGCTTATCCTTGGCAGTCTGGCCATTTAAAAGCTATAATATGGGGATTCCAGTTCATTCCTAGGTAACACGTCAGCCTCTGCATTAATCATTTGGTTTTATTTCTTTGCACAAAAAAACACTCACAATGCCTCCTATGTTATTCTCAGAGTGATGGCTTTTATACCAATAATAAAAAGAGACATTATTTACCATGAGACATTTTTCTGTTTGATGACCAATGACTCACAATGCTTTTCTTTACTTAAGAGTAAAATAATAATGCTTCTGCTTGAAGTTTATTTTTTTTAATGTTTGTTAAATATTACCCTGAACTGTAACCATTAAAAAAATAAATAAGAATCTAAAGCATTTATATGAAAGTGGTACTTCAGTTTCCTTTTAATTATAGCTATAAATAAAAAACATGCTCAACTGAGTTTCTAAATATTGGATTTTTACAGAATTTCCTTTAGAAACATTTTAAAAGAATAATATAAATAACACTGTCAACAATATTAGCATTACTAAAAAAATTATTTAATGTTTTTGATGATCACATTAGAAGCCCCATCTCTCATTTAAGAGGTTCCACATTTGTATTGGATGACTGCTTATCTTCAGTGACATCCAAATGATTTGAAATTTTGATATATAAAATCTTGGTGGGCACCTACCAAAAATTACTTTCTTTTTTTTTTTTTAAAGAGAGAGTGAGAGAGGAGAGAGAGAGAGAGAATTTTTTTAATATTTATTTTTTTTAGTTCTCGGTGGACACAACATCTTTGTTGGTATGTGGTGCTGAGGATCGAACCCGGGCCGAATGCATGCCAGGAGAGCACGCTACCACTTGAGCCACATCCCCAGCCCCTTACTTTCTAAATTAATTACTTAGAACATGAGGTAAATCCTATCTCCTAGAAATGTACATGGTTCATTTTTTTCAGACTTCATTTATAGAGATGGTTGAAATTTTTAATTTTGTATAATAAAAAGTGAGTCTTTTATACAAGTTCTCGGTAATTTGAAAAGTTCACAGAGTCATTTTATTCCCATATGCTTTTCTTGTAATGACACACCATGGTTCTATATATTTATAATGATTGTGGCTCTATAACTATCCTTACTTGGAATTGTGCAACATAAAGGTAGAAAATGATGGGAATAATTGAGCATATCATAAACAATAAGGAAAGAGACTTTTAAAATATTTAGAGGAAAAAGATGGGCTTTTATGAATAGATGTACCAAGATGGAATGTGTTTCAAAAAATATATGAAGTTCCTCCTCAGAGGCAATAGTTCTCAAACCTTGGTGAGTAGAAGAGTCATTTGGGGAGCCAGTTAAAATTGCACTTCTGGGGCCCAACCCCAAAGATTCTCTAGAAAGTCTAGTATGCTTTTAGACAAACATGACGTTGATTTCCTGACAACATTTTAAGAAACATTTAATAAGGGATAAATGATAAATTACATTCTTTTCAGTAACTATGCATGAAGTTTTGTCACTAAAAGAGAAAATGCTCCTACCAAGGACATGTTGGAAAATTGAGCAGCTAGGGTGCCTATGGTTTGGAAAAGGTGCACCATCGATTCTGATACATGTACTCCCCCCATTATCCTCCCTCTTTACTTATACCATAGATTGATATTCAGACTGTATATTTGTAATGAAATTTAAATGATCAGTAAAATAATAAGTCCATGCAAGATGTCTCTGATATGTTCAAACATTTACAGGATGTGGACAAAAGAGGAAGGTACACATAAGTGAAAATAATATGTTATGGTTTAGATATTAGGTGTCTCCCAAAAGCTCATGTGTGAGACAATGCTGGAGGGTTCAGAGGTGAAATGATTGGATTTTAAAAGCCGAAATCTAATCAGTGCGTTACTCTCTGATAGGGATTAACTAGGTGGTAACTGAAGGTGAATAGTATGTAGCTATATGTGGGTCACTAGTGGAGAGCCTTTGGGTATATATTTTTTTCCATGATAAGGGGAGTGTGTCTGTCTGCCTGCCTGTCTCCCCACTCTCCCTTGGTTCCATGTCCTGAGTTGCTTTCCACTGGCATTCACTTCTGCAATGATATTCTGCCTTATGTTGGGCTCAAACCAATGGAACCAGAAGTCAATGGTCTGAGACCTCTGACCATGAATCCCCCCCAAAAACATTTCCTCTTCTAATTTGTTCTTGTCAGGTTCTGTGGTTGCAGCAGTGAAAAAGCTGACTAAAACAATATAAATGAGTAAGAGGTTGAAAATATATGATAGCATGTTCTGTAATTTGGATTTTTAATGTTCTTCAAAGGCTCATGTGTTAAAACCTTATTCCCAAGCTTGGCAGTATTGGGAGATGGTGGAAATGTTAAGAGGTGGAACTAGCAGGAGTTCTTCTGGAGGTTGGTAGGGTATACCATTGAAAGGGTTAGTGGGTCCCTAGCTCCTGCCTATCACCACCACCCCTCACTATTTCCTGGCCTGGAGCTTAATGGTTTTGCTGTGTCCCACACTATCATCATGATGCCCACCTCTTAACCACCCCAGAAGACTAAATGCAGTTGATCTGCCTGTTCATGGATCAAAACCTGCACAAGTGTGAGCCAAAATAAACCTTTCCTCTTTATGAGTTGATTATCTCAAGCATTTGATATAGTAATGGAAAACTGTGAGTGAGGAAAGATGAGGTTTTCCCACTGAAAGAAATTTAAATTATCTTTCTACACTAAAGAGATTCAGCCTTAAGCATCTATTTCTGACAGTAAACAGAGTAACAGGGATCCTATTTACTCTCCTACATGAAACAATTAAAAAACTGGACAAAATACACATTTCAGAACAGTGGATGTCAAGCAGTAATGAACAGTGATCCCTGAAAAATGAGAAACAAACAAAGTGTGTTCTTTATTTTTCCAGCTTCCTGCCTGGATAGAGTTTCCAGAATGCAGTACAGGGAGGAAAGCTAGGCAGAGCCTGGAGGTCTAAATGAATTGAAGTATCACACATGGGAAACCATAGAGGCAAAGGCAGCTAGAGCTCACAAGGCAGAGTACTAGAGAGCAGATGGCTGCTCAGATCTGCACATGTAGCATTGGTGCCTTCATCTGAATACAGACTAGAACATATATGTGAAGAAACCAAGAAAACGAGTACCCAAAAAGATTGGAGGAAATAATCTTCAGAGTTTAGATAGGAGTTACAATAGCTCCTGTTCCCATCAGCCAGAGAACATATAATTCATGAAATATATATAATGGAGTGTTCAGAGGGCTTTGCTAATAGAGAGAAAATATTACCCCTAAACATATCTCACATAAAAAAGCTGAAAAGCAAGAAAAGAAAGGTTTAAATGTCTTTCAAGTAACTCTACCAAATTCAATAGTGAAGTTCAAGAATAACATATGGGAGTATAAGAATATTCAGCACCCAAGAAGATACTATTCCTAACGTTTGGCACCAATTGAAAGGCATAAAAATGAGGACAGATGTTGGAATTAGGAAACAAGGAGATTAAAGCAATCATAACTAAATTATGTAAGTTGAAAAAACTGAACACGTTGAACAGAGATACAGAATATGACAAGAAGGCACAAACTGAACAAACTTGCTAATTGACATGTATAGAACACTCCTCCCAACAATTGCAGAATGTACACTTTTTATGCACTCACAGAACATTTAGTAGTAGTGATCATATTCTGGTTTATAAAATAAACCTCAATAAACTTAGGAAGATTGAAGATGTACAATGTATGCTTTGAGCACAATTGAAATTAAATTATAAATTAATTAATGTTACCAGGAAAATATACAAGTATTTGGGAACTAAATAACATCATTTTAAACAACACACAGTATAAAGAGAAATCAAAAGGTAGATAGGAAACTAATTTGAACTGAACAAAAATGGAAAATAACATATAAAGACTTGGGATATGGCCAAGGCGAAACTGAGGGGAAAATGTCTCTCCCTAAAATGCCTGTGCTGGAAAAGAAGGAAGGTCTCAGATTAATTATTTCAGCTTTTACCTTAAGAAACTAGAAAAAGAAAGCCAAATGAATCACAAAGAAGAAAAGAATAAAGAAAACAAAAGAAATAATAAAAATCAGAGCAGAAATCAATGAAAATAATAAAACCAAAAACTGGTCCTTGGAGATAACCAAAATGGGTAAGTCTTATGGAATGAATTGTGTCCTCTCAAAATTCACATGTGGTGTTCCTAACTCACTGTGGTTCAGAATGGGACTGTATGTGGAGATAGGGCCTTGAGATAGCTAATTAAGTTAAAATGAAGCTGCTGAGGTGGACCCTAATCCAATATGACTGTGTCCATATAAGAGGAAGAGATTGGGACACCTGGCATACACAGTGCACAGAGAAAGACCGTATGAGCACATGGTGTTGTGCCAGCCAGGGACAGAGGCTTCAGGATGAAATCAGCATGCTAATGCTTTGATTTCAGACTTCTAACCTCCGTGAGAAATAAATTTCTGTTGTTTAAGCCACTAGGTCTATGGGTATGTTTTATGGCAGTCATAAAAACTAATCCAAATCTCAATCCAGATTGATTAGGAAAAAAGGAAAGGAAAAATATACTTTATACAAAAGAAAAGGAAAAACATTCTTTCTTTAGGGTTCTGTAATATTCATTATATAGATCTTTCACCGCTTTCGTTGATTCCCAAGTATTTTATTTTATTTTATTTGAGGCTATTGTAAATGGGATAGGTTTCCTCATTTCTCTTGCTGATGATTTGTCACTGATATACAGACATGCCTTTGATTTATGGGTGTTGATTTTATATCCTGCTACTTTGCTGAATTCATTTCTAGAAGTCTTCTGGTGGAACATTTAGGGTCTTCTAGGTATAGAATCATATCATCAGCAACTAGTGACAATTTGAGTTCTTCTTTTCCTATGTGTACCCCTTTAATTTCTTTCATCTAATTGCATTCGCCAGTGTTTCAAGAACTATATCAAATAGAAGTCTAAAAGTGGGCTTCCCTGTCTTGTTCCAGTTTATAGAGGGAATGCCTTCAATTTTTCTCCATTTAGAATGATGTTGGCCTGGGCCTTAGCATAGATAGCCTTTATGATGTTGAGATATGTTCCTGTTATCCCTAGTTTTTCTAGTGTTTTGAACATGAAGGGGTGTTGTATTTTGTCAAATGCTTTTTCTGCATCTATTGAGATGATTATGGATTCTTAAAGTTTATTGATGTGATGAATTATATTTATTGATTTACATATGTTGAACCAATCCCTGGGATGAATCCCACTTGATTGTGGGATTTTTTTGATATGATTTTTTGATATGTTTTTGTATTTGATTTCAGAGAATTTTATTGAGAATTTTTGCATCTATATTCATTAGAGATATTGGTCTGAAATTTTCTTTCTTTGCTGTGTCTTTGCCTGGTTTTGGAATCAGATATTGGCCTCATAGAATGAGTTTGGAAGTGCTCCTTCTTTTTCTATTTTCTGAAATAAGTTGAAGAGTATTGGAATTAGTTCTTCTTTAAAGGTCTTGTAGAACCTCGCTGTGTATCCGTCTGGTCCTGGGATTTTCTTGGTTGGTAGACTTGATGGCATCTTCTATTTCATGGCTTGAAAATGATCTGTTTAAATTGTGTATATCATCCTGATTTAATTTGGGCAAATTATATGACTCTAGATATTTTTTGATGCCTTCAATATTTTCTATTTTATTAGAGTACAAGTTTTCAAAATAATTTCTAATTATTTTCTGTATTTCTGTAGTGTCTATTGTGATGTTTCCTTTTTCATCACGTATGTTAGCAATTTGAGTTTACTCTGTCCTTCTCTTCATTAGCATGGTTAAGGGTCTGTCAATTTTATTTATTTTTTCAAAGAACAAACTTTTTGTTCTGTCAGTTTTTTCAATTGTTTCTTTTGGGGGCTGGGGATGTGGCTCAAGCGGTAGCGCGCTTGCCTGGCATGCGTGTGCCCCGGGTTCGATCCTCAGCACCACATACAAACGAAGATGTTGTGTCCGCCGAGAACTAAGAAAAAATAAATAAATATTAAAATTCTCTCTCTCTCTCTCTGTCCCACTCTCTCTCTCACTCTCTCTTTAAAAAAAAATTGTTTCTTTTGTTTTTATTTCATTGATTTCATCTCTGATTTTAATTATTTCCTGTATTCTGCTGCTTTTGGTGTTGATTCGTTTTTCTTTTTCTAGGGCTTTGAGATGTAGTGTTAAGTCATTTGTTGACTTTTTTTTTTCTTATTTTAAGGAATGAACTCCATGCAATAAACTTTCCTCTTAGAACTGTCCCAGAGATTTCAATATGTTGTATCTGTGATCTCATTCACCTCTAATAATTTTTAATCTCCTCCTTGATGTCTTCTGTAACCCATTATTCATTTAGTAGCATGTTATTTAGTCTCCAGATGTTGGAGTAGATTTTATTTCTTATTTTATCATTGATTTCTAATTTTATTCAATTATGATCTGACAGAATGCAGGGTTGTATCTCTACTTTTTTATATTTGCTAAGAGTTGCTTTGTGGCATAATATATAGTCTATTTTAGAGAAGGATTCATGTGCTGCTGAAAAAAAGTGTATCTGCTTGATGCAGGTTGAAATATTCTATATATGTCAGTTAAGTTATTTAATTGTATTATTGAGTTCTATAGTTTCTTTGTTCAACTTTTGTTTATAAGATCTATCTAGTGATGAAAGAGGTGTGTTAAAGTTACCCAAAATTATTGTTGTGGTCTATTTGACTCTTGAACTTGAGAAGAGTTTGTTTGATGAACGTAGACACTCCATTGTTTGGGGCATATATATTTATAATTGTTAAGTCTTGTTAGTGTATGGTTCCCTTGAGCAGTATATAGTGTCCTTCTTTGTCCTTTTTGATTGACTTTAGCTGGAAATCTACTTTATTTGATATGAAGATGGCAACCCTGCTGGCTTCTGCAATCCATGTGAGTGATATTATTTTTCCCAACCTTTCACCTTCAGTCTGTGGATGTCTTTTCCTATGAGTGAGTCTCTTGGAGGCAGCGTATTGTTGGGTCTCTTTTTTTGATCCAATCTGCTAGTCTATGTATTTTGATTGGTGAGTTTAGGCCATTAACATTCAGGGTTATTATTGAGACATGATTTGTATTCCCAGGCACTTTTGTTTATTTTTGGTATCTAATGTGACTTGGTTTCTCCTCTGATTAGATTATCCTTTAGTGTAATCCCTCCCTCTGCTGATTTGTTCTGTAGTGCAGGCTTTCTAGTTGTAAATTCTTTTTAACTTTTGTTTATCATGGAAGGTTTTTATTTCATCATCAAATCTAAAACTTAGTTTTGCTGAATATAAGATTCTTGGTTGCGGGCTGCGCGGGAGATTCAAATCGGCGGTGCTACTAGCTTTCCTTGTCTGTGGTCCTGCAGCCGGCCTGCGTCCTCTCGCCATGGATAACCCGGAAAATGTCTTTCAGTCCTTCCTGGAAATTCCATCTACGGTGGCTTTCTAACTCTGTCATTTCAACCAGTTTTGCTACTTATAAACAAAAGCAAAAAGCTCTGACTCTGACCTGATGTTATTGGTAGTGACTCAAGTTACCCTGAGTAGACTCCGCCGAGCCAGTCAGCAGCCACCATCCGGGAAAGCTGAAGGATACACCGCCACTCTCCTTCAGAGTGCGACATCAAAACAGGTCGGTGTCATTCAGCTCACCCCCCAGACAGCGGGAATTCGCATAAAATCTCTCCTAGGCTTGCCGGGAGAGGGAGTATCAAGCTGAGCCTCCATACAGGCTAGGGGGAAACCAGAGACACCTGACCTCCAACCCCTCCTCCCAGTAGCAGCCAAAAGGAAACCTGGCTAGCCAGCGCTGGGGGAGGGGCAAGCAGAAAAAATCAAAGTGATAGAGTGCCAGGGATCCCAGCAGCCTGCAGCAGGGCCCGGAGAGCCAGGCCAACTGATTCGCGTGGCCTGCCCTGCGGCTACAGAAGGCGTGGCGCCTCAGTGAAGCCATTAATTGGCAAGCAGGGAGGTTAGGGAAGGCCATTAGGTGGAATCCCACCAGCCAAGCCCACACGGACCCTTGGGCCGAGCACGGGTTCTCAGAAGGGGAAGGAAGCGGTACAGTCCCATCCCCCACAGCGGACACTCCGCCGAGCCAGTCAGCGGCCACCATCCGGGAAAGCTGAAGGATACACCGCCACTCTCCTTCAGAGTGCGACATCAAAACAGGTCGGTGTCATTCAGCTCACCCCCCAGACGGCGGGAATTCGCATAAAATCTCTCCTAGGCTTGCCGGGAGAGGGAGTATCAAGCTGAGCCTCCATACAGGCTAGGGGGAAACCAGAGACACCTGACCTCCAACCCCTCCTCCCAGTAGCAGCCAAAAGGAAACCTGGCTAGCCAGCGCTGGGGGAGGGGCAAGCAGAAAAAATCAAAGTGATAGAGTGCCAGGGATCCCAGCAGCCTGCAGCAGGGCCCGGAGAGCCAGGCCAACTGATTCGCGTGGCCTGCCCTGCGGCTACAGAAGACGTGGCGCCTCAGTGAAGCCATTAATTGGCAAGCAGGGAGGTTAGGGAAGGCCATTAGGTGGAATCCCACCAGCCAAGCCCACACGGACCCTTGGGCCGAGCACGGGTTCTCAGAAGGGGAAGGAAGCGGTACAGTCCCATCCCCCACAGCGGACACTCCGCCGAGCCAGTCAGCGGCCACCATCCGGGAAAGCTGAAGGATACACCGCCACTCTCCTTCAGAGTGCCACATCAAAACAGGTCGGTGTCATTCAGCTCACCCCCCAGACAGCGGGAATTCGCATAAAATCTCTCCTAGGCTTGCCGGGAGAGGGAGTATCAAGCTGAGCCTCCATACAGGCTAGGGGGAAACCAGAGACACCTGACCTCCAACCCCTCCTCCCAGTAGCAGCCAAAAGGAAACCTGGCTAGCCAGCGCTGGGGGAGGGGCAAGCAGAAAAAATCAAAGTGATAGAGTGCCAGGGATCCCAGCAGCCTGCAGCAGGGCCCGGAGAGCCAGGCCAACTGATTCGCGTGGCCTGCCCTGCGGCTACAGAAGACGTGGCGCCTCAGTGAAGCCATTAATTGGCAAGCAGGGAGGTTAGGGAAGGCCATTAGGTGGAATCCCACTAGCCAAGCCCACACGGACCCTTGGGCCGAGCACGGGTTCTCAGAAGGGGAAGGAAGCGGTACAGTCCCATCCCCCACAGCGGACACTCCGCCGAGCCAGTCAGCGGCCACCATCCGGGAAAGCTGAAGGATACACCGCCACTCTCCTTCAGAGTGCCACATCAAAACAGGTCGGTGTCATTTAGCTCACCCCCCAGACAGCGGGAATTCGCATAAAATCTCTCCTAGGCTTGCCGGGAGAGGGAGTATCAAGCTGAGCCTCCATACAGGCTAGGGGGAATCCAGAGACACCTGACCTCCAACCCCTCCTCCCAGTAGCAGCCAAAAGGAAACCTGGCTAGCCAGCGCTGGGGGAGGGGCAAGCAGAAAAAATCAAAGTGATAGAGTGCCAGGGATCCCAGCAGCCTGCAGCAGGGCCCGGAGAGCCAGGCCAACTGATTCGCGTGGCCTGCCCTGCGGCTACAGAAGGCGTGGCGCCTCAGTGAAGCCATTAATTGGCAAGCAGGGAGGTTAGGGAAGGCCATTAGGTGGAATCCCACCAGCCAAGCCCACACGGACCCTTGGGCCGAGCACGGGTTCTCAGAAGGGGAAGGAAGCGGTACAGTCCCATCCCCCACAGCGGACACTCCGCCGAGCCAGTCAGCGGCCACCATCCGGGAAAGCTGAAGGATACACCGCCACTCTCCTTCAGAGTGCCACATCAAAACAGGTCGGTGTCATTCAGCTCACCCCCCAGACAGCGGGAATTCGCATAAAATCTCTCCTAGGCTTGCCGGGAGAGGGAGTATCAAGCTGAGCCTCCATACAGGCTAGGGGGAAACCAGAGACACCTGACCTCCAACCCCTCCTCCCAGTAGCAGCCAAAAAGAAACCTGGCTAGCCAGCGCTGGGGGAGGGGCAAGCAGAAAAAATTAAAGTGATAGAGTGCCAGGGATCCCAGCAGCCTGCAGCAGGGCCCGGAGAGCCAGGCCAACTGATTCGCGTGGCCTGCCCTGCGGCTACAGAAGGCGTGGCGCCTCAGTGAAGCCATTAATTGGCAAGCAGGGAGGTTAGGGAAGGCCATTAGGTGGAATCCCACCAGCCAAGCCCACACGGACCCTTGGGCCGAGCACGGGTTCTCAGAAGGGGAAGGAAGCGGTACAGTCCCATCCCCCACAGCGGACACTCCGCCGAGCCAGTCAGCGGCCACCATCCGGGAAAGCTGAAGGATACACCGCCACTCTCCTTCAGAGTGCCACATCAAAACAGGTCGGTGTCATTCAGCTCACCCCCCAGACAGCGGGAATTCGCATAAAATCTCTCCTAGGCTTGCCGGGAGAGGGAGTATCAAGCTGAGCCTCCATACAGGCTAGGGGGAAACCAGAGACACCTGACCTCCAACCCCTCCTCCCAGTAGCAGCCAAAAGGAAACCTGGCTAGCCAGCGCTGGGGGAGGGGCAAGCAGAAAAAATCAAAGTGATAGAGTGCCAGGGATCCCAGCAGCCTGCAGCAGGGCCCGGAGAGCCAGGCCAACTGATTCGCGTGGCCTGCCCTGCGGCTACAGAAGACGTGGCGCCTCAGTGAAGCCATTAATTGGCAAGCAGGGAGGTTAGGGAAGGCCATTAGGTGGAATCCCACCAGCCAAGCCCACACGGACCCTTGGGCCGAGCACGGGTTCTCAGAAGGGGAAGGAAGCGGTACAGTCCCATCCCCCACAGCGGACACTCCGCCGAGCCAGTCAGCGGCCACCATCCGGGAAAGCTGAAGGATACACCGCCACTCTCCTTCAGAGTGCCACATCAAAACAGGTCGGTGTCATTCAGCTCACCCCCCAGACAGCGGGAATTCGCATAAAATCTCTCCTAGGCTTGCCGGGAGAGGGAGTATCAAGCTGAGCCTCCATACAGGCTAGGGGGAAACCAGAGACACCTGACCTCCAACCCCTCCTCCCAGTAGCAGCCAAAAGGAAACCTGGCTAGCCAGCGCTGGGGGAGGGGCAAGCAGAAAAAATCAAAGTGATAGAGTGCCAGGGATCCCAGCAGCCTGCAGCAGGGCCCGGAGAGCCAGGCCAACTGATTCGCGTGGCCTGCCCTGCGGCTACAGAAGACGTGGCGCCTCAGTGAAGCCATTAATTGGCAAGCAGGGAGGTTAGGGAAGGCCATTAGGTGGAATCCCACTAGCCAAGCCCACACGGACCCTTGGGCCGAGCACGGGTTCTCAGAAGGGGAAGGAAGCGGTACAGTCCCATCCCCCACAGCGGACACTCCGCCGAGCCAGTCAGCGGCCACCATCCGGGAAAGCTGAAGGATACACCGCCACTCTCCTTCAGAGTGCCACATCAAAACAGGTCGGTGTCATTTAGCTCACCCCCCAGACAGCGGGAATTCGCATAAAATCTCTCCTAGGCTTGCCGGGAGAGGGAGTATCAAGCTGAGCCTCCATACAGGCTAGGGGGAATCCAGAGACACCTGACCTCCAACCCCTCCTCCCAGTAGCAGCCAAAAGGAAACCTGGCTAGCCAGCGCTGGGGGAGGGGCAAGCAGAAAAAATCAAAGTGATAGAGTGCCAGGGATCCCAGCAGCCTGCAGCAGGGCCCGGAGAGCCAGGCCAACTGATTCGCGTGGCCTGCCCTGCGGCTACAGAAGGCGTGGCGCCTCAGTGAAGCCATTAATTGGCAAGCAGGGAGGTTAGGGAAGGCCATTAGGTGGAATCCCACCAGCCAAGCCCACACGGACCCTTGGGCCGAGCACGGGTTCTCAGAAGGGGAAGGAAGCGGTACAGTCCCATCCCCCACAGCGGACACTCCGCCGAGCCAGTCAGCGGCCACCATCCGGGAAAGCTGAAGGATACACCGCCACTCTCCTTCAGAGTGCCACATCAAAACAGGTCGGTGTCATTCAGCTCACCCCCCAGACAGCGGGAATTCGCATAAAATCTCTCCTAGGCTTGCCGGGAGAGGGAGTATCAAGCTGAGCCTCCATACAGGCTAGGGGGAAACCAGAGACACCTGACCTCCAACCCCTCCTCCCAGTAGCAGCCAAAAAGAAACCTGGCTAGCCAGCGCTGGGGGAGGGGCAAGCAGAAAAAATTAAAGTGATAGAGTGCCAGGGATCCCAGCAGCCTGCAGCAGGGCCCGGAGAGCCAGGCCAACTGATTCGCGTGGCCTGCCCTGCGGCTACAGAAGGCGTGGCGCCTCAGTGAAGCCATTAATTGGCAAGCAGGGAGGTTAGGGAAGGCCATTAGGTGGAATCCCACCAGCCAAGCCCACACGGACCCTTGGGCCGAGCACGGGTTCTCAGAAGGGGAAGGAAGCGGTACAGTCCCATCCCCCACAGCGGACACTCCGCCGAGCCAGTCAGCGGCCACCATCCGGGAAAGCTGAAGGATACACCGCCACTCTCCTTCAGAGTGCCACATCAAAACAGGTCGGTGTCATTCAGCTCACCCCCCAGACAGCGGGAATTCGCATAAAATCTCTCCTAGGCTTGCCGGGAGAGGGAGTATAAAGCTGAGCCTCCATAAAGGCTAGGGGGAAACCAGAGACACCTGACCTCCAACCCCTCCTCCCAGTAGCAGCCAAAAGGAAACCTGGCTAGCCAGCGCTGGGGGAGGGGCAAGCAGAAAAAATCAAAGTGATAGAGTGCCAGGGATCCCAGCAGCCTGCAGCAGGGCCCGGAGAGCCAGGCCAACTGATTCGCGTGGCCTGCCCTGCGGCTACAGAAGGCGTGGCGCCTCAGTGAAGCCATTAATTGGCAAGCAGGGAGGTTAGGGAAGGCCATTAGGTGGAATCCCACCAGCCAAGCCCACACGGACCCTTGGGCCGAGCTCGGGTTCTCAGAAGGGGAAGAAAGCGGTACAGTCCCATCCCCCACAGCGGACACTCCACCGAGGCAGTCAGCGGCCACCATCCGGGAAAGCTGAAGGATACACCGCCACTCTCCTTCAGAGTGCAACATCAAAACAGCGGACACTCCATCCAGGCAGTCAGTGGCCACCATCCGGGAAAGCTGAAGAATACACCACCACTCTCCAACAGCTTGTAACATCAAAACAGCCAGCAGCAGGACCCCGGAGATCCAGGCCAACTGATTCGCGCGGCCTGCCCCGCAGCTACAGAAGGCGTGGCGCCTCAGAGAAGCCATTAATTAGCAAGCAGGGAGGTTAGGGACTGCCATTAGGTGGAATCCCGCCAGCCAATCCCACCGCCCACGCCCGGAAGAGGCCCAGCGATCTGCCAGCATTGTAGTCACGACACCCCAATTGGAATAGGGACAGAGCAGAGCCGCCTTCCACTCCCGGAACAGGCCCAGAGAGCCGCCAGCGTGATAGACACGTCACCCCAATTGGAGTAGGGACACAGCTGCCGCCCGCACCTGCAAGGGAGACTTTTCAAGTATACAAGAGCAACATAAATAAATAGGGGGTAAATTTCAAAACACAACAGTTGCACCAAGCAGAAAGAAACGCGGGCAGTATGAAAAGACAAGGAAAGAAAGGACCACAAGCAATGCAGGTCAACTCAACTTTAGAAGAGGTAATAGCTGCAACAGATGGAATATCAGATAAAGAGTTCAGGATATATATGGTTCAGATGATCTGGAGTCTCAAGGAAGACATGAGACAGCAAAATCAGACAATGAAAGATCACATTGACAAACAAATCCAGGAAGTCAAAGATCAATTTCACAGGGAGATAGAGGTAATAAAAAACAAACAAATTGAAATTCTAGAAATGCAGGAAACAATAAACCAACTTAAAAACTCAATTGAGAATACTACCAGCAGAGTAGATCACTTAGAAGAGAGAACATCAGACAATGAAGACAAAGTATTTCAACTGGAAAAGAACATAGACAGCTCAGCAAGTCTGCTAAGAAACCATGAGCAGAACATCCAAGAATTATGGGACAATATCAAAAGACCAAATTTAAGAGTCATTGGGATACAGGAAGGCACAGAGCTCCATTCCAAAGGAATAAACAGTCTATTCAGTGAAATAATACGAGAAAACTTCCCAGAATTGAAGATTGAGACAGAATCCCAAATCCTAGAAGCCTACAGGACGCCGAATGTGCAAAATCATAAGAGATCCACACCTAGACACATTATAATGAAGATGTCCAACATACAGAATAAGGAGAGAATTTTAAAAGCTGCAAGAGAAAGAAAGCAGATTACATTTAGGGGTAAACCAATCAGGATAACAGCTGATCTCTCAACACAGACTCTGAAAGCTAGAAGATCCTGGAATAACATATTTCAAACACTGAAAGACAATGGGCTCCAACCAAGAATCGTGTATCCGGCGAAATTAAGCTTCAGGTTAGAAGATGAAATTAAAACCTTCCACAATAAACAAAAGTTAAAAGAATTCGCAGCTAGAAAACCATCTCTTCAAAAAATCCTTGGCAAAACATTACAGGAAGAGGAAATGGAAAACAACATTGAAAACCAACAATGGGAGGTAGGACAGTAAAGGGGGGAAAGTAGTCATAGAGGATAACAAATCAGGTTTAGTAACATCAATAAACAAATATGGATAGAAGAACAAACCATATCTCAATAATAACCCTAAATGTTAATGGCTTAAACTCACCAATTAAGAGACACAGGCTAGTAGAATGGATCAAAAAACAAGACCCAACAATATGCTGTCTACAGGAGACGCATTTGATAGGAAAAGATATACATAGACTGAAGGTGAAAGGTTGGGAAAAATCATATCACTCATATGGACCGCGGAAACAAGCAGGAGTGTCCATACTCATATCTAATAAAATAGATTTCAAGCCAAAGCTAATCAAAAGGGATATAGAAGGACACTTCATACTGCTCAAGGGAACCATACACCAACAAGACATAACAATCATAAATATATATGCCCCAAATAATGGTGCAGCTGTATTCATCAAGCAAACTCTTCTCAAGTTCAAGAGTCTAATAGACCAACATACAATAATCATGGGAGACTTCAACACACCTCTCTCACCACTGGACAGATCTTCCAAACAAAAGTTAAATAAGGAAACTATAGAACTCAATAACACAATTCACAACCTAGACTTAATTGACATATATAGACTATACCACCCAACATCAAGTAGCTACACTTTTTTCTCAGCAGCACATGGAACCTTCTCAAAAATAGACCATATACTATGTCACAGGGCAACTCTTAGACAATACAAAGGGGTAGAGATAATACCATGCATCTTATCTGATCATAATGGAATGAAACTGAAAATCAATGATAAAAGAAGAAAGGAAAAAGCAAGCATCACCTGGAGAATGAACAATAGGTTGCTGAGTGATCAATGGGTTTTAGAAGACATCAAGGAGGAAATTAAAAAATTCCTAGAGTTAAATGAAAACACAGACACAACATATCGGAATCTATGGGACACATTGAAAGCAGTTCTAAGAGGAAAATTCATTGCTTGGAGTTCATTCCTCAAAAAAAGAAAAAACCAACAAATAAATGATCTCATACTTCATCTCAAAATCCTAGAAAAAGAAGAGCAAAACAACAGCAAAAGAAGTAGAAGGCAAGAAATAATTAAAATCAGAGCTGAAATTAATGAAATTGAAACAAAAGAAACAATTGAAAAAATTGACAAAACTAAAAGCTGGTTCTTTGAAAAAATAAATAAAATTGACAGACCCTTAGCCATGCTAACGAAGAGAAGAAGAGAGAGAACCCAAATTACTAGCATACGGGATGAAAAAGGCAATATCACAACAGACACTTCAGAAATACAGAAGATAATCAGAAATTACTTTGAATCCTTATACTCCAATAAAATAGAAGATAGTGAAGGCATAGATAAATTCCTTGAGTCCTATGATCTGCCCAGATTGAGCCAGGAGGATATAGACAACCTAAACAGACCAATAACAATAGAGGAAATAGAAGAAACCATCAAAAGACTACCAACTAAGAAAAGCCCAGGACCGGATGGGTATACAGCAGAGTTTTACAAAACCTTTAAAGAGGAACTAACACCAATACTTTTCAAGCTATTTCAGGAAATAGAAAAAGAGGGAGAACTTCCAAATTCATTCTACGACGCCAACATCACCCTGATTCCGAAACCAGACAAAGACACATCAAAGAAGGAAAACTACAGACCAATATCTCTAATGAACCTTGACGCAAAAATCCTCAATAAAATTCTGGCGAATCGGATTCAAATACATATCAAAAAAATTATACATCATGATCAAGTAGGATTCATCCCTGGGATGCAAGGCTGGTTTAATATACGGAAATCAATAAATGTTATTCACCACATCAATAGACTTAAAAATAAGAACCATATGATCATCTCAATAGATGCAGAAAAAGCATTCGACAAAGTACAGCATCCCTTTATGTTCAAAACGCTAGAAAAATTAGGGATAACAGGATCATACCTCAACATTGTAAAAGCAATCTATGATAAGCCACAGGCCAGCATCATTCTGAATGGAGAAAAATTGAAGGCATTCCCTCTAAGATCTGGTACAAGACAGGGATGCCCTCTCTCACCACTTCTGTTCAACATAGTCCTCGAAACACTGGCCAGAGCAATTAGACAGTCAAAAGAAATTAAAGGCATAAAAATAGGAAAAGAAGAACTTAAATTATCACTATTTGCAGATGATATGATTCTATACCTAGCAGACCCAAAAGGGTGTACAAAGAAGCTATTAGAGCTAATAAATGAATTCAGCAAAGTGGCAGGATATAAGATCAACACGCATAAATCAAAGGCGTTCCTGTATATGAGCGACAAATCCTCTGAAACGGAAATGAGGACAACTACTCCATTCACAATATCCCCCCAAAAAATAAAATACTTGGGAATCAACCTAACAAAAGAGGTGAAAGATTTATACAATGAAAATTACAGAACCCTAAAGAAAGACATAGAAGAAGACCTTAGAAGATGGAAAAACATACCCTGCTCATGGATAGGCAGAACTAACATCATCAAAATGGCGATATTACCAAAAGTTCTCTATAAGTTCAATGCAATGCCAATCAAAATCCCAACAGCATATCTTGTAGAAATAGATAAAAGAATCATGAAATTCATATGGAATAATAAAAGACCCAGAATAGCAAAAACAATACTAAGCAGGAAGTGTGAATCAGGCGGTATAGCGATACCAGACTTCAAGCTATACTACAGAGCAATAGTAACAAAAACAGCATGGTACTGGTACCAAAACAGGCGGGTGGACCAATGGTACAGAATAGAGGACACAGTAACCAATCCACAAAACTACAACTATCTTATTTTTGATAAAGGGGCTAAAAGCATGCAATGGAGGAAGGATAGCATCTTCAACAAATGGTGCTGGGAAAACTGGAAATCCATTTGCACCAAAATGAATCTGAATCCCTATCTCTCGCCGTGCACAAAAGTTAACTCAAAATGGATCAAGGAGCTTGATATTAAATCAGAGACACGGCATCTGATAGAAGAAAAAGTTGGTTATGATCTACACGCTGTGGGATCGGGCTCCAAATTCCTCAATAGGACACCCATAGCGCTAGAGTTAACAAATAGAATCAACAAATGGGACTTACTCAAACTAAAAAGTTTTTTCTCAGCAAAAGAAACAATAAGAGAGATAAATAGGGAGCCTACATCCTGGGAACAAATCTTTACTCCACACACTTCAGATAGAGCCCTAATAACCAGAATATACAAAGAACTCAAAAAATTAGACAATAAGATAACAAATAACCCAATCAATAAATGGGCCAAGGACCTGAACAGACACTTCTCAGAGGAGGACATACAATCAATCAACAAGTACATGAAAAAATGCTCACCATCGCTAGCAGTCAGAGAAATGCAAATCAAAACTACCCTAAGATACCATCTCACTCCAGTAAGACTGGCAGCCATTAGGAAGTCAAACAACAATAAGTGCTGGAGAGGATGCGGGGAAAAGGGCACTCTTGTTCATTGCTGGTGGGACTGCAAATTGGTGCAGCCAATTTGGAAAGCAGTATGGAGATTTCTCGGAAAGCTGGGAATGGAACCACCATTTGACCCAGCTATTCCCCTTCTCGGTCTATTCCCTAAAGCCCTAACAAGAGCATGCTACAGGGACACTGCTACATCGATGTTCATAGCAGCTCAATTCACGATAGCAAGACTGTGGAACCAGCCTAGATGCCCTTCAATAGATGAATGGATAAAAAAAATGTGGCATTTATACACTATGGAGTATTACTCTGCATTAAAAAATGACAAAATTATAGAATTTGGAGGGAAATGGATGGCATTAGAGCAGATTATGCTAAGTGAAGCTAGTCAATCTTTAAAAAACAAATACCAAATGACTCCTTTGATATAAGGGGTGTAAACAAGGACAGGGTAGGGACGAAGAGCTTGAGAAGAATATTTACAGTAAACAGGGATGAGAGGTGGGAGGGAAAGGGAGTGAGAAGGGAAATTGCATGGAAATGGAAGGCGATCCTCAGGGTTATACAAAATGTCATATAAGAGGTAAGGAGGGGTAAGTCAAGAGAATACAAATGGAAGACATGATTTACAGTAGAAGGGGTAGAGAGAGAAAAGGGGAGGGGAGGGGAGGGGAGGGGAGGGGAGGGGGGATAGTAGACAATAGGACAGACAGCAGAATACATCAGACACTAGAAAGGCAATATGTCAATCAATGGAAGGGTAACTGATGTGATACAGCAATTTGTATACGGGGTAAAAGCGGGAGTTCATAATCCACTTGAATCAAACCGTGTAATATGATGTATTAAGAACTATGTAATGTTATGAACGACCAATAAAAAAAAAAAAAAAAAAGATTCTTGGTTGCATCCATTTTCTTTCTGTATGCTAGGCATTTTCATTATAATGTGACTTGGTGGAGATCTGTTGTAACTTTGTACATTTGGTGTCCTGTAAGCCTCTTGTGTTTGGTTTTCCAGTTCATTCTTCATGCTTGGGAAATTTTCTGATATTATCTCATTGAAGAGATTGTGCATTCCTTTGTTTGAAACTCTGTGCCTTCCTCTATCCCAATAACGCTTAGATTTGGTCTTTTGATGCTGTCTCATAATTCTTGGATATTCTGTTCATGGTTTCTTATTATATTCACTGTGTGATCAACTTTATTTTCCAGAATGTATACTTTGTCTTCATTATCTGATGTTCTTTCTTCCAAGTGATCTAGTCTGTTGGTTATGCTTTCTATTGAGTATTTTATTTGACTTATTGTATCTTTCATTTCAAGGACTTCTGATCTTTTTTTTCAGAGTCTCTATCTCTCTCTCTTGAAATAATCTTTTGCTACCTGTATTTGCTCTTATATCTCTTTGTTGGAGTGATCATTTTTTTGCCTGTATTTGCTCGTTTAGGTCATTCTGTAATTCACAGATTATTTTAATTATGAACCTTCTGAACTTCTTCTCTGATATTTCATAAACTTTGCTGTCCGTGGGTTCTGTTATTATAGTACCCATGCAGATTGTCTGTACCTCACCTTTATGTTTGGCTTCCAGACCTTGCTGCTGTCCATAAATGTATGCTACTGCATCTAAAGATAGTGGCGGCAATAGCCGAGATAACTCAAGATAATAGTTGAGGTGCCCCAAGATGGATGAAATGTCTTACAGAGATGGGGCTGAAAGGGTGGGCCTCATACTCCTTTTGGGATGCCTGCTCTGAGATGCACCTGCTTCTAGGCGCTGTCTGCTGTCAAAAAGTTAGGGGCTACTGCATAGGGAAGGCTATGGCCATGATTGCAGTGTTCCAAGCTGGAAGTGGGTGGGTTAGGCTTAGGCTCCCAGATGGGGGGAGAGGGGGTTGAACTTGGACCTACCCTGGACCTGGGTCCTGTGCAAGTTGGTGTGGGTGGATCAGGGTCACAGGGCTTGACCTCCTCAGTAGTGTACTGGTCAGGAGGGGCAGTCCTGCCAGAAGTGAGGCTCTGGCAGGCCAGTGTCTACCGCACAGGTGGAGGGGTGAACCCAGGCCTCCTTGGGTGCCACAAGGGCTGGTGAGGGCGGTCTGGGCTGGGCCTGGGCTCCCAGGGTAGTCTGCTTGTTGGAAGAGGTGGTCCTGTGCCAGAGCCTAGGCTCCCGTGGGTGTCTGCCCCACTGGTTTTGGGGTGGACCTGGGCCTAATGTGAGCTGGGCTGGTGTGGGCCTGTTTGTTCACACTTGTAAAGGGCAATTTTTAGAGACATTTAGATCTACAGTAAAATTAAGTGAAGGCACAGAGATTTCTCATATTCTCTGTGGTTCCAAACATGCATAGTCTCCTCATTATCAACATCATCCCTCAGAGTGATATGTGGTTTTAAATGATGACCCTATATTGACATATTATTATCACCATAGTTTACGTTCGGGTTCATTCATACTGTTGTACACTTTATGGATTTGAATAAATGTATTAATGACATGTATCTCCATTATACAGGGTGGTTTCACTGCCCTAAAAATCTATATTCTGCCTGTTTATCCTTTTCTCCCCACTACTCTCTAGAAATCACTTTATTTTTTTTCTGTCTCCATATTTTTTTTCTCTAGAATGTCATAGAATTGAAATTACACCATATGTAACTTTTTTCAAATCAACTTTTTTTTTCACTTAGTAATACGCACTTAAGGTTCCTTCATATCCTTTTTATATTTTATTTTGGTAGTAGGGATTAAACACAGGGGTGCTTCACTGCTGAGCTATATCCCTAGTCCTTTTTTTTTAAAAAAAAATTATTTTGAGATAAGGTCCTCTAAATTCCTAAGTCTGACTTCAAACTTCCAATCATTCTACTTCAGCCTCCCAAATCACTTTTTTCAAATCAACTTTTTTTTTCACTTAGTAATACGCACTTAAGGTTCCTTCATATCCTTTTTATATTTTATTTTGGTAGTAGGGATTAAACACAGGGGTGCTTCACTGCTGAGCTATATCCCTAGTCCTTTTTTTTTTAAAAAAAATTATTTTGAGATAAGGTCCTCTAAATTCCTAAGTCTGACTTCAAACTTCCAATCATTCTACTTCAGCCTCCCAAATCACTGGAATTAAAGGCATGCAACACCACATTCCATTCCTCCATGTCTTTTTATGGCTTGTCAATTCATTTCCTTTCTGCATAAAATTCCAGTGTCTGGATGTTTCATGGTTTGTTTATTCATTTGCCTATTGAAGGACATTCTGATTGTTTCCAGTTTTGGGTAATTATGAATAAAACTTATGTGAAGGGTTTTTTTGTGGACATGTTTTCAAATCCTCTGAGTAAACAACAACAAGTGCAATTTCTGGAACTTATTATAAGAGTATGTTTCACTTTGTAAGAAACTGCTGTACTATTTTACAAAGTGGTTATACCATTTTGCATTCACATGAGCAAAGAGGGAGAATTCCTCTTGTTCCATATCCTTACCAACATTTGGTGTTGGTATTCTGAATTTGGGCATTCTCATAGGTATGTAATAATATTTCCTGATTGTTTTAATTTGCATTTCCCTGATTATACATGATATGAAACATTTTTATATGCTTATTTTCCATCTGTGTATGTTTTTGGTGAGGTGTCTGTTAAGGTTCTGACTCATTTTTTTAATTGAGATGTTTGTTTTCTTATTGTTGAATTTTAAGAGCTCTTTGAATATTTTGCATAATAGTCCTTTATCAAATATTTCATTGTCCCTTGTTTTCTTCTAGTCTGTGTATTTTGAACAGCATACATTTTTAAGTTTAAAAAAGAACAGATTGTAAATCTCTTCATTCATGGATCACATCTTTTCAGTCTTATCTAAAACAACATTGCCAAACCCCATGTCATCCAGATTTTCTCAATTGTTACCTTCTAAGTGCTTTATAGTTTGCCTATTACACCAAGGTAGTTTGGGGAACGGTGTGTGATTTGTTTAGAATTTATGTTGTTGTTGTTGTGTTATTATATGGATGTCCAGGTATTCCAGCACTATTTGTTGAAAAGGCTCTTTCTCCACTGTATTGCCTTTGTTCCCTTATCAAAAATCAGGATATTTCTGCGTGTGTATTTCTGCTCATGTTAAGTTATGATTTCTGTATATGTTTGTTGAATTTTGGGGTTTGAAATTTGCCCTGTAACCTCAATTCTCTTGTGGATCTAAGAAGAGTTGTTGAATTTTTCCATTTGCTCAACTTTTTCTTTTTTGTTTTATTTTATTTGTTGTAATTAGTTATACATGACAGTAGAATGCATTTTGACATATCATACAGAAGTGGAGTATAACATCTCATTCTTCTGGTTGTACATGATGTAGAGTAACACCAGTCATGTAATCATATATGCACATGGGGTAATATTGTCCAATTTATTCTACTATTATTCCTACACCCATACCTCCTCCCCTTCCTTCACTCCCCTCTGTCTAATCCAAAGTATCCCTATTCTTCATTAGCGCTCACTCCCCTGATTGTGAATTAGCATCCACATATCAGAGTAAACACTTGGCCTTTGTATTTTAAGATTGGTTTATTTTCCTTAGCAAGATATTCTCCAGCTCCATCCAATTACCTCCAAATGCCATGATTCTTCTTCTTTAAAGCTGAGTAATATTCCATTGGGTATATATACTATAATTTCTTTATCCATTCATCTATTGAAGGTCACCTAGGTTGGTTCCATAGTTTAGCTATTGTGAATTGAGATGCTATAAACATTAATGTGGCTGAGTCACCGAAGTATGCTGATTTTTTAGGTATAAATCAAGGAGAGGGATATCTAGGTCAAATGGTGGTTCTGTTCCAAGTTTTCTGAAGAATCTCTATACTGTTTTCCATAGTGCTTCCACTAACTTGCAGTCCCACCAGCAATGTATGAGTGTACCTTTTTCACCACATCCTTGTCAATACTTATTGTTGTTTGTATCCATGATAATTGCCATTCTAAATGGAGTGAGATGGAATCTCAGTGTAGTTTTCATTTGCATTTCTTTAATTGTTTGAGCTGATGAACATTTTTTATATATTTATTGATAAATTATATTTCTTTTTCTGTGAAGCATTAGTTCAGTTTCTTAACCCATTTATTGATTGGGTTATTTGTTTTTTTGGTGTTGGTATTTTTAGTTTTTTATATATTCTGGAGATTAATGCTCTCTCTGAGATGCATATGGTAAAGATTTTCTTCCATTCTATAGGCTCTCTCTTCATGTTATTGATTCTTTCCTTTGCTCTGAAGAACCTTTTAAGTTTGATTCCGTTCTATTTATTGATTCTCAATTTTACTTCTTGTGCTTTAGAAGTCTTGTTAAGGAAGTAAGATCCTAAGCTGACATGATGGAGATTTGGGCCTACTTTTTCTTCTATTAGGTTCTTTCTTCACAGAAGAAGAAATATAATTGATCCATAAATATATAAAAAATGTTCATCAGCTCAAGCAATTAAAGAAATGCAAATCAAAACTACACTGAGATTTCACCTCCCTCCATTTAGAATGGCAATTATCATGGATACAAGCAACAATAAGTGTTGACAAGGATGTGGGTCTCTCTTCTATTGCATAAATGCTTGATCCACTTTGAGTTGATTTTTGTTAAGGGTGAGAGACAGGGGTATAATTTCATTTTGCTTCATATGGATTTCCAGTGTTCCCAGCACCATTTGTTGATGGGGCTATCTTTTCTCCAGTATGTTTTTGGTGCCTTTGTCTAGTATGCCATAATTGTATTCATGTGGGTTTGTTTATGTGTCTTCTATTCTGTACCATTGGTCTATGTATCTGTTGTGGTGCCAATACCATGCCATGTTTGTTATATGGCTCTATAGTATAATTTAAGGTCTGGTATTGTGATGCCTCCTGCTTTACATTTCTTGCTAAGGATTGCTTTATCTATTCTGGGTCTCATATTTTTCCAAATGAATTTCATTCTTGCTTTTTTTACTTCTATAAAGAATGTCATTGGGATTTTAATAGGAATTTCATTAAAGCTGTATAACACTTTTGGTAGTAATGGCCATTTTGACAATATTAATTCTGCCTATCCAAGACCATGGGAAATCTTCCTATCTTCTAGGTCTTCTTCAATTTCTTTATTTAGTGTTCTATAGTTTTCATTGCTGAGGTTTTCCATCTCTTTTGTTATATTGATTCCTAAATATTTTTGAGGCTATTGTGAATGGGGTAGTTTTCTTACTTTCTCTTTCAGTGGATTCATCACTGATGTATAGGAAAGCATTTTTGATTTATGGGTGTTAATTTTATATCCTGCTACTTTTTGAATTAATTTGTTAGTTCTAGAATTATTTGGAGCTTCTAAATGTAGAATCATATCATTGGCAAATAATGATAGTTTAAGTTCTTTTTTCCCTATTTGTATCCCTTTAATTTCTTTCTTCTAATTTCTCTGGCTAGAGTTTCCAGGACAATGTTGAATAAAAGTGGCGAAAGATGGAATCCTTGTCTTGTTCCAGTTCTTAGAAGGGATACTTTCAATTTTTCTTCATTTAGATTGATGTAGGCCTTGTGTTTAGCATAGATTGCTTTTATAATGTTGAGGTATGTTCCTCCTATCCCTAGTTTTTGTAGTGTTTTGAACATGAATGAAGTGGTGCTGTATTTTGTCAAATGCTTTTCCTGCATCTATTGAGAGGATCATATGATTCTTGTCCTTTAGTCTATTGATGTGATGCATTATTTTTATTGATTTGTTATGTTAAACCAACCTTGCATCTCTGGGATGAACCCCACTTCAGGGTGCAATATTTTTAATATTTTATTGAGATTTTTTTGAGAATTTTTGCATCTATGTTTTTCAGGGATATTGCTGTAATGTTTTCTTTCCTTGATGTGTCCCTTTTTTTGGTTTTGGTGTCAGGGTGATATTAGCCTCATAGAATGAAGGGTTTTCTCCTTTTCTATTTCATGGAATAATTTGAGGAGGATCGCTGTTAATTCTTTTTTGAAGGTCTTGTAGAACTTGGTTGAGAATTCCTCTGGTCTTGGACTGTTCTTAATTGGTAGACTTTTGATGGCGTCTTCTATTTCATTGCTTGAAATTGATCTGTTTAAATTGTGTATGTCCTCCTGATTCAATTTGGGTAGGTCATATGTCTCTAGAAGTTTGTTGATGTCTTTGAGATTTTCTATTTTATTGGAGTATAAATTATTAAAAGTGTTTCTGTTATCTTCTGTATTTTAGTAGTGTCTCTCACAGTATTTCCTTTTTCATTTTGAATTTTAGTAATTTGAGTTTTCTCTCTCTTTATTAGTGTGGCTAAGGGTTTATCAATTTTATTTATTTTTTCAAAGAACCAGCTTCTTGTTTGTCAATTTTTGGGGTTGTTTCTTTTGTTTCAGTTTCATTGATTTCAGCTCTGATTTTAATTATTTTCTGTCTTCTATTGCTTTTGGTGTTGATTTGTTCTTCTTTTTCTAGGGCTTTGAGATGTAATGTTAGGTCATTTTTTTATTGACTTTATTCTTTTAATGAATGAGCTCAATGCAGTGAACTTTACTCTTAGCACTGCTTTCAGAGTGTTCCAGAGATTTTGATACGTTTTATCACTGTTCTCATTTACCTTTAAGTATTTTTTTATTTCATCCCTACTATACATTCATCATTTAATAGTATATTATTTAGTCTCCAGGTATTAGAGTAACTTCTATTTTTTGTTTTATATTTGATTTTTAATTTAATTCCTATATAATCTTATAGAATGTAAGTTATTATCTCTATTTTTTGTATTTGCTAAGAGTTGCTTTGTGGCATAAGATGTGGTCTATTTTAGAGAAGAATCTGTATGCTGCTGAGAAGAAAGTGTATTCACTCATTAATGAATGGAATAGTCTATATATGCTTGCTAAATCTAAATTATTGATTGTATTATTTAATCCTATAGTTTTTTTGTTTAGTTTTTGTTTGGAGGATCTATCCAGTAGTGAGAGAAGCTTGTTAAAGTCATCCAATATTATTGTGTTGTGGTCTATTTGATTCTTGAAATTGAGTAGGGTTTGTTTGATGTATGTAGATGCTCCATTGTTTGGGGCATAAATATTTATGAGTGTTATGTCTTGTTGATGTGTACTTTCCTTAAGCAGTATGAAATGTTTTTTTGTCTCTTCTGATGAACTTTAGCTTGAAGTCCACTTTATCTGATATTAGGATATAAACTCCTGCTTGTCTATATTATGAGTGGTATGTTTTCCCCATCCTTTCACCTTCAGTCTGTGGATGTCTTGCCTATGGGGTGAGTATCTTAGAGACAGCATATTGTTGGGTCTTGTTTCTATTCCAATCTGCTAGTCTATGTCTTTTGATTGATGAGTTTAGGCCATTAACATTCAAGAATATTCTTAAGATATGATTTGTATTCCCAGTTATTTGTGTTTATTTGTAGTTTTTATTTGAATTAGTTTCTCTTTTGATTGACTATGCCTTTAGTGTAGTTCCTCCCTTTGCTGGTTTTCACTATTTTTTTTTCATTTCCTCTTCATGGAATATTTTGTTGAGAACATTCTGTAAGGCAAGTTTCTAATTGTAAATTCTTTTAACTTTTGTTTATCATGGAAGGTTAATTTTGCTAGATATAACAAATTTGAAGCTTAATTTTGCTAGATATAGGATTCTTATTTGGCATCCATTTTCTTTTAGAGCTTGGTATTTGTTAATCCAGGACTTCCTAGCTTTGAAGGTCTGGGTTGAGAAATCAGCTGAGTTGTGAATTGGTTTCTTTCTACATGTAATCTGATCTTTTTCTCTCCCAGCCTTTAAAATTCTATCCTTATTCTGTATAGTATGTATTTTCATTATAATGTGACTTGGTATGGATCTGTTGTAATTTTGTACATTTGGGGTACTCTAAGCGTCTTATATTTGATTTTCAATCTCATTCTTTAGATTTGGGGAAATTTCTGATATTATTTCATTGAAAAGATTGTGCATTCCTTTTGAATCTCTGCACCTTCATTTACCCTGATAAATCTTAAATTTGATCTTTTCATATTATCCCATAATTCTTGAAAGTTCTGTTTATGATTTCAATTTTTGGGGGGCAGGGTGCCAGAGATTGAACTCAGGGGCACTTGATGACTGAGCCACATGTCCAGGCCTGTTTTGTATTTTATTTAGAGACAGGGTCTCACTGAGTTGCTTAAGTGCCCTATCTTTTGCTGTGCTAACTTTGAACTTGTGATCCTCCTGCTTCAGCTTCCGGAACCATTGGGATTACAGCCATGCACCACCATGCCCAGCTTGTTCATGATTTCTTAACATCTTCTCTCTGTGGTCAATTCTATTTTCACAATTTTATATTTTGACTTCCTTGCCTGAGGTTATGTCTTCAAAGTGGTCTAGTCTGCTGGTGATGCTTTCTATTGAATTTTTAATTTGTTATGGAGGATTTCTGGCTTTTTTTTCTTTCAGAGTCTCTGCCTCTTTATTGAAGTGATATTTCACTTCTTTTTCTCTCTGATTTTATTCCTTATACTATTTTTTTTTACTTTGCAGATCATTTTCACTATGTACATTATAAACTCTTTCTCTGACATTTATTCCACTGTGGTTGGTGTCAATGGATTCTGTTATTGGAGTATTGGAGTGATTTGTTCCCTTGACTTTTCATGTTGTTTTTGTGTTTTCTCATCTAACAGTATGGATCTGGGACAGAAGAGTTTCTACCCTTTGGACTTAAGGTATCCCTGAAAGTTTCTAATACCTCATTGTTTATGGGGAGACAAATAAAAACAACCAATGCAAACTACATACAGCACTAAACCAAATAGCTCTTACTATGATGTCTACAATATTAATTATTATAATAAATAGAAATGATATGATCAATTATTCTCTACAATAAAACAACTAGTTTGCAAAAAAGGTTTACAATTTCAAATGGTGGACAGGGAGAGAAGAGAAGTGATATAGGATGTGAGAATTATGAGAGATGAGGAGAAAAGATAGAAGGGAAAAATTAAAGGAAGAGTGAAAGAGAACAATAAAGATGGACTATTAGTGGAAGAAAAGAGAACAAAGGGAAAGAGATACATGGGAGAAAAATATTTACATATAAAGTAAAAATTTTTAAAAAATTAAAATTAAAGTATACAAAAAAAACCCAAATATACTAATCAAACATCCTTGTTCACAAAAAATTAATAATCCATGAAAAATAACTGGCTTCAAAAAAATTATAAATGAGAAAAATATCAACTTTGTAAATGTATAAATGTCTATGTTCTATCCAGGTCACAATTAAACAAAAAATAAAATAAGAAAAAGAAAAAAAAATCTTGATAAAAAAGAATTCTTTATTTTGAAGTTCAGAAGATTCTCAGTTTCTCTTCTTAGCAGTTGCAGGTGGGGTCATCTGGAGTGTGATGTTCCACCCTCTGGATTGCTGGAATGAGAAAGGTAATCCTGTAGGTGGAATTCCTGGATGCAGAGTTTAGTCTTAGGTGGGTTCCAGGCTCTTTGCTAAATGCCAGTTGGTCTGGAGATTTTAAATCAGTGCACCTCCAGAGCCCAGCACTTGCTGGTCCACACTGGAGGACTGAACCCCAGGGATCTCTCCTTGGTTCCATTCATGTGGTGGAGGAGGCAATTTTTAGTCTCCTATATCACCTGTGAACCCCATGTTTCTGGTCTTGGATTCAGTCTCCAAACACTCACTCCCACACGCCCCCTCCAAGTTCCTGGACAGATGCATCTCTCCCAGCAGGTCCTACAAGCAGCCAGATTGGAAGGGGAGGGTAGAGCTGGGTGTGTTTCCACAACCAGTTGTTCCCTGTGTGAACCTCTCTCCATGTTTGATTTTTTCCTGGTTACTTAAGCACACTCTATGCTGTGCAGTGTGACCCTGTATTTTTGGCCAAACTCGGGTTGCCAAAAGTTGGCTCCCTCAGCTGCTGACCCCATTCCATGGCTGCATCAGTCGGGTTTGTTGGGTTCCTTGATCTCTAAATGCTCTATACCCAGACAAGCCTCAGGCCTCCCCCAAATAAATGCAGTTTCTTTTAATTCCCCCATCCCTCTACTATGCTCATAAAGGGACCACTGTGGCTGGTGGCTCTAGCCTGGCTGTGGCAGCTGCTGTGTTGCTGGGAATTTTTTTCTTATTTTATTGTATCTAACACCCTGTGCCTCTGGTCTGATTTGAATGTCCAGTTTTAAATTCCAGTAAAGTTTCCCCACCATTTTTGTTCACCCACCTCGCTCAGAAGCTGCCTGTTTTCTTGGTTTCACACCATGTAGCAGCCAGAAACACAACCTTCTCTATTCTGCCATCATGAAAAATCCTCTCTGTTCAGATTTTTTCCTGTTGTTAGGACACAGCAGCAACTTCCAAGATCCTTTCATTGTCAGCCAGGACATGGCTTGATTTTCATGATAAGAGTGTGAAATAATGGTGTGTGAAATAATGGCAGGGATAACTGAACAATGTCAAGATCAACAATCCTAGAGAACTTCTTCCAAAAAAATCTGAAATGCTTATGTAGATGAGCACATATGATGAGGACGTGAGCACATATGATGATATGATTGATTCATAGGCTTTATAAGTATTCTTTGGGCTGCCTAACAATAACTTGGGAAGAAAAAGTTAGTACAGGGAATTGACTTTAATAAAATAAAATGGTGACTTGGAGTCACTTGAATATTAAAAGAAGAACTACTCAGTTGGATAACCACATATGGAACCACCATATTTATACAAATAAAAGTATCTATGTAAATGGAAATGGAAAGCACATTCACTGAGGACAAACATGGAGGAAGACTCCAAGAGTTACCTATTCTTGTTTCCTGATATGAATGGAAAAACACAGTCACATATCAACTGTGAGCTTTGCCTAAAGTACGTACACTGTGTGACAAATGAAGAAAGGAAACAAACCCATTTCCTCTGTTCTCAGGCGTCCAATATTTCCACTGCTCTTTCTACCAACTGGCGATACTCTCTGTTTTGCTTTATTATAATCTATAGAATTTACTTCTGAATAGAGTAGAACAAACATGGCTAAGAGGGATTTGAAATTTAAGCAAGTTTAGATGTGGAAGAACACCTGGGTGCTATAAATGAACATGCTGCTTTGGTCATAAAATTTATGTACTAAAGTTCTTAAAGAACTTGCAGATGTAAATTCAGAAGTACAGTCTTTGGTGAATCTTAATTAACAACATTTTTTTAAATGGAAAACAAAAATGATAAGATTTTGGAAAGTTGGACAAATCTGATAAGACATGAGAACCAACATACTATGCTGTGTGTCCCACTTATAAACTGACAGGTTCAATAAGATGGTCATTTTTAGTTCTTAAATAAATGTAAAACATTCCAGACTGAATGTTGTTGAATTGAAATAAGGGAGATTCTAGTAGACCTTTTAAGAACATGAGTGAGTGTAGGAGAGGTGAGCTGTTCATAGCCTGGAGTAAAATCATTGACTTTGAGTAATTTAATAAGAGTTTTCATATGTAGAGAAAGACTATGGATGAGTTGTACTTATTCTTCCTAAAGCTGTACCTTAGGAAATAGATTAAAATTTGAATGAGGTTAACAGAAGGATTAATATTAGCTACTATCAGAATATATAAATACTAAATATATTAAAAGAGATATCTTTTAATTTATATAATATTCTATTACAAGTTCTATATCCTCCAGGAAGAGTTTTTCTTTTTATTTCCATTGACCAAATTTGTTTTATCTTTTTCTACACTTTATCCCTTTCAGAGTTAATGGGCAGGTTGCTCCATAATTAGTTAATTCTGCTTAGATTAACAATGTGTAAATACCAAGTTAGGTATTATAGGAGGTACATATATGAAAAGATAATTTGGTTATCATCTTCTTGATCTCATCTGAGAAAGGCTTATTTGTTCTGAAAGTTGAGTTAGACTTTAAAAAGAAAATTTCAGCTACCACTTAGGAATTTTAAATGGAGGGCTATTTAGTAAGTCATGAGTAGACTATAATTCATGTTGGTGAGGGGCAGGAGGTGAAGCTAGAACTACAGGGTCAGATTGTATGACAACCCATGGATGGGAGAAAGTATGATTTGAGAAAATCATGTATTTGATCAGGTTCTAATATAAAAATGTATAAAAAAATTTTACCACTCAGTTATAAGAAGATAAATAACTCAATTTAAAAAATAATCGAAGGATATGAATAGCCATTTATCCAAAGAAGATATAGAAATGGTCAATAAGTACATAAAATGATGCTCAGCATACTTAGTCATCAGGAAAATGTAAATGAAAATGATGTTAGATGCCATTTCAACCTACCAGTACATAATAAAAGAGTCAGAAAATTGCGAATGTTGTCAAGGACGTGGGGAATCAGAACTTCATATACAGCTGATAGCAAATGTCAGTCACTTCAGAAAACTGTATAGCAGTGCTTCAGAAAGTTAAAACATGAGATAACATTTGACCCAGCAATTTTATTCTTGTTTTCACAAAAACACAAAAGAAATGAAAACATATGATCACATCAAAAGCTATCCAAACAAAAACTCATACTTACTTTATTCATAATAGTCAAATGGTAGAAAAATCTCAAAGGGTAAACAAAATGTGGTATATCCAAATGATTAAATATCATTCAGTGATAAAAATAGAGGACACACTGATACATCCTGCAATATGGATGAACCTAGCAAACATGATGTTAAGTGAAATAAGACAGGCACAGAAAATCATATTGTATGATTCTATTTATATGAAATATCCAGCATGCACAAATCTCCAGAGGCAGAAAGCATAACCGTTACTTATGGCTGGTGGGGGAGTGGGATTGTAGAGACTTGGAGGTGATAGCTGAAGGGCACAGTATTCTTTAGATGGTAAGGAAAATGTTGTAAAATTGATTGTGGTGGTAGTTTCACAATTCTGAAAATATTCTAAAAACAATTGAGTCATACACTTAAAAGGATGAATCTTAGTGACATACAAATTATGTCTCAGTAATACTAGAATTAAAAAATACAGCTCTATAGACTTAAATTCTAACTGGAATTATCAATACTAACCACTGATATATTTCCTGATTAAAATTTCCTTAGCTCTCTATACTGAAAATATTTAAAATCAATCAATCAACAGAGAGCCAAGTCTACCTGTAGCTTTCAAATTATGGTTTCAACCACTTCCATTAAAAGGAAATTGAGTTTCTTGGGGGAAATGGTAGATTCTAAGTATAAAGCAAAATGAAATGTACAAAATGAGCCTGGAATATCCCATTACATTGGAAAGCAAGGTGGCTATCAAAGATAATATTTGAGTCTTGGCAAAAGAGTTCAGGATACATATTGACACCCCCATTGGCCAAAGATTAAATACTTGGAGCATCAGTTAGACAAAAACTATAACAGATAAAATCACATCAAATATGGGTTTTAGATGGTACAAAAATAACTCATTAATAACTTTTACTGACTCATTTGTTCATTTATTTTAAACTTCTAAAGAGAAAGAAGTAAACATTTTTTCCTCCATTTTTAGATGACTTTAAAGTAACTAAATAATTGATAAGGAGAAATCTTCTTACATAAAACTGTTACAGCTAATAAATTAAGAAAGAATGACAAATATCACTATTTTGAAACCCTCTAATGAAATAGTGTGCCTAAGTTATAGTTATCAATAGTAGACAACACTGAAAAAGAGAAGTAACCATATGGATCTTGATGAAAGTGTGCAATATTACCTGTGCAGGAAATTTGCCCAGAAAAGAAAAAATTAATGCAAATCTGATCACACATCTAGATTTATATATTCATTTATAAGAAAGATAAGTGATAGAAAAACTCAAACAATGTCATGGGAATGTAATTAGCAAATTAAACTTGAGAAAATGCCACAAGATAAACAGAAACAGCAAAAAGAAAAGTCAAGGAACAAAAAGACAGAGAAGGCCTTAATGGGCACATCCAATCTATCTCAATGTATAGACCTTATTTAGATCCTAACTTAAAAGAACAATCTGTTTAAAAAATTAATAAGGGTTTCCATGTGGTGAAAACGTTTCCTCTGGGTTTTACTGCTCTCATTGTAGGCAAGATAAATGGAATAAATAAAAATGGGTTATTTGTATGTACACAGATGCTGGGACAGTGGAGCACCCAGCATGGCCATGGATACTCTGTGCCAACCCACTCCCTCAAACTTTGTCTCATGCCTTTCTTCCCCTTAACTGTTCCTGAGTTGTATCTTATATAATTAAAAAGTTATAATACAACTAGGATTATATGAACTTTGTGTGAATACTAGATATTAAGAACTTTTTGTTAATTTCATTAGGTGTAATTTTATGTTGTATGTCTTTTAAAAAGAATCTCATTTTTAGAAGCATATGTTTAAATATGTCTATGATATTAATTGATAGGATATCGTTTGCTTTTAAATAATTAAGGGAGTAGAGAAGAAGAGTATAGATGGAAAAAGCTTCACATTTATTAATAGTTGGGTGATGGAATAGATAGATTGATAATACTATTGCTACAACTGTTTGTTTGAAAACTTCAGTGACTAAAAATATAAAATATAACATCAATAGTAATAATAGTGAATACTCTTAGGGTGCATAACCAGTAACACATAATTCGAGGGAAAGGAATTAAAGGAACAACCCTTGGCAGCTCCTTTCCTGCCTTGTAGAACATCATCATATCAACTCACCACCGGGCAACAGGTGTAAGTCACTAAACTCAACTGGCCCTAACCAAGGATGTACTAGAGCCTCAGAATTAGTAATCCAAAGCCAGAAGTTGTCACAAGTTAAACTGTTTATGCTTATTTAAATATTCAATGCATTCACTTCCCATGGGTAGCAAGGAGTTTGCCTACAGATAACAGTGGGCAGTGGGTGTTTCAGCATTAATGAAAATTAAATGGAAAGAAAGACTGACTTCTCTCAAAACCAAAGAGAGAAGAATGAGAGAACAGATTTAAAGTAATGTGGAAAAGTACAAAAAATAAGATAAAAAGGAAATGGTTTATTATCAATTATAAAAGAATGTGAAGCTGCCTAAGAATAGTGCCGAGTATTCATGAATATCAAGAAAGTAAATCCATTCAGAAAAAAATAATATTTATTTAATATTTGGATGACCCCTCTCCTAGAGTATCATTTGAAAAGATTGATGATACTTATTTTCTAAAGACCAGGAGACATTTAGTGATTATACTATTAGTCTGCTGCTACAGGTATAGCTCAATAGTAGAGTGTGTAGGCAGCACACATGGGGCCCTGGGCTCAATTCCCAGCACCACCACCCCACATAAAAAAAAGAAAATTAGTTTTTAGTGTTCTGGTATTTCAATATATTGCATCATTTTAAAATAATCAAATCCTACTATTTATATTGATGTAATACCATTATTTGGTTTGTTGAAAAATGTGAAATCACAATATTTATGCCTTAAGATTATCATTTTCAAACCCACAAAATATACTCAAACTTTTTTGGATCCTATTCCTCCCTAAAATAGTGGTATTGTTATTGTTATTATTTCCATCTCCTAAGTTGCTCATGTGGGTAAGCAGTTTTTTAATGCTTACTAGTTGTTTATTTTACATGGGTATATTTCATCAGAGTCACTTGAGCTTATCTGCTATGCTCCTGGGGTAGAATTCTAAGGCATTCCCCCCAAGATTCCCACACCATGGAATTTGTTCTTTGTATAATTCCCTTTCTTTCAGGGTGGCTAGGAACTGTGAATATGATGGGCCACTGGCTCCCTTACTTAGATGAGATGATGAAGATGTTGGAATAGTTGTTCTTGTGATTATCTCCTATTTCACATATCGGTGTCCTAGTACACTGGAGATGCTCCTGCTGGCTCTGAAGGAGCAAACTTCCATGTTGTGAGAGGACCACATGGCTATAACCTGAGGGCAGCTACTAAGAGCAGACCCTGGCCAACAGCCAACCAGAGAATGGGCATCTCAATCCCACACCCAGAAGGAACTGAATTCTGCCTACTACCAAACAGGTTTGGAAGAAGACTTCAAGATCTACATGAGAAGACAGCCCTAACTGTAACCTTGATTTTAGCTTTGTGGCACCATGAGCTTGGAATGCCTACACCATGCCCAGACTTTTAACTACTGTTTGTGCTGTTTTTATAGTAATGAAAGACTGTTACAATTTTGTATCCTCTGATGGAAATGATATGAGTGGAAGAACACCCTAGAACGTGGAAGAATGGTGTGGTTAGAAATTTAAATGAGGCAGGATGTTCTTGGGACCAGTTCCTAACAGTTCCTCTGGATCACCTTCACTCATAGATTCCTTCCACTTCAGTTCCCTGATTTTCCTTTAGGAAAGATCTGGCTAAGAATAACAATTGCTTACTTTAAATAATTAAACCAGGCCCTTTTGACTCCAATTATTTTCCCATGTGGTACTATATACTGGTTCTCACTCAGGTGGGAGTAACATCTCAGGGCTTGTCTTTTTTTAAAAAGGTAATACTATTATTTGTCATGTACTAATTTACCTATTTGATTGAATAATTCTGTTGATTTTTTGTATTTATTTCCTTTTTTCCCACATGTACACAAACATGTTTTAAATACCATATTACAGTAACTAAAAAAAAAAACCTAAGTATTGTCTTTGGCATTCAATATTGTAATCACTAGAGATATCTACTAATATACATTCTTACCACTAGAGAACAGGAGAATTCATTTGTTACAATTATTTAGTACTTATTATTCTATGTTAGACACATAAAAGAGACATAAAAATGAATGAAACACAGTATGTGACAAGTACAGTAACTAGTAACTAGTAAGAGGGCCACTGCATTAAAACTATCTTCGGGTTCACTAAGCATCAACTGGAGCACTGGCTTACCCTCTGACTTCTCTGGGTTTTAGTTTCTTTTAGACAATGATGGGGGTGGTAAATGAACTCAAAGTGTCTTTTGTAAGTGTAACAGTGACAGGTCAAGTTGTCAGGGACATGAGGCAGAGACATAGACTAAAATTAAGATAAGCTTCATGGAGAGATAGAATTGAAACTATAACATTAAGTTATATTAATGAAATGTAAATTAAAACAAGCATATGTGTATCAGATTGTCAAAAAGGAAAAAGTTGACAATATCCAATTTTGGATAATACATCAGAGAAGTTCTCTCAAATACAATGGACAAGAGGGCAATTTGATGTTCATCAGAATTTTAATGGTGTACACCCTTTGGCTCCGCAACTCCACTGTTAGGCTTTTATTCTATGAAAACACTCTGCCAGGTTCTTACATACTTTTATTTACAAGGATATTGGTTATCGTGATGGTTATAATAATTCCCCAACTGGAAACAACCAAAATGGCTATCAGTAGAAAATTGGTTCAATAGAGTAAACTAATATAGTTGAATATCATACTATTATTAAAAAGAATTGTGTGTCTGCATGTGTGTATGGAGAAAGAAAGAGATTGAAAGGTACCCATGATAAAGTTTATTTTAAAAATCAAGTTATAGAATATATGATTCCATTCCTCTAAAAATGGTATATATGTGTGTTTAAAATTATATATACAATATATATGTATACATACATACATTTATGCAGTTTGGTAGATTTTTATATATAGAAGGGTCTAGAAGGTATCCATTAGGTTGTTAATAGTATTCGCCTTCAAAGGGCAGAATAGGGCTAGGAGTCAGGCTTCCATTTTTGTATCTGAAAAATGTCCATGAAGTACACACAATTTTTATCACAAACAATTTTTTAGACAATTTCTTTTCATTGGTGGGGGGCAGGTGGTACTGGGGATTGAACTCAGGGGCACTCAACCACTGAGCCACATCCCCAGCCCTATTTTGTATTTTATTTAGAGACAGGGTCTCACTGAGTTGCTTAGCACCTCACAGGAGCTGAGGCTGACTTTGAACTCATGATCCTCCTGCCTCAGCCTCCCCAGCTGCTGGGATTACAGGTATGCATGCACCACTGCTCCTGGCTAGACAATTTTTAATTGCATGTGAAAAGTTTAAGAAGAGAATTATGACTTTGATCACAGGAGAAATCAGGCTTGAGTTTAAACCCTTGACATAAACATCAATGAAAACACAGAGTCCAGAGTAATGTTCAGGGTGCCTTGGCAGCATCTGTCCTATTTATAAGACCTTCATCAGAAAACCTGCTGTAAGGGTTAGGGATAGAGCCAGTTGCTAGAGTGTTTGCCTCACATGCACAAGGCCCTGGTTCAATGCCCAGCACCACAAACAAAAAGAAATAAAAAGAAAAACAAACAAACAAAAAACCTGCTGTATTTAAGAAGTATGAGAAATACTCAGAGGAATGTGAGTGGATGAGGAAAAGATTCAACATGAGACTAGGAATGGGAGAAATAAGTCCACGCTGGACTATCCCTAAGGCTCAGGCAGACAGTTGAGGATGGGGCTTTCCTTAGATGTTTTAATGATTCATTGAACCCAGGTCTAAGGACAGATGTTATCTCCTATTACTAAAGTTGTCCTTGATCTCAACTTCTGCCAGAGGATGCAAAAGTGGCTACAGAAAACAGCAAATCCCTGAATCAAAAATCATTCCAAATACCATTAATACATGAACCGTATAGAGATGGGATACTGTGCAGTATGCTTGTGGGAAAGTAAATGGCAGTGTGTGTGTGACCACAGTGTAGAGTGAAATATCTGGAACCAGTTTACGTTGATTTCTAGTTGTTTATGTTTATTGAAAAGAGAACTGAACTCAAGTCAGAAAAATGGGCTGGGATTGTGCCTCAGTGGTCACGCTCTAGCAAGCATAAGGCATTTGGTTCAATCCTCAGCACAATATAAAAATAAAATAAAGATATTGTGTCCACCTATAACTAAAAAAATAAAAATAAAGAGTCAGAAAACCTTGCTGTCTGTGTATCTTTGTGTTGATACTTATTAGTTCTGTGGCCTCATGTAACTTAAATAGTTTCTTTGACCCTCGGTGTCCTCATTAATAAAATAAGATGTTTATTATTACCTATTTCATAGGGCTATTGTGAGAATTAAATTTTGCCTGGCATGTGGTAAGTGCTTACAAAACAGTGGCTAGCATTACTCTTTCAATGGCTACCTTGTGAGAGGTACTAGGGAAACACTTCAGTATTATTTGACTTAACCTTCACAACAGCTTTAAAGTTGGAGTTTGGCTCTTTAAAGATGCTGAGGCTTATTAAACTTTTCCTGGAGTAGTAAATAGCCAAGTTGAGATCTAGGATCTCGCTTTTTATTAGTTTGTTCCTATATTTTTCATAGTAGAAAGCAGCAGTATTCCAAATAATTTCAATCAGAGTGTTAACAGTGAGAGGTAAGAAACAGAAACAGAAATAGAGGTGAATTACCCATTCTTTAAAGATGGTAATCTCGATGAAGCTGTTTAATTAAATATAATCTTTGTCTAAAATTGAGATAAAGACACCTTATTTCATCAGTACTTTTCAATATCTTTTACTGAATATGGGGAGTCTTTAATTCCATTCCAATAAAATCTGTTTATAAGTGTTTAAAAATCTATTGTATACAGTTGCCCAGTTTCTTTTAAGTAAGGGATATTGTAGAATTTGCAACATTTTATGCCCTCTGCTTTTTTTTTTCTGACTGTGAGGGGGAGAATTGGAGGAACTCTTCAAGTATATTTCTTCATTTTTGTGGAAAATGAGCTTTTAAAATGTGCCATATACAATAGCTATGCCTAAACTATGCTTGTGAAGAGGGAATTTTATTTCCCTAAAAAAAATCTTGAGAAAGGAAAAGTTTCCTATTTCATCCTGACTATAAATCTTTTCCCACAAAGATTTGTTCTCACTTAGTGCACCACCCCCCATTAGGAAATGATGCCACATTCTATTGTTGAGGCAGATGCTTCCAGGGGCTACCCATTCTTCAAGTCTACCCATTTCTCATTTTTACAAATGAGAAAAGATCTTCTTTCTTGGGAGAGTTGTAGGAAAACCACAATTAGTCTTGGAAACTATGGCATTCTTATCTTCTTTATGGTAGGGACATTTGAGTCTTTGAAAAGATGCCATATTTTTGGCAAGAACAGTTTAATTCCAAGTCTGTATTTTCTCTGGAATGTAGTCAATGACATTTAGAGAAATACCTATTTGTGGCAGGACTTTTGGCTGGGAATTTCCAACCATCAGGAGCACTGCAATCGCCTCTTTCTGCCTCTCAGTTGTAGGCCATTCTTGGAGTGCTGCAGCCTCCAGGGGAAACATGGGCAGTTGAATGGTTATGTTAAAGTTTGTCACGATGGCTGAATCTATGGTTGGACAAAAGTATCTTACAATGTCATCCACAAGTAAGAAATTGAGGGAGCATTTACCATTCCAAGAGATAACTAACATCCAAAGGGCTCAGCTTGACTGTTTCAAATACCCTAATTCTATTTATTTATTAAGCATATATTTTATACTAATAGTCAAAGCATCAAAGATGAATAAGGCATGGACCTTTGCCTCAGAAGCACAAAGCCAAGTGAAAGAAAGACATTTGCTTGGGTAATAATTTTCAGTAAGTGCTATAAGCTATAAGTGCAATACAAAGCCTGTATAAAACATTAGAGGTAGATAAGTTAGGAGAAAATAAAATCTTCATGGAGAGGAGATGAAATTAAAGTAGTAAACAAAACTTCAGAGAGGCAGTTGTGGAGACTGTGTTAGGTTGACCCTACTGGCAACCTAACAAGTTAACCCATTATGGTTTTATGGGCGCAAGCAAAAAACCCAACACTCCTGGATCAGAAACAAAAAGCTTTATTACTCATGGAACCACAAGCAAGATGAGCTTCATGTTACCCTTAGTTTTCTTTGTTTTCCCAAGTCCCACAGGGACATTGCAGGAGATCCAAAGGGATACTGTGTATACAGTGTGTTTCTGTCACAACTAACTCCAGGCTTAGGAAAACCAAATCTTTTATCATGGCCTACAAACGGATCTGCCCAAGGGAGACATTATCTGTGTTATACAAGGATGGTAAACAAACCTGACCTCTGCTTCAGAAGGATAAATTATCTCTATCTTCCAAAGCTATTTGCAATATAGATATTATTGAAAGGATCATCTGAAACACAAGCTGCCAGTGCCTCTGCTTGGAAGATGTGCAGAAATGTGAGAGGTACATGGAAAATTGTCAACTCACAATATCTACTCCTTTTTTATCCATACATTTGTTGGTTCATTATAGCTGTGCATAGTAGTGGGTTTTGTTAATGCACATTCATACTTGTGCCCAATGTAAAATAATTTGGCCAATGTCATTTTTCATTATTTCCTTTTTCCCTCTCATCCCCCCTCCAACTTTCCTCTACTCATCTTCTTTGATTTTCATGAGACTTACCATCCTCCCCGCCCCTCGCCAACTGCCACTCCTTTTCTTTTCCTTCTTCCTCTCTAGTTTTCACATTTGAGAGAAAACATATGTCCCTTGACCTGAGTTTGGCTTATTTTGCTTAACATAATGCTCTCAAGTTCTATCTGTTTTCCCATGAATGACATAATTTCATTTTTATTTATGAATGAATAATACTTCAGTGTATATATATCACATTTTCTTTATCCCTTCATCTGTTGATGAACACCTGTACTGGTTCCATAGTTTGGCTGTTGTGGGTTTGTAAATGTATCACTATGTTATGATGTTTTTTATTCTTTCAGGTAAATACCAAGATCCACTCCTATTTTCTACATCATCTTGGCCTGTGGCACATTTTCCAATAGGTACAACCACTCCAGAAAATTTTATCTACAGAAGATGACAAATATTTCTCTCCAACTATTAGACTCTAAATAGATGGGCATAGCCTTCGATGTTGCCCTTGACCTGGTCTAGAGTGCTCTAGATCCAACCATTAAACAAATCCCCTAAATGATCAGAGTGTACCTTAGAAATTCAGAAGGCTTTCTCCACAAACCTCCTTACAGGTCTTTCTGCTTGGCCAAGACATTAATCCAGGTACAACAGAATCCATCAGTGATTTCACAGACTCTTTCTTATCCCCTGAATGAGTTCATCTAGGGCAATATAATATTTTTGGTTAGTAAGTTGAGGCTGTCCTGAACGCTTTCCAAGTCTGAAGTGTGGCTTTAAACATCTGGAAGTCTGTTAGGACCACACCCAAATTGCAAATCCCTATATTTTTAGATGCAAATTAATGCCTTACTTCTGCCTAAGAAGTATAGTCCCAAGAGCACATGTGCTTCTGGTAGAAAGAAAGTGTTTTTTTAATTTGTGTTTCCTCCCCACATACCTCAGACAGGGACAGAAGTGTCTCTAATATGGCTTCTTGGCCAGCTGGTGGATGTTAGGAATCTCACCTCATTGTGATGATGTCCAGTCCCTGTTTAGGAAGAACTGCCAGAGGGCAGTCATTCGGATCTGTGAAGCCCTATGCGTGTTGTCAGTGAAGGGGACATTCATCAACCCCATGGAATAACAGAGCAGCAGAGGCAGAAATAGAGGGGCAGTAGACAATCGGAGGTGGTGACAGGCATTTTGTTAGGAGGTGCACAAGTTGAACCAACCCTACTTTTTCTGGTAAACTTCTCATAAAGATTAAGGAGAACGGGAATCAAATTATTGTCAAAACTCTTGGTGGTGGTGGGCAGCTCCTGTAGTCATTTAAATGTAAGGCATGCAGTCATTTCAGGTAGAACTTCCCAGAAAGGAGGGTGGGGAGCTAGATAGGACACACACAAATAAAGCTGCTGTTGCAGCTGGAATATGAGCATTCACAATTTATGTCATAAGGAAAAGACTTTATTTTATGGGTGAAGAGATGTGGAGAGACAGAAATGTCTCTCTCCTATTCTGAGTGACTTCATTTTTTTTTTTTTTTTGCACTGATGACATTTGACTCCTCTGAGAAAAGCCATTTACTAACTCATGTTTCTCCTGCCTCCTTAAGTAGAGCAATAGCCTCAGAGAAGAAGAGAAAGAGCAAGGCTGTGTACTTATCTACCAGGAGATAGTGAAACCGTCTTGTCATGAGGGAAGATCATAGGATAGTGTAGCAACTGGCCCATTGCTCTGGATGCAACTGAGGGTAACGGAGAAGGAATTTTGATGGTTTATTTAACCAGAATTGTACTATGGCTGCACATCTGCTGATGATTCTTTTGTTCATTGGAATTGTTCAAATGATAAGTGGGCAGATGTCAATCTTTCTGTCACTTATCTGCCAACACCATCCCTTCCTCCTCAGTGAGATGACAGGGCCACTGCTGATGTTGCTGCTGCTGTTTTGCTGATAGGTATTTTGGACAGGCCATATGACGGTGTTGTGAGCCCAAGCTAATCGCCCCTTCTAGTACTGAGTACAAGCTGCCTAGCAGATGTCATTCCCATATAGAAAGCAATGAGCCACCTCATAAAAAAATCATCAGGTTCTGAATTCACACTCATCTTAAAGAACTGAAAGAAAAAAAAGTGAACAAGAAATCTGAAAAATCCAAATGGTCCTTCAGTTCTTTAATGTTTACTCTGACATTTTTAAAAACATTATTTACCAGATCTTCCTACCTTTTTGCTCTAGCATATTGCCCTCTCCCAATCCTTCCTTTTCTTTCTCTCTTTGTATTCCCATCCTCCAGACTTCCACGAGTAACTCTCAGAAAGTGGCCAATACCCTTTTGGAACAAAGAGGTACTTTGTCTGTCTTAACATGCCAAGTGGCAGGCAGCCCAAGATTCCCTTTGCAGGCAGCACGTATCTGTCTGCTTTGGTATACAGTGGCAGACATTTGAAATATGGTGAATAAAAAAGACTGCAGAAATCAAATTGCACTTGTGAAACAAAACGACAATAAAAACAACTCTCTAATCTTTCAAATGTCACGCAGCTCAGCTATAGTTTTCAACTGAGCGATCACAGCCAACTCTGTCTTAAATGCAATTTCTCTGTGTAGCAGCCAAATAACACCTTCTATTTAGAAACTACTTAATTGTAATAATGTTACTCCACGTCACCTCCAGTGAAATATAAAAATGGATGAACAGTTTTGCAGGAGACAAACTATCATGAAATACGTGGCTCCTTGTTCCACGCAGGATGCTCATGAACTATGTGTATTTTCTTGGCCTCTTATCAAAACACAAGCTTCATGAAGTTATATATACATATCATTACTATTAACTATGCAAGGGCTTTTTAAAAAGAACCTCTTTTTAATCTTCTACTCAATAGTATAGCCATTCATATGTTTAGAATGACAACAAAATAGTGAGTCATGGTAGAACTCTGCCTTGGTGGTAATATTCTTAAGCTTGAAATCAGGTGGATTGGGATTGGAATTTCAGCTCTGCTATTCAAGTGACTTAACACTTTAGCTTTAAATAAAAGTTAAAGTTACTTAGTTTAAGTAACTTAAAAGTTTAAGTTACTTAGAATAGTAACTTAACCTCTCTAAGCCTCAGTTATATGGAACATAAAGTGAATACAAAAATATCTATGGCATTGGGTACATTTACATGACAAATAGACTTGTTTGAACTATTGCATCTTTTGAATATCATTGTTAAAGCACCATAGCCTTTACTCTAACTAGGTATCCAGTATGAGATCCTGTTAGCTACAGTTGTTTAAAACATATATAATGTGTACAGGTTCACTTCCTTATCAGTCCGTATTTTGTTTGTTTGTTTTTGGGTTTGGGGTAGCAGGGATTGAACTCATGGGCACTTGACCACTGAGCCATATGCCCAGCCCTATTTTGTATTTTATTTAGAGACAAGGTCTCACTGAATCGCTTAGTGCCTAGCTTTTGCTGAGACTGGCTTTGAACTCACAATCCTCCTGTCTCAGCCTCCCTAGCCACTGGGATTACAGGCGTGTGCCACTGTGCCTGGCCTCAGTCTACGTTTTACTTGAGGAAAGTATTTATGTTTTAATGTTCTTTCAATCCTCTAAAATGTTTAGTGCAGGGCTTTGTGCATAGAAAACCTGGAATCATTTTTTATTGCATATATACAGTTCCTGAATTTAAATCATAGTTCATAATATTCAGAGTTTGAAGCCATAGTTGTCATACATTCTTTTCTTTCTCTTTCATATTTGACCTTTGCAGTTTTCTTTCCCCAACTACAAGCTGTTTGGAGGCTAGAATTAATAACTTTTCATCATCCTGTTTTTATAATCATAAGGTTGTGCTTGCAGCAAGGATGTGCCATGATCTGATATGATAATTTCTTCTTTAAAATCCAATAAACCTTTAAGGAAACTAGGAATCCCTTTCTGTAGAGGAACTGGTAATATTATGGGTAGCAGTGCCATGATTTTCTAAAGAAATTAAGCAGACAGTAAAAATGCTCAGGAAAGTTGCCATGAATTGAAAAATAATCACTCATAATTTAGAGTGCATTATTCTTCAGCATTATTTCATGAGATAGGTTTAACTCATTATTAAGAATGTGCTTCTTCTTGCATTAAAACTAGATTAAAAAGGGACAGTAGTTTATGACCATTATGCACTTGATATTAAAATTTTGCACTTGTAGCAGGAGCTTAAGGAGAAGAAATATCTGAGAGAAACATACCCTTTCTTGATGCTTCTCTGGTCTGGGTTATAACTTAGTCATGTTATGTGTCCACATGTGCTTGGAGATATATAATTAACATGGATAATCTTGGGGAAATGATATTTAATTGATTTTTAAACCTCAGATCACATAGGCCATGAAAAAAAAAACAATACTGGGGAACTAGTTGTTGTCTGTTTCACCTAGGAAGATGTCATCTTCCTGGATGTTTGCTTTGGAAAGTTTATTTTAGGAGCCATTTGAGTTTCAGTTCCAGCTTGACACTTTTTAATGAATTTCCTTGGTCAAGTCACTTAGTCTTTTTAAACTTTAGCTTTCTAAAGCTGTAAAATAAAATAATAAATAATAGCATTAGTTAGAAGATTAAATATTAATATTTATATACATTATATAAACCTCATAACTGTGCCTGAAACTTTCTAATTCATTAAAGAGTAAGCACTTTTGATTTATTCAGAACCATGGTTGTCAAATATGAGAAATAGGAAGGATGGCATCATCTCCCCTGGAAACTTGCTAGAATGCAAACTCTTGTGACTCAATTCAGACTTACTAAATCAGAAACTCTGGGGATGGAGACCAGCAGTCTGTATTTTAACCAGCCCTCCAAGTAGTTTTGATGCTGTCTAAAGCTTAAGAACCACTGCCTATACAAAGGTTAGAACATTTCTGTTTCCATATTCAACTAGCAACATATTTCTTTGATTAATATATGATGCTCAGAAACGGCTTCTCTTGAACAAAGCACCCTAGTTTCCCATTTTGAAAACTACCTCTTCTCTATTCAAAGTCCATGTGGTTGGATGAGACTGACCTACTTCCACCTTTGGAAGAGGCCACTGTCCTAGGGCTAAGCCAATTGGTGTGTCCCATGCACCACATCACAATCACCTCAAGTTAAACCTGTAGTCTGATTGAGGGTAATGAAAGTCATGATTGCTGGCATTGTGGGGAAGATGAAAGCTTTCCACCACTGGAGTTGCCAGGAGGAAGATGTACAGCTAGAGTTAATACAACAACACAGGCCTTCAGAATGAGGCCCAAACAAGAACTGCAAAGTCGAAAGATGATAGAAACCAAATCCTGATAATATTGATTGAATTCTTAGAGCCAGTCATGCCAGAAAAAAATTTCTCTGGACTTTACTGTCAAGAAAATAATTATAGCTCTTTCCACTTATGCCCACCATTGGAATATGTTTTCTTGTTTAAAAAAATCAGTTTTGTATATGTAATATAATCCACGATTAATAAATTGTTTCATAAGATTTTTGCAAGCCATAATTCTGAAAGATGCAGCACCAAATATCATAATACCACATCTTGAAATCCCAAAAGATCAATATTCCTAAAAGATTAAAATCCTGGAAATACAATTCTGGAAAAAATAAAATTTATTTAAAAGAATTTTTTTTTACATTTTAAAGGAGGATTTATTTAAGAAACATAAAACATAGTAAACTTCATAAGCCACTTTACACAATAAAATATGCAATAATAACACACATTTTTGCAAGTATATATACTCAGGTATATTAATGTCAGTAGTAGTTATGAGCTGATAAACTATATTTATTAAAAATAGTCAAAAAGTGAGATATATAAACACATACTAATATTATTGCTAATTTTTTGTGCCCATCTTTATAAATTGAGATCATCTGAAACACCAAGACAAATAATCTAAGTCTTTTGATGATATTGATCAAAAATTATGATGGGTCATTTACCACATATGAGCAGCTAAGCTCTTGAGAAATTCTATCTTTCACAAATGTAGATGTAAACAAGGAATCTATTTATTGAAGAAGTTTTACATGTATACACACAATGCTTAAGCACAAAGTCAATATTATGATAATGCACTTTCCCAAGTTGAATTTGAAAAAGAAGGCATTAAGCAAATTATAACCCTCAAGATTCTTTATACAATTTTACTTGCCATACTGGAAATAATGTGAACATGAAATACATAGCATAGTGAATTGTGAAAAATAATGTTAACAATCTAAAATAGCAGGGGAAAAAAACGAAAAGGGAAAAAACTAAAAGAAAAATATGATATATGAAACAGTGAATCCCAGGAATATTTTATGGGCAAAAAAAAAAAAAGTGATCTATAAGAGAGAAACAACCTTCACTATCATTAACTATGTTTTGAGCTTGCATCATGATGAATAGTTATTTTTCTTTTCCTTTTGGGCATTGTTGTCCTTAGAGAATATGTTCACATTCATTCGTTACGTGGTGCTGCTCATTTTGAAATGATATGATTCAGTGTGCATATAGATGAGTATCCCCAACTAGGTTCTCCCATCTTCTGTTCTCCCATCTTCTAGGTTATTTTGGGTACACAGAAATCCATCTCACATGCACTCATAGAGACCACAGATTTGGTAGAAACAATAGCAGTGGTCAAACAGCCACACCTTTGCTTAAGCATCTTCTTACACTAATGTGTCTGCTTGTCCTTTCTGAGCTAGTCAGTAACTTTGCTGGCTTATGCAGGCAAATGAAGCTTTAATTCATTAAAAGCTCCTGGGGATTTCTTCAGAGACAAAGAATGCCAGTGCAGACAAAGGACACATTTTAAAACTGAAAATTTCATTTTTGTCATATCGCATGACCAAACCCTTCCACAGAATTCAAATTTCTACACTTATATATATTTCCCCCCTGCTCTTTTGGGAATTGTGGTTTGGGGAATTTTCACTTTTAGAATTTTAACATTTGAAATTTTAATCTTTCAGAATGGTGATTTTTGAGATTTTGGAGTGTAAGAATTTTGATCTTTAAGGATTTCAACATTTGGGTTCGAGGTGTTTGGGAGTGTGTCCTTTGGGATTTTAATGGGCACTATTTGTGAGGAGTAAAATGAATCCATGTATACACAAATACTGTGCCATTCTGGGCCATCTGGAGAAGCAGACACTGAGATGGAATTAGATATTCAAGAGATTTATTAGAGGAAATGACTATTAGGGAAAATGGGTAAGGAGTCAAGGGAAACTGGGAGCCCTGTCAGACTTGCACTGAAGTGTTTGTGAAGAAGGGAGGGAGGCTATGAAGAGGAATCTTAAACCCGGAGCACAGTTCTAAGAAAGTCCTTGTGTCAAAGTCACCATCCAGAGGAGTCTCCTGCCTGCCAAGAGCGGACACACCTTGGTATCCAGCCATGCTCAGTTATTGGTTAGATTCAGCTCAGGGGATGTCTGGCCTCTACGGGACCCAGTGATGGATTTCAGAGCATGCAGTTGAGGCCTATATAGCGCATGCTCCCCACCATCGGAGATCCAAGAGACACACTTTCATCACTATAACACATGCTTAGAGTAATGCCTAGAATTAGTGGGGCTTCCATAAAGGCTAATACCACTTTCTCCTATTCTTCTGAAAGAAAAAAAGTGCCCCTGAATACCTGCACATCCCTTCCATTCTTTGCTCTAATTATGAGCACATTCTGGTCTCGTATAGCAGTCATGTGTTCTAAATATTGCAGACTAATAAAGCAAAATAAACTCTATGGGCCCAGCAGGGAGCAAGCTATTCAGATAATCATTTGTTGAAAATGTCATTCAGGTGCTGCCTTTAATGCATAAATGCTAGGCATACTGATTTCAGTAGCATCACACGTGGACTAAAATCAGCATAGATTAGCTGAGAGCACAGGCCACTGAGGCTCTCTTACTCTAATGCAGTATAATTTTCAGATACCCTAACCCCGATTTATCTTTCTATGACTCTAAATAGTTGAGCATCAGGTTGAATGACTTTCAAAATAAATACAGTTCCAAATTCTTGGAATTCCACTCCAAGATCCAACCAGGGAATTTCCTATCATTCTTTCTATCTTCTGTTGGAAAAGTTGGTAGTAAGTAGTAGTCAGGTTTAGATTGTAAATATTTGAGTTAAAAAATTATTCAAATAAAATTTCAGTGAAAGTTCTGAGATTACCTTAGATGCTAAAGGAAGGGGAAAAATGTAAAAAAAAAAAATTATTAGGAAAGGCATTTGTAGATAGCAGTTTCTTTTTTAAAATATTTTATTTTATTTTTTTATTCTAATTTGTTATATATGTTATATATGACAGCAGAATGCTATAAATAGCAGTTTCTAATGCATTGGCTATTGGGGAAAATGATACACAAATAAGACTTTGATATTATTCTGAACATATATCCATCAGGAATAGCAGTTCCTACTGTACAAAAATAAAAACCGTTATTTTTAGAGTTTTGTTTCCAGTGGAGACCATTTAATTCCCTGGATAGTACAAAGTAAGAGCAATATGAATTATTCTAATATTTAGGGGAGGGTTGCTTCCCATGCCCCACCCTGCAATTTTAAGAGGCTTTCCCATCACATGTCCTTATTAATGGAGCAAAATGCAGTTTTGAGATTTCTGGGCACATGCAGGTCTCTCCAATCCTTGGTTTTGAAATCCCACTTTAAAAACTTTCTATATTTATATCAGATTAACAGTGAGACCATTCAATTTCTTTACCTCCATTTTCTTTACAACTTCTTCTTATTTTTTTTTTTTTTTAGAGTTTCTCAAAGACTCATTTGGACTCGCTGTTATTACTCAGATGATCCAATTATGTTTTAAATGACCAGCTCTGTCTGTGGTGAATGTTGAGAGTTCCCACATGTGAACTGGAGTAGCCTACAATTTGGGGTAAAATAATGAGAATATTGGTGTATGCACTACAGTAGGACAGGAGCCTAGGCAACCAAGACCAGGGAGCTGGCTAGCATTAATAATTGTGTTCCAAAGGACAGAGACAAAAGCAGGGTTCCAACATGAGCATACTTACCTGAAGACAGCTAGAGTCAAGCCAAATCTGAGTCCATTGGCTACTGGCAAGCCAAGAAGCAGCACCAAGTTTGTGGGTCCCGGCAATATAGAGTAGGGTTTTCAGAGGTCAGAATTCATAAACAGCAAAGAGACAGGACTTAAAAGGCAGCAGTCGAGGTACAAGGAAGAAGGATCTGGGAGTAGGGGGTTGCCATGAGCAACTCAGGGTGTCTCTGTCTCATCACTATTCACTGAGAAGTGTGTGGCACCTGAGTATTTGGGTTGCTTTAAAGATGTCAGAGCCCATTAGCCCCCAGAGGAAGTACTAACCCTATCTTAGGTAAAACCTGTGAATTTAAATGGTGGAAGGATAAATTCAAGTTCCAAACAAATTTGTTAATTCCAAGAGACTCAATCTGATGAAAAAGGGAACAAAATGTAGTTTTGAAATTTCTGGGCACGTGCAGCTCTTATTTTTGTCGAAAGTCTTGTTTATCAAGGAGAGCTGTGCAATGTGATTGGAGAGATATTCAGAAGACAAATATAATGTGCTACCCATTTCAATCTTAGTTTTGCTGATTACCGGCTTGTGTAAATTTGAGTAAAGTTTTCTAACCTCTTTATGCCCCAGGTTCTGCATCTGAAAAGTGAGAATAATAGTAATATTTATGTCATAGGATAATTATGAGAATTTAGTGAACAATACATACAAAATTCTTAAAACAGAGCCCTAGCACATAGTAAATTCCCATTACTATGAGTATTACTATTATCTGTAGATACTTGATTTTTTAAAATTTGTTCTAATTAGTAAAATGATAGTAAAATGCATTTTGATACATCACCCATAAATGGAGTATAACTTCTCATTCTTCCTGTTGTACATGATATAGCATTACACCATGTAATCATATATGCACATGGTGTATTAATGTCTGATTTGTTCTGCTATCATTCTTACCCCAATATTCTCTCCCCTCCTTTCACTCCTCTCTGTCTAATCCAAAGTACCTCTATTTTTCCCTAGCTCCCCCCATCCCCTGCCCTGCTTATTGTGAATTAGCATCCACATATCAGACAAAACATTTGACCTTTGGTTCTTTGGGATTGGCTTATTTTGCTCAGCACGATATTCTCCAGCTCTATCCATTTACCAGCAAATGTCATAATTTTATTCTTTTTTAAGACTGAGTAACATTCCATTGTATATCCTTCTTAAAATTTAAAATTTCATTCAAATACTAGCAAACATAAGTGATAAACATGGTACTTCTCTGTTTGATACAAGAAATAGGGTACCCAAACCCTTGACCACTCATTTCTCTGTAAGAATTCATGGGATCCAAAGGCCATGAAGAGCACAGTTTGAAACCTACTAAACAAGAATTGTTCAAATCCTACTTTGCTAGTGGAAAAGGTGCTATCATCTATTTGTGTGGGTTCTTATTGGTTCCAAAAGTGGAACCTACTGTGCCTAGGTTAATCTTGCTGAAAACTTGGGGATGAACATTGGATAGAATGGGACTCATAAGATACATGATTGTACCCTCACTAATGTATTTGTGTAGCACCACCTATTGCATAGAATCATTTCACAATAAGATGAAGGATTTTTGCCAACTATTGGTGGAGAAGGAAAGAATGACTGTTTTTCAGATGAGCGCAAGTTCATCCCCTGTCTATACACAATGGCTCATTGATGGACAGTGTACACATTCTTAGAAGCTGGGTGACATATTTCCACAATTCATACAATCCACAAATATTTACCAAGAGCCTATTATGATCCAATCTATATACTGGATGCAGAAAAGTCCACATAACAGACAAAATTCCCAGTCCCCATGAAGTTCACCTTCTGAAGTCACTGCAGCATATCTATGTCTTTAATCCCCAGGGTTAAATATTTCTAGGTTCAGGGAAGTTTCCTCTAAATGTGTTTTTATATGTTATAGATAAAATAGAATCACAGACTAATAGATGAAATTAATTTTAGACATCTAGGAATAGAACCATCATATGACCCAGCTATACTACTCAGTATCTATCCTAAACAATTAAAGCCAGTATATTATTATGATACACACACACCCATGTTTGCAGCCACACGATTCACAATAGCCAAACTATGTAACCAGCCTAGGTGTCCATTAACAGATGAATGGGTAAAGAAAAGGTGGTATATACACACAATGAAGTTTTATTCAGCCATAAAGAAAAATGAAATTTTGCCAATTGCAGGAAAATGGATGGAATTTGAGAATATTTTGTTAAGCAAAATAAGCAAATGTCAGAAAGTCAAGAGTCATATGTTTTCTCTCATATGTGGAAGCTAGAGAGGAAAAAGGAAAATAAAGGTGGGGGTGGGGGCACCATGAAAATTAAAGGGAGATCAGTAGAGTAGAAGAAAAGGACCAGGAGAGGGTTAAGAAGAGGGTGAGAGAAAATACTGGGGAATGATATTGCCCAAATTGTATTATTATATCATGTGCATGTATGAATATGTCACATTAAAACCCACCATTATGTATAATTATACCAATAAAATGGGAAAAATTAATTTTAGAGAATGTTTGATCAAAAATCTTTATTTTATAAGAAAAGTAAAGTGCTCTGCCCAAATCCCACACCATGTTAATGTAGACTAAAACCTGGATCTCCTTCCAGTCTTTAGGCCACAGCATGACAATTACCCTTTATCAATTCTCATCCCCATACCACCCTGTCCTTCTATCCCCCAACAGTTCTGCCACACAACCCTATTTCCTTTTCTCACTGGTGGGTCTCAAGTTTGGCTACAAAATTCCAGAAACATTTCTTATTCTGCATGGCAGGGAATGGAATGTTTAGATTAATTAAAACTTGGATACCACCTAGCATTTTAGTTTTCCACAGGTTATTTTTCACTGTCAAACTTTTATTCCTGAGTTTATCTTGTGGCCATTAACTCTGCCTTAAAGCCCTGCTTCAAAGCTACTTCAGCATTATCTCTGGAATGTCCCGTACCTGGCATGTACTTCTAGCAGCCCATCTGCTATCTTTTGGCTGACATATTTCTTCTGATAGTACTCATTAAATTGTTTCTTCCATGAACATACACATCTAATGCATATTCCAAAAATATATTTCATATTTTTAAGAACTGTGGTTTTCCTATAAAATATCAGTGTTAATGTTCAATTTATCTATTTGTTCAAAAAATAGTAATAAAAAACAGTGCACCCTTTGGGAACTATGAGTACAAAGATGGAGAGAACACTTCACTCTCAAAGAATCTACAATGTAATAGGGAAAGACACATAAGTAGATGTTTAAAATCTGACATTGTAAATGCTCATGAACCCATAGGAACAGAAAGAAAGAACAAGTAGGGAAGTTTACATGGAGAAGGAGGAGTTGTTGGCTGTGGGACCTTAACACTGGGTACAGTTCTGCCAAGTAAAAGACATAGGAGCAGCGAGACATTTCACATAGACAGAATAGCATGTAGAATCACATATATGTGCAAAACAGCCTGGTAAACTTGGAAAGTTATGAGTTGTTTGGAATTTTTTGAGTATAGTATCTTTGGGCCTTGAGTTTTTAAGAATAGACTATAGACAAAATTCTTAACAAGGAACTTGACTTTTTTTTCCTTGTTATTCTGGACAATAGGGACACACTGAAAGAGTCTAAGCCAGTGAATGATTTATCTGGAAGGGGTGCAGAGAAATGATGGGTGTGGAATAAGGGATTTGAAAAATCTGTTGCCAGGGTGTTGGTTGAAGCAAAGGGATGGATTAGACATAATGGAACAAAGTTCTACCGAGCTATCCAGGAGCTAAAGAGAATCCAGTGTAATATTTTGTGTTGTTTGTATATTTTAGCTATATGTTTTTAAAAATTCAAATTACTTGCTGGGTGATCAGATTTCTCAAAATAATATAGATTTTCATATTTGTTTTTGAAAAAATTAGAAGAAGGCTTGCAAATACTGTTTCTGAGTTAGTAACATTGTTCCCTGTGGATGAGGCTCATACTCTTCTAGTTACTGCAGTCCCCAGCTCTCCCTTTGATGTGTGCAGCATTGGAGTGTACACTGTATCATTAGTCATATACCATTCTATATTGATGTCACCCAAGGACATGTCTACAAATGGAGCCTCTCTTGAACTTACAGCCAGTGTCTATCCTCTCTGTATTTCCCTTTTAGTGGATTGGGTATAGTTCTCCCTACCAAAAATACAAACAAACAAACAAACAAACAAACAAACAAAAACATAGCATTTCCTCAGGATTGCTTGATTTTATAGACATCTTTTAATTTGATGTCCTTAAATGTGGCTTGATTCTAGCACTAAAATTGTTTGTGCTGAATGTAAAGAGCGCTCCTTTCAAAAATTATGTTATCCCATTGTGTAGCAAATTAAGTTATAGATAAGTGCATATAGTAGGCCAGCCACAGATCTAGGTACCATGGAGGATATTGGAGACATAAGACTGATTACTATTCCTTGCAGAAATTAGCAATCTAATTAGAAGGCATTTCCAATCTTCTAACTTAGGCTACCTCTTACTTATAAGTGTCCACTCTTAACGCTTGATCAATGCTTTCTAACCCATAAAGTACCATTTAGTGCACTGAAACAGCTATCTCCTCAATGGCACCCTGAGGCCTAAAAGAATTTCTATAGCTCTCAAAGGGGTGGGGGCTGCACTAGAGAGCAGCATTTGAACTGAATCAGTGAAATCTATTCCCATCTGGACCCTGTTTACTACAGAATACCATGGTATTTGCTGTAAATGAGGTGAGTGACAATTCCTTTGAAACCATGGGAAGTTTGAGCAGCAATCACTATGTCCCCGTAAGCGAGATCATAACTGCTAAATTTAAAAATGTATACTCTCCTTCTAAATTGTGGTTTTGTAAGATAAAACAATACAGTTGTTAATGTCTTATTTTTCTTAAGGTTCTAAAAATTTACATATCTTCTGAGACTATAAATACTCTCACCAGCAATAAGGATAAATTACAGCAATAAACATATACAGTGACCTAATAGGAAAAGTGATAATCTCTTAAAATGTCACAGGGTAGCATTTAATTTGCATTTAAAAGGCTGTTACTATGAGTAATTATAACTTAATTAAATATTGATTATTCTAAGAACTCTATTGTGATTTAGGATCTATGTAAACAGAATAAATCTGGGCCATTTGAAATAAACTCAAAGTGACATTAGTAACTACTATGTAATTACATTTTATGGTTATTAAATGTGACAAAACAAGCTAAACATTTATGGCAAACAAGTCAAAGATTATGGTAGGACATCAACATTCGTTTCTCAGTACCTAATCTTATCATATGTCTGCTTTTCCGAGCAGCTACTAAATGCTTAAACTTTCCCAAATTGTTCTTTTTTACAACTATCAGTGTACTCTCAATTCTCTCTGTGGAACTTTGAAGTATTTACAAGTGAAATTTTATGTATTCTTTGGAACATTTTACATCATGCTTGTCAATATTCTCAAATGCAATCAATAGTGAATTATTATGCAGTAAGGATCCTATACACACTTAGGCTAAAACGTTCCTTCAAAACACTTAGGTTTTATCTCAAAGTTTATGTTTATGAACTACACAGTCAACTGATTTATCTTTCCTCTCTTGCCTCTTACTAGAAAAGTGCCATCAAGTAAACACCAATTAAATCCAAATAAAACTCATTCTTCCCGTTCCTTTGGGTGTCTATTTGAAGAGCAAATGCATTTTTGAGAAGGTTTTAAACTTTTAAATGAAGGGCAAACACAAAATTTGCCACTTGCAGCAAGATTAAAAGAATTTTTTTAATAAACTTCTAGAATTTGCTGTTGTGACTTTCCATTCATATTCAATTCCTGTCTGTTAAAGAAAAAAAAAATTGTTAGAGATGGTGAAGAAAATTTTACTCACAGGAGAACTATTGCAAAAGTGGAGGAATCAATGAAATGGGGGAGAGATATTGAACTCTACTAAAACCAACGAGTTCAAATGTGGATTCTTAGCCAAGCAGTAGGATAAGAGTCAGTGGATGAAAAATTGACAAGAGGAAACAGGAAAGGTAAGGGAGATTCTTGCTGGACTAACTTGACATGATTCTCAGTAAAGACAGAAACAGTGATAAGACATTAAAGGTGAGGCATGAGGACAGATACCAAGGTGGGAGATTGTTAAACTGATTTTGTGGATTCTTGCTCAAACTGGATTCTACCAAAATGAAGAGAGATGTCCAAGGTCAGTCCTCATGGATTAGAGAACTCATAGGAATCAAATTTAAGTTTGGTCAAAAAGGAGACCCTTTGACTCATCCATCCATTCATCTACTCACCTGTCTATCCAAATGGTTACTTATTCAACAGCCATCATGAACAATTCAACATAGAATTGTGAACAAGTTCAATCATTTGGCTTCTTTCCTAGAAACCCAATTCTGTTGATGCTGGAGACTAGGTAGGTACATTGGTGGAACTCATATTCCTATTAAAAATTTATACAAACTGTACATACCACAGAAAAATCTGGGTCCCTTGTTATTGATCTCTTCATCTGGTGCAGAATAGTACCTCATGCTGTAGGGATCATCTGGGTTGCCTTTCTTGAGCTTGCCCCTCTGTACCCTCTCCCCAGGTGGTTAAAATAGGAAATGATCTTCTCAGGAAAAAAGTAGGAAAAAATAATTAAATAATGTGCTGATAATCATAAAGTTCCATAAACAGAGCAGTACAGATTTAACTACTGTGTGTACCTGATATGTGAAAAATTCCTAACATCTAAAAAGAGAGAAAAAACACATTAATTATGCTCAAACACATTTCTACACTCACTCTACTAGGCTTTGGAAGAGAAAACACAAATGAGGAATAAGTTGTCAAATTTAATGTTTTATTGAGCCTATAGAATGAGACTGACTATGTCTCTATACTTCATATGTTTTCATTTCACTTCAATCCATGCAATAATTCTAAGATGTAGAAACTATTATTATTTTCATTTCAGAGATGAGTTAACTGAGGTTTGGAGTGGCCAACTTGCCTAAGAGTATACTTCCACAGCTTGGTTTGTTTCCATCAAAAACTCTTCCCTTTCCCATTCTAATATGCAGCTTCTGCTTGGAAACTCTATGCTCATGAATGACAAGATGTATCTCTATTTTAAAAGATTTTTTTAAGGTTTTGTTTAAATCAAATACTAGCAGAACTCATGATATTTTAAATACAATTTGATCAAAGGAAAGATGCTATTTAAGGTATCCTAAAATCACACTTTTCTTAAATAAGAATTCATTTGGTGATATGCATAAATTGTTGTGTTTTAATTTACATTTTCTTTCACATCAAATTTTATAGTTCTTATTTCCTATAACAAGTATAGACTTGCAAAGGCCCTAGTGTGGGCTACACTCTGTTGGAAAACTATAATTTGAAAACTAATTGATCTTTTCTTAATTCCTTGTTCTAGTAAATGGGCATCATAGAATATGAGAAAAATTAACCCATTAAGCTGATAATTTTTTTTGTCTCTAATTAGAATATGCAGATCCTATGCTAGGCATTTTACATATTGTTTCTATGCTTACAATAAATTGTGAAGTAGCAGTTATCAATTCTTGTTTTGCCCATGTAGGAACTGAGGCTTAGGGAAATTAAGCAACTCATTTCAAAGTCACTGCTCTATTAAGGGATAATCTGGGATTTATTCTTATGTAGGTCTTGGCTGAAACATGGCTTTTTCTCCACACCAGATTGTTTGCAGAATGTAGTTCATAGGGGTTACAAATAAAAATTATAAACTAATTGGTTGTGGTTTTATTAATACTAAGAACGTATGGTATTTCTCTAATTCTAACATGTTCACTTTGTTATATTTTAGTATTTCTAAAATTGTCATGGAACTTTGATTCAATATCATCTTTTAACTGTGTCATATTTAACTGTAGTAATTCTTATTTTTTTAGTACATTAAGTGATGGTACCTCTTCAATAAATGATATATGTTGGGGGTGGGGGTTACTGGGGATTGAACTTAGGGGCACTTGACCACTGAGCCACATCCCTAGCTCTATTTTGTATTTTATTTAAAGACAGAGTCTCACTGAGTTGCTTAGTGCCTCTTGGTAGCGGAGGCTGGCTTTGAACTCACGATCCTCCTGCCTCAGCCTCCTGAGCCGAATTACAGACTGTGCCACTGCACCCAGGGATAAATGATATTTTAATTCAAGAAAATATTCAAATACATGTTTATTGAATATAGAGCAATTTTTTGAAGTTTAAAGGTAGATTACTTTTCCCTTCATCTTTTCAACTTGTTATGTTTACTAGACCTCACACAGAGACTTGGTTTTTCCAAGGTATGGGTTTTTGTAACTCCTCTCTACTCTCCCATCCATCCTTCAGATTCTTCTTTTATTTGAGGGTGCTATAGTTTCATATGGTTGGATTTCTGAAATTAAGGCCATAAAATTTTATTTTGAAATGAAACATTAAATGATATGTAAATATTGACAGGTCTCTTGGATTTTGCCAAGTGTTGATGTTAACACGTACTATATGGAGGAAGCAGCTAGATACCTGCTTGTTAATTCATCGCCATCACATTAAGTTAAATTTGTGTAAGATTAACCTTTCCTTCACAGTTTTCACCTTTCTTTTTTAATTCTTACATTTTATTTGCTCTTTTTAGACATACATGATAGTACAGTTCATTTTGACATATTATATGTATGTAGAGTGTATCTTATTTAATTAGGATTCCATTCTTGTGGTTGTACATTATGTGGACATTCATTGTGGTGAAAGACAGTGGAACAAATTGGGCATAACTTTCCTATATTCATATATGAACATACCATGGTCAATTTCATTTTCACATTTCTAAAACAATTCCCCTTCTTAAATTGTTGAGACCACTATATGCTCAGAATTTTTCAACTGTATCTCTCTTCCTAAAACTTCAAGTCTTAGCTACTCTGCCTGCATTCAGAGTCACCTAGGAGTGGCCCCTATCCATTCTTACTTTCCATGACTCCCAACACAGTCTCAACAAATTCTCTTTTTCCTGTCTATCAAAATCTTTTAAGACTGTAAGCCTATCTTGGATCTATAACTCTCTGGATATTTATGTTTGTGTAAAGCACCTAATGTCCCTGAGTCTCAGATTCTAAATCTGTAAATTAAAGAGAATGAGGATGCAGGGTGTGGATGTAGAGGTGCATGAGATATCATTAAGTTCTTTTCCAGTTCTGAGGATTTTACCCGCTTCCAATTCTATGTCGTACTCCATGATGACTTTCCCCATTGTGCTAGCGTACATCAACTTCATTTCTCTGAACTCTTACAGCACTTGTAGCCTATGCTACTCAGTTAGTTACTGAGATATGACCTCTATTTTATCATTCCTTTTTGCTTTCTGAAGTTTCAGAATTACCTTACCAATGGACCATAAGCTTCTCTACAGTCATGAGGTAGGCTTATTTGACACACCTATTACCTTATGTCAAAAAACCTAACATAGTAATGGGCTCAGAGGACAGACTAACTATATACTTTTGATAGAATATTGATTAAAAAAAAGAATTAATGGTTTTACTGCACCAAGCCATGTGGCTGAAAAAAAATGCAGCTTTTTCTCTAAACCCAGACAAGATTTTAATTGCTCCATAGGAGTATGTTTTGTTCATCTTTCATTTCCAGCACCAAGCAGATAGTGAGTGTTCAATAAAGGTTAGTTGAGAGATTGAATAAAAGAATATCCTCTTCTTTGAGAGATCTTCTTAGATATTAGTTTATTGAAAATAGCTTCATTTCTTAGTCCAGGCACCAATAAAACACTACAGATCTGAGCTTTTCTTCTGGGGATTTAAATACTCCCTTTCAAAGCAAGTTAATCTCTATAAGCTTCTTCTTCTTCTTCTTCTTCTTCTTCTTCTTATTATTATTATTATTATTATTAGTATCATTATTTTTATCCTGTGTATTCCAAGGCCTTGTTTTCCCCAACAGGTTCTCTATACCAAGAAGGCACTTGCCTTGTCTAATCACAACTGCAACTAAGCAAATATTGGCAAAAACTCATAAAATCTTATAATTTCCTCTGGGTAAATGATGTCAAACTCAGTGGCTACTGATGCCATTCATAAGTATGAATCACAAGTTTGCATTGCCTATGGACATCATAAATGGCCTGTCTCATGGAATGTGAGTAAAGACTCTGCTTCCTCTCCCATAAGAAGGGTCAGCCTGAATGATCAATTCAAAACAAGGCTTTAAAAGCATTTAGTTAAAGGTTGCTTATCACAGCTCAAACTCTAACAGTAACATGTAATTTTCACTCATTTAGTTCTATTCCATAGGTTTCAGTTGCTTATAAAAACTGTTCTGTGCAACAAAGAAAGCTATAATGGCCTCTCTGAATAGCAGGGATATCAGTTATAACTCTTGATGGCAAATAGCAGAAACAGTCTTTGTCTAATAAAAGGCAACTTCTTACCTGGGAATGAAGGATTCACGGGAACTCTGGGAAGCAGGCGGTCAAGGATTGAGAACAGATGGGAACCAGCAAAGCTTCGGAAAGCAGGAGGCGGTAATACTTACAAGGAAGCTTATAACCGGAACCGTCTGGTGAGGACTCCACCACACCATTGCTAAAATGAGTAAACTTTCAAGTTTCCCAATCCTTCAGTCATTCACTCAGGAATTCCTTTTTTTTTTCTGTGCAAGAAAGTTGCATAGAATTATAACCTTACAAATTACATGCAGTCAGAAAAAGATAATATGTCTGTAGTAAATCAGGGTGCTGTTATAAAAGGGACTGCATAGTGAGTGACCCCAAATGACAAATATCCACCATAGTAAATGCTCAGAAATACAGGCTTGCATTTATCCAGCGCATAACTCATTCAGTCAGTAGACTAACAATGCATGTCTATCATGTCTACCTGCTGGCAAAGAACCTGACTCTGATCCTGAAAAGTACACCATCTAGTGAATGAATTAGCCTATAAAGTAATAAGTAGACTGCAGTGTGATTAGGGTCACAATGAATAAGTGGTAAGGAAACTCAGCAAACAAGTATGATGAAAGGCAATGAAGGCAGGGGAAAGAGTACCAGATATGGACTTATTGGAGCTGGATTTGATTTTCTGTTTTAGAACTTAACAACTATATGTGTTAGTCACTTATCATCTCAACATTCAGTACCCTCACCTGTAATATATATGTTAAAAAAAGATTCTTGCAGGATTGGGTAAAATAAATAAGACTGAGTAGATTTTAGCATTTAGCACTTTTAGAAGGTAGTCAATAAGTGGTTGTTAATTCATTCACATCCAAACAGGGAGTGACTGATTCAGCCGTGGCTATATAGAGAAGGGGATATGGGAAACAGACCTTGAAGGATGAGTAGGTATCCCTGGGTTGGAATGTAAGGGTATTTTGGTCCAAAGATGAAGAAGTGATAAAGGTGTGGGATTGTCTGGAGGGATGCAAGAAGATCAGCAAAGATAGATGATGGACATTTAGGGCAGTGAGAGGACAGTTATAGGTAGAGGAAAGTAGATAAAAGATACCTTACAACGTCAGAGTATGGGTTTTACCTTGTAGGAGTCAGTGCTTTTCAAAATGAGATCCCTGTGCCTCCTGCAGCCAACCTGCCAGCAGCACTTTTTAGTCAGGGAGACCTCAGGGCTCCAACCTAGCCTTCCTGAATCAGAATCCCTGAGGGTAGGGCATGAGCAATGCACAGTGTGACAGACTCCCCGAGGGATTGTAAGGTCCTTTACACTGTGGGAATCCCTGTTAAGGTATAAAGAGCGAAGGAAAGTGTTTAGGTGGGATAATCACAAGGAAAGAAGGCTTTAGGACTCCATGCCATGGATTTCTTTACTTTAGGACTTTGGGGTGCATTTTTCCCATCTGGGTAGGATTTTGATATTGTTGAGCTAAACTTAACACATATGAAACCGAATCTCAGCTCAAATAATAGGATTCTCTTTTTTACAGCCAAGAATCAGTCTAGACTATGGAATAATTCTATGGCAAATAAAACAGAGCGAGATGGCTGATAATAAAAATGAAAGATTTCAAAAGGCATTTAACACTCAAGGAGATGGAGCCAGAAGAAGAAGTATGCTTTTGAAAAGGAGATAGAAGTGGGGAAAGGAAAAAAAAGCAGCATAAATTTACAGAGTTATGGTAAATGTCACAGAGAATTCAACAATTTTCTTTGCAGAATTTAGAAAATAAGTGTGTATAATTCCAACTGGATATCACAGGGAATTTGAAAAGTACCCTGGGGCGATTTAGAGAGCTGCTTTTACATTCAAGTTGAATGAAAGAAAACATCTATATTTCAACTAAACATACACACACTCAATGGCTGCATGCACAATGCATTTGCTTTAAAAAAATAAATTATTATGCTTAAAGTACAGCAGGTAGGATTGCTTTCTGGATGCCCTCTATCTATCTATCCAGGTCCCAAAGACAGGGCTTCAGATGTTGAGCCAAAATGATCAACCAGGAGCAAAGCAACCTTGGACTTTTTTGTTGGAGACCAAAAAGATTAAAAAAAAAAAAAAGAAGAAGAAGAAGAACCAAAAGCCAGTGTCTGTCCCCTGTTGTTCTGATTTAAAGCCTAAACATTGTATACCTATGGACTTCTGCATTATTTAGATACTTATTTGCAGAGAACTGCAGTGAGGCATAGCAGAATATTTGACTTTGAACTCTTCTGAACCAGTTCCTCGCTTTCATTCATGTGCTACAGGCAAATCAGAAAGCAAAGAGGGAAAAGAGGGTGCTAACATGTTTCAAAGTCGACAGAAGGTCAAGTTAGGTAAACCATTAAAAACAAACAAAAAGCAAAGTGTTCATCATCTGGGAAGAAATGTTAACATAATATTAAGAATAGGGGTAATATTTCTGAGGTAGAAAGACAGATGTGTTTTCATGACCACAGTGCTGTGGGCAACAGAGAAAAGGATGTCAATAGAAGATCAAAAATGAAGCTCCCCGGGATCATTCTTGGTCAAATTCACTCTTCCACCCACCCATTCAATAACATTCAGTTAGCCAGGCAGTGTCTCCCTCAAGGTGCTTCTCCCTTCTTCCTTAAGGCAGAAGCAGATGTGAAGTAAATAATTGCAAAGCAGTGTGTGTAAATGCAGGCAGTAAGCAGACCGATAGCCTTAAAACGTGGAAGAAACCTGGGAAAACACAGTACTTGAAACTGTGACAGAAAAGAGACAGTAAGGAAAGGCCCTAAGAATGCTTAAGTGGAAATTAGTATGACTTTCTGGCCAGTACTGGGAACTTGCTTGATGTATTACCACTTAAATATGATCTTATTATCCTGCTGCATGTTAATAAGTTAGCATGAGGTCTGAAGATGAAACAATCTTACAGTGAGGCCGTGGGAATGGCACATGGCCTGTCCTGTAACTATGCTACTCTCAGGACGAAGTGAGGAATGAAGGAAGGAAGGTGCTCTAACTGTCTGAGTCAGGAATTTGTAGAAACTTAGGCCATTTGCTTACCTGGAATAAGTTCATGATTGTATTCTCTTTTATTACAGCCTTAGAGGAAAAGAATATTAGGGTAGAGTCCACTCAAATTAATCCCTAAATTGTAGACTATATGACTTTTTTTTTTTTGATAACTCAGAGAACATTAGATGAATTGAAGGAACTGGTATATAGGGAGTGTTGACTTTTCTCCTGGTTACTACTACTATGTCTGAGAGTTATGGAAGTGACAATACTTCATAGATGTTCCAAATCCCAGTTCCTCAATTTATAAGTTCTAGGGTTTGGGACAAATTGCTTAATTTCCATGGCCTCAGGATTTTCATCTGTAAAACATCTATATTAATAGATTCTGTCTCAATGGACCTTATGACCCATTGTTATGACCCAATAATTATATAATTATTTAATATAGGTAAAATGTCTGGAGGAACACCTTGCCCCAAATAAATTCCAGTAAATGTTATCTGTTCTTACTGTTTTTTATGTTACATACTCTATATTTTTCTTAGTTGATTCTCTGAGGAAAGTTTTCATTTATATTTTAACAGCTTAGCAAACTATATACAGATGAAATAGAATTTAATAAAGTGAAAAAAGTTATAGTAAATATTTTAGTTAATGGTGAAATGTGAAAAACTATCTCTCTGAGACCAGAAAACAGACAAGAATGAATTTTAGCACGTATACTATTCAACAATACTCTGAACATTCTAGGAGAGCAGTAAACAAGGAGAAAAAGAGGAACTGGAATAAGAACTAGAAATGAAGTCTTAGTATTCATAAATAATTTGACCACATATATAAAAATTCTAAAAGAATTACTAGAATTAAATGGTGAGTTTATCAAGATCTCTAGATCAAATTAATGTAAATAATGAATTTTTTGATATAATGTTTTCAATTTGTTCTTCTCTGGGAGTGATTAGATCTGGGGGGCAGGGGAGAATATTGACTATTCTTATTCTCTTATATTTCCATATTAATTTTAAAATCAGCATCTGAAAGGAAAACTATTGGGATAGCAGTGAACTTTAGATTAATTAGGGTGGGAAATGGAAAATTTTTCATTGCATAATAAGCTTTCATACAAAAATTACAAAAACATAAACATCCATACTAATGAGAATCAGTTGGTAGAACCGATACATAGGAAAAGTTACATATAAGGAAATAGATATAATGGAGTAAATGGCCAAGGTATTTACAACTAGTATGTTTAGAATCCCAAAATAAATTTTAAAAATAAATGAACATTCTTAAAATAAGTTTTTATTAAGTTGGAAAAGATGTGTACCTATGAATAAAAAATATGGAAATTATATAAAGTCACAGAGAATCGGTTTGCTGAAATAGAGAACTAAATAAATATAGTAGGGCCTGGCTATGCTACAATTATATCGGCTATATTACCAATTACATATTCTTTTCTTAGGCAAATTATAAAGCTACATTTTCTATGTGATTGAAATGTGAGTGGCATTAAAGTATCACTCTGAGGTCTGGCCATAAGTCGTCCTGGGTGATTGATTCTTCATGCTTTTCTCCTTCTTGGAAATTACAAAGATCATATATTAATGATATGTATCCTTAATGATATCACAAGATCAAAGGATGCTGAATTTCCGAGTCATAGTTTAAAGGACACCTGCTCAGAGAGCCACCAAACATCATCAAACCCAGACAAGAGTAAGAAATAAATCTTTGTTCTGCTTTCTTGAGTTTGTTATACATCATACCATAGCCTATCCAGAATATGCATAAATCACCCAGAATGCAGTAAAACAAGATAAATACAGAGACAAACAATAGACTTTAGAAACACCAACATATGTATAATTGGTGAGTCAGATGAGAAAATAGTTAAAGTGGGAGAAATTATTACAAGAGAAAATAGACTGAGAATATTCCAGAATGAATAAGGACTAATCTTTTGTTTGAAAAAAGTCATTCAGTGTACTGGTTTTCTTGCTATAGCAAATTTTACAAGGATAATTGGGAATAAAAACTTAGAAATACTTTTTAACCCTTTTATAATTCTTTATTCATTCATTAATTTTATGTTAATCTATACTGAAGATATTTTTTTAAAAAACTCACTATATGTCTGTTTCTTTGTCAGCAACATAAAACTCACAATCTAATGGGAAATGAGAAAGGTAGCCATATATCATCTAGAATGAATTTTATAGAGAAGGGAAGAATTGAGCACATCCTGGGCAGAAAAACAGGTTATATAATGACCAAGAGATGAGGAAAAGAAGGATTCCATTAAAGATATATAAAAGATCAGTTTAAGTATAATTTGTGTGATATAATTGAAAAAAGTACAATAAGTCAGTTCTCATTTTGAAATTTAATTGTGATTATTTTAAAGTTTTTCAAAATTGCCTACTTCTTTTTCTTGAAATACTTGAGGTAAAAATGAAAGTTCCTTCAAGTCTACCTCTATTGCCTTGTATATGAAAGATAAAAATTAAAATTCTTCCCAAGCCCATGAGATGCCTGTCTAGTTAGTCTTTTCTAACAGTGCACAAATGGGGACTGCTATTCTGCATGTTATCAGCCATGGAAGAGCACAATAAAGAACCCTAGAAGCTCATATTGGTGTGATCATCTGAGACTCAAATTAAGTGGGAAATTAAGAGTCAATAAGAAAGATCACAGGGAGATATGAGCAAGCCTGCTCTCACACTAAGGACCAATTTGTCGTTTTATCATAAAGGAAGTTTCTATTGGGTTTTGACAGAAAGAGTATATAAGAAGTTTGCCAAGAAACATTTCTAGGAAGGTTATAATTCAGATTTATATAATTCGGCATCTAAATATTCTCAGCCATGACTGTGTGTGAACAGTATAAGTCAGGTACTAGTAGGAAAGAGAACTAGTGTTAAGGAGATAAGAATCTCAAAGGTAAGAAGTTCTTCCTACTAAGGGGCAAATAATTGATTGAGGAATCCCTGTGGAGGATAAAAAAGTAATCCTTTCACTTGAAAATGTTCCTTATTGCAAAATCAGCAAATGAAGCTGAAATTTAGAACTTCCAAGGGATATACCCAACATGGGACAAAGCTGAAACTCCCAAATAGGACCACCAAGAAAAAAGGGGACACGGAGATGAGAAAATTTCAATGTATCATCCTTAAACAAAAGGGTGATAATAAAGCACCATGTTTCTGAATTTCCCCTTTCTGTTCCCAAAAATCTAGTTAAGAGAATAATGAGAACTAGCCTGGGCCAGAACGTCCAGGTGCACATTATCTTGAAGAACACTGGCTTTGTCTTACATACCATGGGAAGAAGGGCAAGTTAGTGTTATCTATAGAAAGCTACTTTCTTGCCTGTATTCCAGGAAAATTGCTTCTTAGGATCTTGTCATACAAGCAAGCTAAAGCTGATAGTTGTCACTGGATCTGCAGCCTAACATATGAAACCCTTCTCTGAATGGGGCCAGGCAAAGAATTGAAGGCACCATGGAGAGGAAATATGACACTCATACCACTGGACGGAACACCCCAAGGGAGAGGAGATGCTATGTGTTCACTCTGTTGCCACTGAACATTGCTTGGAGTAATCACCAATCTCTCAGAAACTTTTTTTCCAGTAAATCACATGTCTTGCATACTGTGTCTGGGCACTTTCTTTGTTTGGTTTTTCAACAACCTACACCAGTGCCCTGACACAATTGGACTGTGGATGGGATACCCTAATTTCCAAATGCCAAGGAAAAATCATCTCTACAGGCTTATGAAGATCATGATTCTATAATTTGACAGTCCTTTCCTTATAAATTTGAAGTTTTTTGAGATGATGATAACTTCTCCGATTACTTAAATAGGGCTGGCCCATGTCCAGATTATGAACATGATACCCCAGATAGAACAAGATGATCTTGGAGGGATTTTACATCTATAGGGAAGTTTCTTAATGCCATCAGAGCCTCTATGGTCATCCTTGGTGAGCACATGTTTAAGCTTTCCAATGAGGTGGACCACATTATCTTGTTCTGGCTGCTGTAACTGATCCACCACACAGGCAAGATAGACCCCATTTGGCTTCTGGGCTAGTTCAATGCCTTGAATGGCCTCTTCTTGGAGCCTCACCTGTTTAATGAATTTGCTCAGCTACCTTCCTATTGCTGTGCAAGATCCCAGTCTTTTGTCAAATCCCTTAGTTTCCCTAGCTGTTCAGCAGTACATTGCTACTAACACCACTCACCCCTAAGTTCCAAGGGACTGGAAGTGACTGGAGCAGATTCTAAAGGTCCTAGAATCCTTGGTCCAAGAAGTGTAATAAGATGTTTCTTCAAATCCAGAGCCTCTGAAGGGTTGGAAATGGGGTTTGTCTGAGGACAAAAAAAAAAAAAGCATCTTGTGGGGGCAGGAGTGACACACAATGTGTAACTCAAAGGAAAGACTTTGCTGCCAGCTTGCTCAGAAAGCACGTCCTCCATTGACTGGAGTATATCAGTATATTTCTAATTGTAGGTGGCCACCTGGTGTCAAAAAAACACCTTAGTGGATCCTAGACACCATATATATTTTTTTTAATTTCCGGATTTAAAACTTTTTTAGATATTAAAATGTTTTAATTAGAACTGGCTCATTTTTAAAATGAATTTTTAGCGTTTTTACTTCATACTACTTTTTAAAATAAGAATTTTGCCATGTCTCAGCCCCAACTAAGTATGAACATTTTCAACTTAGAGGTCCTGCTAGGAGATAGAATCAAGTTTAGGGAGCTGATAATCACAGAGAAAATAGAATAAATTTGTTGGAAATTAAAACAGCCAAACTTAGAAATATTATCTCAGGAAGGGATGCTTGGGAGCTCATTTGTGAGCTAACTCCGTTTTGTGCTGTTCCACATAAAACAAAACCCCTGTCATTTTTTGTAAAAGGAGCTTATTTTTTTCAGAGGGAATATGGGAAAGAACTGATTAATAGGGAACATTTGGCTTCTCCATTGAAGTCTTGAATATTCCTTTTGATTTTAGAATCTGTGATGTTTCATGCATCTTAACATCATCAAACCAATATCAACATGGGGAAATAAACATGGACATGAATGCCCTTTACAAACCAGAAACTTTTATATCCTTGATCTCATTTACAGCTGCCCTGAATAGAATGTATTACCATTCTCATTTCCAAATGTGTAGTTGGTAGCTATGAAATCTAAGTAATATTCTCAAGCTCACTTGGTTGGCTAGTTATAAGAGTGAGGGTCACTGTAGGAATAGCTCTACAGTACCCATTTTTTTTTCTGCACATATCGCTTTCTCTCTTATCACAGTTAGAGAATACAGTTTATTTCCTTTTGACATCATTCAAATCTGTGCTTTCTCTTCTGGTAGGTTTGATTGTTTGATTGTGGTCTTACCATTGGTCTCTAAACCATGACTACCTATCTAAAATGGCATGTCTACCTAGCAACTCCCTATTTGAACTCTTTCTTGAAGCTCAGATTGTGAAAAAGATAGAGCACCTTTCAAGGCATTTTATTGCTTCAGTTTTGTACAAACCAAAACAAATCCTTTGGAATCTTAGTTTGAAGATCGACTACCTTAAAAGCCAGCATCCATTATCACTGGAATTAAATTACCTTTTCCTGGCAAGACAAATGATTTTTTTTTTCCTAGAAAGAGTAATGTAGTATGTAGCTCAGTTATACTTCACTCTGTTCTAACAATGTGTTTAAATTCCTCTGTCTTCCACCATCCTGGACCAGAATGCCCTCTTGGCAGATTATCTAAACATTTTATTTCCTTCTGTCTTTCTGATAGTTGTCTATTTTCTTACTCTTGCTGAAGGTGGAGCTCCTTTGAAGCCAATAGAAAACCCCACTCAAATTCATTCATTTAAATAAGAAAGGAAGTTATGTTTATGTACATAACAGGCTTCCTGGGTATAGATGGAATTGAGAGTCTCAGAGAGATTCTCTCATGATATTTGTCCTTGGCTGCATAATCTCTCTCCTATCTGCTTCTCTCTGTCCATCTCTTCCATTGTCCTTTCTGGGAGTAGTTTTGCCTTTAAGAATTTTTTTCTCCATTTTACTGATAAATAATTTTTGAAGTCCAACCAGTGCATTGTGCTATTCTTTTTTTAAGACAAGGTGTTTTTTTCACTGGTTTATAGTATATTTGGCAAATAAGAGCACCAGAGTTAGTGTGTTTAATTGTTAGATATCTAATATATCTTGTTGATTTCTTCATGACAATGTGGGGCAGTGAATGTGGATGTGCTCATCTGAAAAGTCACGTTAAATTTTCAAGAGATCAAGATGTGCCTCCATGATGACCCCTACTACCTGCCACACCCACTCAAAAAAAAAAAAAAAAGTCCCTGCAAACCTTACCAGCTCATCAGCTTTCTGGCAGTTACCAAAGCTGGCCCTGTTCAACCACATTAAAGGGCTGGCCATGGTCACCACATACCTTCTCCCAACTCTAATTAGCCAAACAATCTAACCAAGGTGGAAACCAGGAGGTATTAAAGGAAAGCACAACATGGAGATAGCCTTTCCATGACAGGAATGTGCTATCTGGCTAACTGAATTCTGATATTGATTATTAGACGGGGTTAGGCAATGATTCTCCAAGCCCAAACTCTGAAAGTCCTGGATAGAGGGGGAATTTGTTAGAGTGCTATCTGTTTTTCTGAGCCAGATGACCAATGAGATATTCTAGGCGAGTGGTAGAGACAGGTTGGATTGCTTTCGTCCAGTCAAGGGTGCTCTCCAGTGCACTGCAGCTATTCTTAAAACTCACCAGTTTGAGGAAGTGCTTGGAAGACTTAGTTCTTTGCCAGGAGAGAGGTATGACACTCAGATGGATGGAAGTTGGGAAACTGGGTAGCATCTTCAGCTTTGCCTGATTGTCATGTCTAACTAAGTCACTGCTTCCAGATAGAGCAAGCTCTCATTCTGGCCAGAGACCTCTTCCCAGATCATGCTGTTCCATAACTATCTAGCAGGATATCAAAAAGTGCTTTGAAAGCTTCTCTTGAAAGGAGACTAGTGTTTGGAGATCTAAGCAGTGGGAACTGAAATGCTTATCCATTAGAAAATGAAGCTGCTGGTCTGTAGCATGAAATGGAATCTCAAAGGTACTTATGGTGGCCAGTGCATTCATGCGATAGAGGTAATTGTGGCAATATTGATTTTCCCAGGTCTCCTGCTGCAGAAAACGGCCAACTTAATCTGCAAGAGCTCAGGCTAACACTCGACATCCTGCTTCCTGGAGAGTGTCAATTTTTCCTTTCAGGAATTTGAGGCATTGTCTCCCACAGTGCATGAGATCCTCTTAAAGATGTCATTTCAAAATACCCCATTTGCCTTTTTATAAATAAATACATTTAACAGTGTGAACATTAGATTTCATCTCATGTCCTCAACAGTATGATCCTTCAGTCAACCAGTTACGTATTGACTGTAGGGCCTACCTCTTTATTCTTGCCCTCCTCAGGGTAATGGCTTCTAGAGGCCCCTGCTATTTTCTTAGGGAAAATGTCCAAGGCAGGACTTGCCAGAAAGTATGGAGGATGTGGGAAATGAGAATGTGGAGGGTCTAGGGAAAGGGGGGCATGTCTTTCTGTTGCCCTTTGACAAGAAACACAGACAGGCAATGCAGCAAGGGTGGGTGGAAATTGCCCTGCTCCTCAAAGGTTAGGTGTTCTGTTTTCCCACAATTTCTGGATGTACATGATTTGACCTGCTCTGGCACCCACTCTGGCTCTTGCCTCTTCTTTCTCTAGAATAAATCTCTATTGCAGGATTTGTGTTTCTTGGTTTAATTTCTCAGTAGAGAGAACCTTGATGAGGTGAGCTCAACCTACCAAGGGCCTTCCCTTGAATCAGGGGCTTCCCCTTATTCTAAGCAACTGCAAGCAGATTGGTTATGTTCTGTTGAGACTTGGTAGGGGAAACTCCAAAAGTGGAAAAATGCACAGGAAAGGAACCTCCAAATTATCAACATTGATTAACTTTCTCTGATAGAAATGATTAAAAATGTTTAATAAAAAACATAAAACCAAATATCATTTACTAGTGGCTTCAGTGATTTGTCAGTTATAAAAATATAATTGCTATGTTAGATAGCACCTTACCTAAAGAGAATAGCCTCTCTGATTTGTTTTTACCAATTTGCATCGTGGTAAGGGATTTGATAAGTTCTAGGAAATTTACTAAAGGCATGTGATTGTAATCCATATTACACTAGTTCCTTTAATGAGATCTTCCGACACAATCTTTTTAATAGTACCACTCCTAGGAAAAGTATTTCTCTGAGAAATTGTGTTGACTTTATAGTATGGACCTTGTCTCACATACAGGATTGTGTTTCTCTCTTTCTCTTGGCTATTAGGAATCCCAGAACCAAATTTTTAGACTATTTCCATTAAATGTATGGCTTTCCTGTTTGCTCATTTTCCATTGAACTTTATTTTATATTCCTCCCATTGTTCCTGTTTTCCTGGGTAATCTCCTCCCTCAGTAATACAGATGCTCCCTACTGGATCTGCAAAAATTCCAATTCCAAAGAGACTCTTGAGGCCTTACTCCAGGCAAGGCAAGCTCTCAAATACTGTTCTGCAATTCCTGAGTAAGCTGAAAATATCAAGAAGTTGAAAATGCATTTAATCTGCCTAACCCATTGAACATTATACCCTGCCATGTTCATAGTACATTATAGAATATTGGTTGTTTACCCTTATGATTGGGAACTACAGCACATTTCCACTGTTCCACATTACAAGAGAGTCATCTTACCACATATTGCTACTTAGATCAGGGAAATGATCAAAATTCAGAGTACCACTGAATGCATATGACTTTGGCACCATTTTAGTCAGAATATCATAAGCAAAACCATCATAAGTTGTGGTCCGCTTATAGCTCAAGGTCAACAATGGAATTCCTTGATTAAATAAATCAGACTATTGTTGTGGTTTGAATATGAGGTGTCCCCCAAACTCCATTGTTGGTGCAGAAATGTTCAGAGATAAAGTTTTTAGATTGTGAGAACTGTAACCTAATCAGTCCATCCTTGTTTGAATGGGCTGACTGACTGGTAACTATAGGAAGATGGGATATTTTGGGAAGAGGTGGTTCAATGGGGGTGTTCCCTGGAAGGGTTCATTTTCTCTGAGATCTGCTCTGCACCCCCTTCCTTGTCACCATGTCCTGAGCAGCTTTCCTTCCCATGCTTTGCCACCATGATGTGCTGCCTCGGTTGTTTGGGCCCAGGAGTAAAGGAGTCAGCCCACCCTGATCTGAAATCTGGAACTATGAGCCAAAATAAACTTTTTCTCCTCTAAGTTGTTTTTGTTGGGTACTTTGCTCAAAGTGATACAAAGCCAACTAACACAGTTATCATATTGGTAGAGGGAAGCAGATTTTAGTGAGAACACTAATCAAATTATAGACCAAACAAAATTGGCGACATGTCTCCCATATTGCTTTAATTTCCTCATTTTCTCTTTTTCTGTCTTGTTCACTAAGAAACTGGTATGGCCAATAAAAAACCAGAAGTGTCTCTTCTTGGGAAGTTCCCTGCTTTGGAAGGCCAAGTAGAATCTGAATAGGGCCCAAAGGAAAGGAATCTCATATCAACTGTGATGCTGGTCTCTGGACTGATCTTTTAAAAAAGGGTCAAGATTACTAGGTATACACCCTAGTTTGGGTTCTGTTCACCAGGGTGACTAGAGCAAAGCTCTAAATGGAAAATAAGAGCCTGTGTGGGCTTCAAGGGTGTCTTGTATCTCTGTCCCTCATGGTGGCCCTCATAGTGGGGCTAGGCAATTGAAACAGAGGTTTGGATCCTTGCCAAAGAGAACATGACTAGCTCTCACAATTTTCTTATCTATTTATTTAATCCTGTTAGATTGTATTTATTTTTAAAAATGCCTCAGATCCCTCTGTGAGCAAAACAGGATATACATGCATGAATGAAAGAATATGGGACCTCAATGAGAATGAGAGGAGTGAGCCCCATTCCCAGAGATGCCAAGGTCCTCCCATACCTTGATTAGGTAAAATCACTGAAATCTCACCACCAGAGATACTTCTTTCAAATAAAAAAAGACCAAAATGAGCACATTTAGCAGGACATGGTGGCGCATGTCTGTAATCCCAGCAGCTCAGGAGGGTAAGATGGGGGATTGCAAGCCTCAGCAAAAGCAAGGTGCTAAGCAACTCAGTGAGACCCTGTCTTTAATAAAATACAAAATAGGGCTGGGGATATGGCTCAGTGGTCGAGTGCCCCTGAGTTTAATCCCTGGTACAAAAAAAAAAAAATGAGCACATTTTCTCCGAACACCCTTTAGGAACTCAGGAATTATAATATTAGCACCATATCTTGCATGATTCTGGATTAGATCACTATTATCTCAGAAGTCAGAAGGAAAGACCCTGGCATAATGAGGCAGAGGACAGATAAATCATAAAAGTGAAGAAGATGAAACTTAAGGAAAAAGCCTGAGATGTGTTGTTCATTTCTGCCTGGGGTAAAGGCAGCCCTGGAATAATGAAGCCATTTGGGAAGAAAGGGCATTCCTTCACAGGAGAAGAAGCACAGGCCCTGGGGCCAGAGTGCCCGGGCCAAATCTTCCTCTGCCACACACTAGTAAAGCTGCATGATCTTGGACAAGAGACAAACAACCTTTCTCTGCCATTTTCCCATCCATGAATTAGAGGCAATAGTAGAATGATCCTCATAAACAGCAGTGAGGACCAAAGGAGTTGATATTAGAAGTGTTTAGATTAGTGCCTGGCACTAGGTACTCACCACATTAGTTAAATGAAATGTGAGGAAAAATGTAAAATAACAGCAGTCCTGGCAAGACTGAGTATCATGAAGTTCATAAACTGCCTGGAATTTGACTTTAATATCTATATACTTTTTCCATTTTAATAAACATTCATAAGACAGAAGTATAAGATCAATAAGTATTAGAAGTAGGTAGTTTAGTGAGACAGAGTGTGCAAATTCAGTGGAAGAAAAAGAGAGAAAGAGAAGAGCAGATTTGGGAAGTTCTTTTGTTTGTTTGTTTTTGTTTTTTGTAATGCTAAGGATTGAATCCAGGGCCTTGTGCATATGAGGCAAGCACTCTACCAACTGAGCTATATCCCCAGCCCTGGAAAATGTTTTAAAGGAAAAAAAAAAAGTACAATATGATGATAGAGTAATGTTTTTGTTTTAATTTGTTTTATTTTAGAGGAAAAAGTAAGAGAGTTCTTGAATGCCAAGAATTGTCATTACTCAAGTATAAGGTCCTAATGTTTATATAAAAGTGTTCTGGGTCTGTTGTGAACACAGGGTTTGAATGGATGGCAATGGACGTTGCTAATGGGTGAGCTGTGGCAGGACATGGCATGTCTGGATTTATTCTGTCAATGACCATTACAGTTGTAATTTAAAAATTTCTAGCAATTTCATTAAAAAGAAGTAAACCAGATTAAATAAATTTTAATAACACATTCATTTAAATTAATATATTAAAATATCACATCTATATGTAATAAAATATTTAAAATTAATGATATATTTTGTGTGTTTTTAAAACTAAATCTTTGCAATCTAGTGTGTATTTTACATTTCCAGTATAACTTAATTCAGACAATCTACATTGCTACTGCTTAATAGAAAAGTGTGACTAGTGGCTATGGTTTTGGAATCCTTATCATTAACCTCCATCTTGGGTTATATAATCAATTCAGCAGAAAATGTCCTAGTTATTCCACTTTAATTATCCATGGTTTTACCTACTTACATTAAGTTCCCACTCTCTATTAGACTCTCTACTAGACACTGAAGATTCAAAGATGTCTACAAGGAGTATAATTTTGTATCCCAAGGAAGTTTTAAATGGATTAAATTTGTTCTTGACTGTTCAAATGGAATTCAACCAAATCAATCTAGTTCAAACATGACCAATTGAAAAACAGATCAAGCTGCTTTAAGTCAGCAAGCCAGCATTAACACAAGAGCAACGATTTCTAGTTAGTTTCTTTGGGTCACAGTTTAATTACATTAGTAACAGTAGTTCCGTATTCAAACGGTTCTTATATGTTTTGATAGTTTAGTTTTACCTGGACTAAGTATGTTCTAGCCATTTCAAAATAACTTGATAAATTCTTTCCAACTCAAAGTTGAGTAGACTGGTCCTAATAATATTAAACATTTTTAGCCACTTATGAATAGAAATATGTTACTAAACCCAAGACACCATGGGATAGAGGGCTAAAACAAGGTAACAAAAATTGGGCCCTATGGTCACACTTACTCTGGCAAGAAGCCTGCATTTAGCCTGAGATTATTGTACTAGAATCCTGCAATCTTGGGTAAGGGAATACTTGTTCTTAGAGACAGAAGTGTGAGACACTGTGTTAACCTCAAGTAACCTTCACTGTGCGTTTTTGGCAATGGGATGCTAAGTGATTCCTAATACCTAGGACAATACTAGTGAGAAGTGAGAGATCAGAGATTGAACTCCAGTTCAACTTGGGGTCCATAGGAGGCTCCTGTAACTGTACTAGACCCAAGAATACTTTACCAGACTTCTGAGCTCATGTCTCAGGAGTTGTTTGGAGAGGATCCCAATTGCCTTGGGCCAAGAAGAGGGAAGTAGACATGCACTAATGCACAGACAGCCTTCTGGAGATGAACCATCCTTTCCTCTAGATTCTGTGACACTCAATCCATGCTGCCTAGCACTCTCAGGCTAATTTTTACATTAGCTATCCTTCCATCCTTTCAGGTTCCTCTTTTCAGAAACATTCAATGGCACCCACTAGGCTACCATGTCAAGTCTTATATCTAGCTCTTCTGTCACCTCTTGCCACTTTCTGATTGAGACTAATCTCTGTAGTCAGAATTGTTACCTCCTCAGTATCATGCTAATTTGCTCTTCACGTTGTTTGGTCTCCCCATCTTCATTCTCTTCTATGCTCATCTAATTTCACCCATTCAAAAAGACCAGTATAGACATCCTCCCTGATGTCTCTGGCCTCATGCATCTCACTATCCAATGAAGACTCCAAACCTTGTCAACATCCCATGACTCAGCACCTTTACTGCTTCATCCTATTCCTTGAGAATTTCACCAGTGTTGATCTCAGAACCCCAAGTAGCTTGAAAGATATTCAACAATAAGAATCATATTTTTGAGATTATTCCCCATCAGCATCACTATGTTATGAATACATAATCTTTAGTGCATTCATTCAAAATGGGTTTTGAATGCTTACCAAGGAAAAGGGGCCCTGTGAAGCTTTTAAACCCAATAGAAGAAAAAAAAAATAAAGATGTAAATGAATAAATAAACTAGCTTACTTCTCAATTGATACATTCCACGATGAAAATGAATTTGTCTAATGAGATGAAAAGATTAAGACTTCAGTTACTAAGATTCCGAGGAAGTTTCTCTGGACAAGTTAAATGTGAGGAGATACTTAAATGATGGAGGGAAGAGATAACCATGGAAAAGAAAGTGTACATTGAATATTTTATCTTTTGCATGGTTTATAATGAAAGCAGAGAAGCTGTCAAGCATACTTAGCCCAGGTGTTCAGAAAACTTTACCTACTTACCTTTCTTAATAGTGAAGGAAGACATCAAACCTAGAAAAAAAATGCAAAGGAAAAATTGTCCATAGAATAATGCAAGAACATTTTTCCAATTACTTTCCATCTGTGGAATATTGATTTAAATGTGATAGTCAAAGCAATCTTATGATGAAACTCATAGCCTAGAAAGCATTTCAGCAGAGTCTTAAAAAAATAAAATGGTAATATAAATAAAAGAGAGATTTTTCAAGAATATTGAGGAAAATGAAGGATGAACCTTCTAGCCCCACCTTCTGGTGTCTAGACTGCCTGAGAAATATGAAGCCTGCATTAGTCAGGGTTCTCCAGAGAAGCAGAACCATGAAGGATAAATATTCAGGTCAGCAGGCTGGAGACTTAGGGAAGAGTTGTGGCTTAAATTCAAAGGCAGTCTACAGGCAGACTTTTCCATTTCTAGGAAGATCAGACTATTTTTTGTTGTTTATTTTTTTAAGGCCACGATTAAGGTGTGAATTATGATAACAGTTGTAGTGATAAAGAATGGGTTATATTCAATAAATATTTGCAAGGTAAATTTAAGCAGAACTGAATGGTCAGATGTGTAGAGAGTCAGAGGAGAACCTTGTCTCCTAGGTGCTTAGATGTCCAAGAGGAGTTTGGATCTAGAAGACGGGGAGAGGAGCAATTTGTTAAAGAAAGATGGTGTGGATATTGGTGTATGTGGTGAATTCAGATTAGAAAATAGTGAGTTTGAAGAGCCAGTGGGACTTTCCATGAAGATATGCAAAATGTTCTGTGAGCCTTAAGTTCAAAGAAGATTTGGGAACTTGAGACCAAAATGTGGGATTCCACAACATAAGGATGGTAGTATTTTTCAATAATTTTAATGAAACTGACCAAAGAGCATGAGGAAGAAAAAAGCAGTGAGTCCAGAACAGAGGAAAGAGGAACTCACAAAGAGGACTGGGAAAGAATAGGCGGAGAGATAGAATAAAACCAGGAAAAAGTCACATATCCAAGGCAAAAGAAGGAACGGGGGGAATAAGGGATCAATAATTCTGGAGCAGCAAAGAGTTTAAGAAGGATAACCACCTACACAGGTCCATGGTATTCAACAACAAGGAGATTATTGTCAACCTTAGCAAAAGGAGCTGGAGTACAAATTTGGGAAGAAAACCAGATTGCTATGGCTGAAAAGTGAGAAGAGAGGAGATGGCAATTATGATAATCCTCTCACAAAAACCCTGACTGAGAAAAAGAAAGTTGAGAAAACTCAAAGTGCAAGGGAAGACTTAAAATTCTAGTATGGGAGAGACCTGAGCTATAGAAAAAAGAATGAAATCAAGTAGAATTGTAGGATGAGATCATGGATGGAGTACAGGTGATTCCAAAGGAAATAGGAACAAATCAGTTCAAAGCCCAGCCTTAAATAGCTATTCATAGAGTCAGGAAACCAGAGAAATTTATTTATTTATTTATTTATTTTAAAAAAGCATGTGTACTTGGTGAAACCCCAAACTAAAAAACATTGTGGTGAGAGTCACTTTCTTCAAGAGAAGAAAGAACTGAGATAATCACCATAAGAATGCAAGTGGGATAGGAGTTCCCATGATCTGAGGCAACTGCTGAAGGTTTGGTATAGCAAGAAAAAGGGAAAGGGAGAAGAAACCATCAAGGGACCCAACTCAAGATTGAATTGACAGGACATCAATGGTTACCACTGTTTGATGCTTTGCTAGCTGGGCTGGTACTGCCCAAGGGAAGGGCAAACAGAGAATTGTGAGCATTGGTGAAGTGCTTCCAACGAACAACCACTTTAATTCTCTTATCCTCTTTTCTTTTACCTTAAGGAGGTTTTACAGAAAAATCTCTGAAAACATCTCCAAATTGCTTCCCCTTAAAATTCTACTAACTGAGCTTCTTAATCTTTTACTACCCTTGACTATTTCACTTAACACGGAAGGAAATGATCAAACACTGTTCCTTCCAAATCTGTAGGTTTCAAACTATTAGATAAAATAGTAGCCTAACTTGAAACAGTATATTTACTTCCAGCAAACCCCCAGAAATCTAAATACAGAGTTTGAAAGATATGCATATGCATACAGGTGCATATGTTTGACACAATGCAGACCTTTCATTGGAAAACTAAATACTATTCATGCTGAGTAGTTTTCATAATTGTTTTCTTTTTGTATTATTGAAAGGAAAGCAAATCTCCTTCCTCTGTATTCACAGGGATGGAAATTAGTATTGGAAATAAGCAATTAAAATCCCCAAGAAGATTACATTAAAGACGAAATACAATAAGTTAAAAATACCATATGGAGCAGACAAAATCTGATGTCGAGCCAGGAAGAAAATGGCTATAAAGGTCCAAATTTCAAGGACAAGCTTTCCCTGCCCCTTCACTCTCTGCAAGGTGCAGGATCTCCACACATATGGTGCTAGAATCTTTCACTGTTCTACAGCCCCTAGTGCAGGACCATATGTGCTGCAATCTACAAGCACAACAGGATGGATGGGAATTATTTGCCAGTTTTCCTTGGATTTCCTTTGTGTTAAGGAGTTTTATATCTTTCTCCTATTGTTATAATTCATTAAATTAATTACTGAAGCTTTTAAATATTTGACACCCCCCACTGCCCCAGCCTCATATATGACTGATCGCTGCTCAAGGCTGTGCCCAAGATGACCCGTAATCTGTTTGGGCCTCAAACCTAATCTGATGGAAAATCTAATCAGGCTAATTGATTAAGCACTAAATTATACTTTTCTCTGGCTGGCTTTGCTCTTCCTTCTAATTTAGAAATTCCACAATTACTGATTCTTTCTCCTACCATTCTTCACCCATTTTAATTAGTTTTGAGAAGACAAGAGTAGCATCGTGGTATGCTATATTCCTAGTTCTGGATTTTTTCTTTTGAAATTTATTTTCAAAAATACAGTAAGGATTCAGAAGACATTAGAGGTAGCTTCTGCAGTATTTTTATGTTTTGCTGGACTTATGAGGAGTTGACAGCCAGGACAAAATTTGTTAACTGTGATACTGTTGGCATGTTGGCCAGATAATCCTACGTGGAGGGGAGAGATTCTGTGTGTTATAGAATGCTTACCATCCTCCCTCTCTTTACCTCTCCCCTGAAATTGTGATGATCAAAAGTGTGTCCAGACATTTCAAATATCCCCTCTGGTTCAAAGGCACTTCTAGAGTAAAACCACTGATTTGGGAATCTTTGAAAACTTAAATATATGGCCACATCAGACCCATTCCTGTATGAATAGTACCAGGAGGAGCACAGTATTAATTCTTATCACAGTATTCTCCTTGTGAGAATAAAAGACTATATGTCTGAGTAAGTCTGAGAATTCCAGGAGCTAAAAACTAAACTAAATAGGAAAAAGAGCCACTGAGAAGGCACAAGGAGTAGAAAGAAGTGATTAGGAATACTTGGAAAAAAAAATTCTCTACCCACATTTTTCTCCATTCTGTCTCCGCTGAATTAACTGCTAAAAATTGATTACCACTTATCTCTGCTCTGTCCCCCACACCTAATCCATTACAAATTCTATTGACTTTATCTTTCAGATCTCTTTTACTCCACTCACTGGTTTCCATATCCATTACTACCTCACTAGTCCAAATTGTCACCACCCCTTGTCTGAAATATCTCCAAATTATCCCCTAGATCCTAATTTGGCCCTATTTTGATTCATCCTTTGTGCTGCAGTCAACATAATGTTTTAAAAAATTCAAATCTAATCAGCTCCCCATTGCTTTGTGTCCCTTTATGTGTTCTATTGTTCTTAAGATAAAAATAAAACTCCTTAATAGGGAAAACAAGACACTGCATCATGGGGTCTTATGGCTAACATAGTCCCTTTTCACTCACCACACTCCCTATTTCCTTACAGGTCCACACATTTCATTCTCTTGTTCTTGAATGACCTTACCTCCCTTTTACTCACTCATCTTCAGATCTCAGTTGTGACTTTGCAAAAGTTTCATTAATATTCATTTCCCATCAGAATGCCTGCTCCTGGAAGCTTCTGTCTCCATAGACCAGCAGCCCAGGGCCAACATACTGTATGTGTCCAATATATATTTGTTTACCATTGAATAGAGAAATACATAAATGAATTAATTATGTTGCAAATAAATCTATTAAAAGTTTTGATGGGATTGAATCTTCTTAAGGTATTTTCTTATTCCATAAATATACAAATGTTACTCACTTAGTCTGATGACCTCATGATCAGTTCATGTGATTCCATGATGTCCACAGACTCTTAGAGCAAGAAGTCAGCCTAAATACCTTTGTATTTCCCTAGGGACCTCACTAGAGACCAAGAGCTGACTAAATGTATAATAAAGAAGGAACAATCAAATGAATGGATGACCATATGGATGGAGATGAAAATTCTGTATGATAAACTCCATAAAGTTAGGGTCATCCAAGTTTTCCTTTACGTTGTTGTAGCACCAGTTCGTTCTTCAATCTCCTCGACATTGATCTAGTGTATATTTTCTTGTGTTCTCCTTTACAGTTGTTATTGGTTTTGTGGTGAATTACTACTGAACCAAAGTTGACTTCAAGATTGGCAAAGACTGAGTCTTGAATAATCTGATAAACTAGAGAGAATCTATTAAAAAGCTGCTTCTAATGGGTAGAATTTTGAAGTATTTTACAGATCTTATTGTTGGATAATAGAGATTTTATTTCTCCCAAGTTTCTTTATAAGCTAAGATATCCAAATGAAAAGAATGAGGTAAATCCTGGAATAGCCTGAAGATGAGAGTGAGCCACAGTGACAGATTTGCTAATATAATGAAATTTGGGATCTACTCTAGGGGAGAACATTTTTAAAATTTTTAAATGATGATGATGATGACAATTGCTATTTTAGTGAGTCCTTAACTAAATTATAGACTTCGCAGCTAGCCATAAGCATCTTACTTAGCTCTTGTGACTACTCTTGAAGTTATTATTGCCAAGGGTCAGAAAATAAGGCTTGGAGAAATTAATTCCTAGATCTGAATTCATTCTCTGTTTTTGTCTATATAGAGCAAAAGAGATGAGAGGTGATAGTCATAGAATTGTCATGTTTATACAGTCTGAATTTTTAGTTTACATCAAAAATTATGGTTTATCTTGTTTAGGGTCAACCATGGACAGTACCTGTTGGTGTTATGTTAATGGCAATGTTGCCTAAATTTGCAAAGTATTTCACTTTTATAAATCAATTTCATAAACTTTGTCTCATTTGATTCTAAATAGTCTTCTATCAAGAATGATATCCCATTTTAAAGAGGAAGAGTCTGATACTCAGTCCAAAATCTGTAAATAATCAATAGTTCTGCCACACCTTCAACAGAATCTTAGGAGTGTGAGCCCAACATATATCTGCTCTATTTATGAAAGCATGTGATGAGTTTCACTAACAAGGTAGGTAGAAAAGGGAGTGATCATCACGTGGCCAAGAGAGGGATCTGTTATGAAGGAATACTCAGTAGTGTGTGGTATTTTGAAGACTGTGTGATGAGCTATGGGGAATGAAGAAAACTTATTTTGGAGATGAGAATTCATGACATGAAGAGAAATTCAGGCTATAATGGAGAAAATAACTTGACAGTGTTAGTAGTTTCCCTGAAAAGTTTTAGACTCAAGGGGAAAACATGCAGGGTTGGTTGTAAGTTGATGGAGTAGGAATCAAGGGATAAAGCTTGGAGACTTGACCTAGAACTTTGAAGATTGAGGTGGAAAGTCGGAAAAGAATATGTTGATTAGTGGGTGAAAAGAGGTAAACACAAATGATCTAACACTCAATTTCTCTTGTCAGGTATATCAGTTTAACAGAATTTTAAAAGTATAATACTGCCTACAATAGTAATAGCTAATATTTAAGGTCTAAAATGTTTCAGGTGTAATTCAAAACACAAAAGAAATATTAGCACTTTGAATCCTTGCAATGCTTACTAAGTTTGTTGTTCCAAGTAGAATTCTGAATTTATGTTGCTTGGGTAAAAACCCTGATTCTGCCTCTATTAACTATGTGAACTTGGACAAACTACTCACTATTTAACTTCTTTACTGCCACATCTTCAAAATGGAAATAATAATGGAAACTTCCTCAGATGATTGTTTGGGGCAAAAAAAACCCAAGTAAAACACAAGTAAATAAACCTAGAACAGTGCTCAATATATGATAAGCACTATATAAGTACAAGTTGAGCATTCCTAATTCAAACATCTGAATTCAGAAATGCTCCAAAATCTGCAACTTTTTGAGCATTCACATTAAACACAAGTGGAAAATTCCACACCAGGAAACTTTGTTTCATGCACAGAATTATTTTTCAAAATGTATAAAATTACCTTCAGGCTATGTGTATAAGATATATATGAAACATAAATGAATTTTATGTTTAGGCTTGGATTCCATCCCCAAGATATCTCATATATATGCAAATATTCTAAAATTTTGAAAAATTCAAAACACTTCTGGTCCCAAGCATTTCAGATAAGGGATACTCAGCCTATACTTGCTCTTATTACTCTCATTAGCTCCAGTGTGATTAGAGAGGAAAGGGGGCAGAAACTCTTGCATACTGAAGATTAACCACCTTATATTATAGAAGATAGAAACATGACTGAAATTCCTGAAAAAAAATCTAAGGTTTGGGATTTAATAGATATGAATTCAAATTCTCTCTTCACTCAGGTTAGCTCCTATTGGGCATGCCATGAAACATCTCTAAGCTGAAGTTTCTTCATCAGTAACATAATAATGATATTGCTATCTCTTCATGAGGAATGAAGAGGTACCACCTCTAGGGTGCCTTCCATTCAGTAACATGCCCTGTAAGTAAGTGGTAGTTTTTCTGTCTACATCTTACAGATGGGAACACTAAGGTTAAAGAAAAGAATGACCCAAGTGAAGTAGTCAACCAGTTAGTGAAAGAATCAGGATTTGATCTGTTTTTAAAATCCTACTATAATCCTTTCCATCAAATCTCACTGCATTCCTCAAATTACTTTAAAAATGCATCACTATAATCAGTAACTGCTAAACTAATCAGATGGCATTAATCAATTTATTTATAATTTAAACCTTGCCTGCTACCAACAAGAATTAGAACTGACTTGATCAAATTTAATGCCTTAAGGAGAAACCATTGCCAGCCTCCTCAGCAGTTCTGCTAATAGGCATGTCATGTTGGGAAGGAACAGAGAGGCCTGCTACCCGATGGGGCATTCCAGACCCCACATGTACTGCTGATCAAATATGGCCCTCCTATCCAGGGGAGAACTCACGGATTCTCTGACTTCACCATTCAGCCTTTGTGTTGTTTGTGATGGGACACATTCTGACACATGCTAGCAAAAATCTCCTAAGGAAAGCTAGCTATTGTCACAATGCAAGATAAATCCACAACATGGTCAGGAGTAGGGTAACAATTGGAAAGACAGCAAAATGACTAGTCAAGAGTAAAACTGCTTACCCACCTCGAGAAATGTGTTTTGAAAAACATCTTACAGACCAACTTTAACCTTATGCTAAGTTTAATAAGAGCCAAGAATTAACAATGCTTGGAAAAAGTAAATGTTCAAGTCAGCAGGTTACCAAGATACTTCTCAGAGTGAGTTCAAATAGAGTAAGTCTTGCTGCTGGCCAAAATAAGAAACTCGGGGTTGCAAAACAAATCCAATTGTAATAATCAAACTATAAACCTGTTCAGTTCAGATGGTAGCCAGAAGTGGTCCAAAATGGATATATAAAAATATGTATATGCATATAAAACCTTGCACATTTTGGGGGGAGTACTGGAGATGGAACCCAGGGGTGCTTTGCCAATGAGCTACATCCTCAGACCTTTAACTTTTTATTTTGAGACAGGGTCTTGCTAAGTTGCTGAGTGTCTTACTATATTGCTTAGTCTGGTGTTAAACCCATGGTCCTCCTGCCTCAGCTTCCTGATTTGCTGGGATTACAGGTAGGCACTACCATATCTGCCTTATTTAAAACTTTTTGCTTAGTTTTTTAATGAATATATGTTGAGTGGTAGCCACCATGTAAGATAAAATAGGGACCTGACCTCATAGGTCTATTATAAAATATGAGCCATTTCCATGCATAAATTGCAATGAATACAGGAAAGCATAAGTATAAAAGAGTGGCAAGGAAACATATGTGAGTTCAAGGACATGGCACACTTAGTTGGGAAAATGAGGAAAGGCATTTTGGAAGAGCTGTTTTAAGTTTTTGAGGAATAAATAAAATCTGCATTTGAGGAGACAGGGTAGAAAAAGAGCCAAATGTGGGTGTGTGTTGTGTGTAGGGAATGTGTGCAAGAATGAGTGATGGGACTTTTTACGTGGGAAGAGCATGGAGGAAATATAAATTTATTTATTCAATCAAAAGTATTTATGGAGAAACTCCTCAGTGCTGTTCTCATTTTGAGGGCAAAGAGATAAATAAGACAGATGGGATCCCTACCTTCATAGCAGGTAGTAAAAGTTGTTCATGGATACAGTACATTAAAAGGAAAAAAAAATCATGGATGATATCAGTCCCACAAAAAGCAAAAACAGATTCTTGGCATGAAATAAACATTCTTTTAAATTTACTTCATTGTATGAGGAGACTGGCTGCATTTATGAATGACTGTTCAAAGTAAATGCATCACTTACAGATAGATTCCATTCTTGGAAAGAAACAGAATATGCTATTCACACCCCCTCACCATTTTTTTTCCTTAATAGAAAAGAGACACAGAAAAGTCTACAATAATTGCTAGTATAAATGCCTTCGTTCCATAAAAACAGTAAATGTATCTAACATTCATGGTATACATTTTGTGTAAGTTATCTAGTTGATATAGGCAAAAATATACAGTAGCTATCATTGTTTTCCTGCCCATTTTACAGTAAAAAAAAATTAAGGGATCACGGGATTCAGTGATCTTCCCAATGCTGGTGGTTTTATAGCAAGTTACCAGAAGAGGTGAGACAAATGCAGGTGATAAGCTCCTGAGTCCACCTTCTCAACTGGTCCCAGATGCTGCTTCTTCTGTGTTACTCATTTCTAGAAATTTCCTGGATAAGCTAAAAATTGAGACTAAAACTTGAGTTAGAAAGGGGGAGATAAAAATTGATATTAGATGCTACTTTGGGTTCTCTCTGCCTAACACGTTTCCTGCAATTCTTTTAAGTGATAACATTTAGTTTTGGATGCATTCCAGAAGCATGCACAGAATAGTGTAAAAATGTGGCACCCTCATCTAAAGATGGAAGATGTTGCTTCTTATGGGATTGCAATCCTTCAGAATTTAGTGATAGTCATTGGCCTTCTAGAGCTTTGTGATTCCTTTATGGAAGTTCTGCTGGCCAAACTTCCAGGACAAAGTAGGGCCCATATGCTGCAAAAGTGTGCCTCAGCCCTTCCCTTCTGTGGTAGGCAAATAGAAATCTCCTGCTGGGTTTAGCATTCTTGCTTTGTTATCTAATCAGCAAAAATTCCTTTCCCCCCAAGTCAGTACTTGTTCAAGCATTTCCTGAGGCCTGGGAGGAAAGATATTAAGCAGAGAACACGCCCAAGCATATAACTGGGTAGATTAAAAGATCCAGATGGACACCCAATGTACTCACATAAATACATAAAAAGCCCAACTAGAGCACTAAGCAGTGGCACTTATTGTAAAATGGCACTGAATACTGCCGTTTCTTCTATTTCTAAACTAATTTAGATTTCAGGGCTCATTTGCAGTACTGGTTCTATAGCCATCGGTAACCCAGGGGACTTTTGCATTCTCTTTTTCTCATATATTAGTCTTTTTCCTGTTCTTTTTAAAGGCATCAAACTTTTAAACGAACTTATTTTCAAATCTCCCTCTGCTGAGTGCCACTTCCAGAGCCATTCATGGCAAAGACAGGCAAAATCTCCTAACTGATCCTTATTTATCCTGAACACTGACCTTGGGGCATGTGCTCATGAACACCTGGAGTGCTTTGGACTTCATGGACCACCAGCTGGAAGCCAGGTTTCTTTGCACAGGGCGATGATCTTGGGAAAGACTTTGATAGGTGTTCTTTCCATAAAATCATGGTATTTGAAAATGTCACAAATAATTATTTTTTAGCAATGAACCAAAGATGGTAATTCGGTGCCAGCTCTTATTATGAGCTGAGACAAAAAATTCTGAGATTCATCCTGATCCTTTAGACACCTGATCACCGTATTTACACAGAAGTCCTCACTGTTTGGGACAGTTACTCTCATATACGATTCTGAAAGGATAGGTAGATTTCATACAGGAATACATTTTTGAATATTTTTTTATACTTTTAAGTATTTTTGAATGAAAAGGGCAGAGCTACTTTTATAGGAAATCCTCTGAGCTATGGTATTTGGCATTATGTTTTAGGATCAGAGGACAGGGAGGGCAGGCTGGGGACGACAAACACCATTGTTTCTATCACTGAATGGAAAAAATGAGAATTCCCCATACCCCAAGATGAATTGGAATGCAATGCTGTAATTGGAGTGTTTTTCATAAGTATGATTACATTCCCGGAACTAACACATTCAGGAAACTCCAATAGTCCAGTTTATATTCACAGATGCCTTGACAGCTCCAGAAAGCATTGTGTACTTGATAGGCACTGAATAAATGCTCTTTGAATAATTATTGAATGAAAGTCAAAGAGCGATAACAAAGACTGACAAAAATCCACACATTTCTAAGCATACTGGGAACAATTTGGATATATCAATCCATAATATGAGCAGGTGTCAATTTTCATGTAGCAGAGAGGAGAAAACTGGTCTTGGGTCCAGAAAGCTTGGCTTTGAGTCTCTATCCTCATATGCCCCAGACAGTGATCTCAGGTAACTTAGCTGTGCTCCCTGAGATGAGGCCTTCCTCCCTTCCAGTGTCCTCATCTACAAATGGGGATCACTTCTTTCAGGCAACAACTTGCTTAAAGAGTTGAGGTTTTGAAATAGTGAGCATGATAATTTGTTATTAAATTTGGGATCCTAAAAAGACATAATGGATATGTTTAATGATAAAACAAGTTATTTTTTCTTTTAATCCTCATGGAACCTTAATATACTGAGAGATGCTTTAAAGGATATCAGATTAAGGATGAGAATGGAACAGGAAAATGTTGAGCTAGGAGTCTGCATCTCCAAATCCTAACCTTTCATATAGAACAAATTTACTTTTATGTATTTTATATACGTTGGACTTGCAAATAAGATTTCAACTGAAGAAATAGTTGTATTGATTTAAAAATGTTGAAGACCATTGAATCAACTCTTTTTATTTGGGTTTGAAACTATGAAAATAGGAAACAACCCAAATGACCATGAACAGGAGAATGGATAATCAACTTGTAGCATGTTCATCCAATAGCATACTACTCGGCATTAAAAAGGAAGGAACTACTTTTACACGTGGAAAATGATTTTAATAGTGTTATGTCAAGCTAAAGAATCAGACACAGGAGAGTATAGAGTCTATGATTTTATTTCTATAGTGGCCATTATTTGTTTAGGCATCTTGCTCCAAGGTGAATTAGCTGAAAAGGAACACAAGAACTTTCTAGAATGAAAGAAATGCTATGTATCTTGTTTGAGCTGGCAATTGATTACTCAAATATTCTTTTAAAAGTGTTGAACTGTACATTTCAACTCCATGTAAATAATACAATGTTTTTTTTAAAAGAAGGCACAATCTATTGGTTATTTCATCATTGTTGTACAGAAAAGAGAATCGGTTAAGTTGCAGAGAGATACAGAGGAAAACAAGAAAATGTATACATCTCTGGGTGGGGGCTGGGGTTGTGACTCAGCGGTAGAGCGCTTGCCTAATATGTGTCAGTCTCTGGGTTCAATCCTCAGCACCACATAAAAATAAATAAAATAAAGGTATTGTGTCCAACCAACTACAACTAAAAAATAAATATTTTAAAAAAATGTATACATCTCTCTACCTCCTCATACCCAACTCCCTAAACAAAACAAAAGACATACACTTGTAACAACGTACACATCCATCCACATGCTTCTCATTAAACTCATTTGTTTTCTTTTTCCTTCCTTTTTTTTCTTTCCAGACTCTGCTAGGTCACAAAAATCTTTCACTGAATAAGAATCCTTATTTTTTGAGTTGCATTGTGTTCCTACCACCATCTCATGAGAATCTCTGATGGATAGAAAAGTGCATTAGTGCATATATAAAAAAAATTCTAGTCCCAGCAAAGCATCTTTTGTAGAAAATTATTTTAAATGTACCTCTGACACACAAATGTATTTTTAAGATCTTGAGAATGATTACATCTAAAATAATACCTAAATACTTTACAGAGTACTTACTATGGGAATCTAGGCAATGTATGGATCAATGATTTAATGTTTTTAAGCAAACCTTTGAGGTATGAGAAAACTGAGACACAAAGAGATTACACAACTTGCTTAAGGTTCTACATCAAGTAAGTGGGGGAGCAGAAAGAGGAACCTGGGTAGCCTGGCTCCCTTCTCTTAGTTACCATTAGCAAGACAAGCATCTCTGACTTAGCAGTCAGAATGTGTTCAGTCTTCAGCACTATGTGACCTCTAAGGATGCAGCTTACAGTTTGGTACTTTTTGGTGTTTTTCTTCAGATTTTTCAAACCTGTTATCTCAATTGGGTTGGTGTTCCCAGGTGATGCTGTCATGCAACAGACCAGCAGATTTTCCTGAAAAGCTTTGCAATGATAAACAAAGAGAAGACATTCATGTGCTTGGGCAAGCGGGTAAAAGGGACACCAGTATGCTTTTAACTTTTACAACAAAGTAGAGGCATCAGGACTCCTGAGCCAGCTTTGCAGTGCTGAGCCCAGTAGGAGGCACAGATGGGCTAGATCTTGATAAATGTGTGACTTTTGGAGATCTAAACGCGGCAAATATCTGTACACCTTGTATTAGTTTCCAAGGGCTGCTGCAGCAAAATACCACTGACTGGGTGACCTAAAACAGCAGTAAATTATTGTCTCAATGTTCTAGAGGCCAGAACTTTGAAATCAAAGGGACATGTTCCCTCAGAAGCCTCTGGGGGAGGATCTTTACTTGCGGTTTTTAAAAATTTTTATTGATTTGTTTTTTATTTACTTTTTCCATAGCTTTATTAAGGTAAAATTGAAGTTCAATAAATCACACACATTTGAAGAATGAAATTTGATTAGTTTTGACATGTATTTAACCAATACAATCAATATAAAAAAGCATTTCCATTACTTTTTAAAAATTTGAAATCATGCAAACTCTCTTTGCTGCATGAATTATTACATTGGAAATCATGATCACCTTAAGATATATAGAACACCACCTACACATGTCAACTATTTAAAAATTAAATGATGCACTTATAAATATCTCAGAGGTCAAGAAAGAAATCACAAGAAACTTAAGTAGAAAGTGCTTTCAACTAAGTGATAATAAAATCTTAAAATATCAGGATCTCTAGGATGAAACAGTACTCAGATGAACATTTAGAACTTAAAGTACTCAGAAAGAAGCTAGGATAACAAATTATTTACTTTTACTTTGCAATCATTTTAAGCTCTTTCTCTAACCTTTTTTTTTTTTTTGGTGCTTGAGATTGAACCCAAGGTCTTTTGCATATGAAGCAATCTTCATCCCCTCTCTGATATTTTTTCCACTGTGGAGTTGATATTCTGTTATTGGAATATCTTGGTTTGTTTGGGGAATTTTTTTCCCTTGCTTTTTCATATTATTTGTGTTTCTACACATCTAACAGTATGGATCTGAGGCAGTAGAGTTTCTACCTTGGGGACTTATAGTGTCCCTGAAGGTTTCCAGTACCTCATTGTTTAGGGGGAGACAAATAATAACAACAAGCAATGCAAACAATATACAGCATTAAATTAAATACTTCCTACTATGACATCTACATTGTTAATTATCACAATAAACAGAAATTATATGATCAGTTATTGTCTAGAACAAAAGCAGCAAATTTGCAAAAGGGTTTATAATTTCAAATGGTGGACAGGAGAATAAAAGTGATATAGGATGTGATGATTATGAGGGAGGAGGACAGAAGAAGTAAAAAAATTAAATAAAGAGTGAAAGAACAATAGAGATGGGCTTTTAGTAGAAGAAAAAAGAGAATCAAAGGATACAGTAGGTAAGGAGAAATATATATATATATATATATAAAGTAAATATTTTTTAAATAAAAATAAAGAATACAAAACAATGCAAAAATACACTAATCAAACATCCTAGTTCACAAAAAGAATTATTCCTGAAAAATAATTGGTTTAAAAAATGCTATATGAGAAAAAAACAAATACAAATGTGTGTGTGTGTGTGTGTGTGTGTGTGTGTTTACATATATATCTCCATGTATCATTAAGGGCACAATTAAACAGAGTAAAAGAATTTAAAAATATATCTTGATGAGAAGTTAAATAAGTTTTTCCATTTGAGTTCAAAAGATTCTCAGTTTCTCTTCTCAGCAGTTTTAGGTGGGGTCATCTGGATTGTGATGCTCCAACCTATGGATTGCTGTGGGGAGCTAGGTAATCCCATGGGCAGAATTCCTGGAGGCAAGATTTGGGCTTAGGTGGGCTCTAGGCTCTTCAATAAATGCCAGTTGGTCTGGAAATTTTAAATCAGTGCCCCTCCAGAGCCAGGTACTTCTGGTCCATGCTGAAAGACTGTACCCTAGGGATCTCCTCTGAGTCTCACTCATGTGGTAGGAGACCCAATTCTGAGTCCCCTACATCATCTGAAGACCCCATGTTTCCTGCTCTCAGGCTCAGTTTCCAAACAATTTTTCCTGCTGCACCCCCTCCCAAGTTCCCAACCAGATGTGTATTTCCCAGCACGTTCTGCAAGCAGTCAGATTAGAGGGGAAAGTTAGCACTGGGTGGGTTTCTGCAGACCAGTTGTCCCCTGTGTAAACCTCTCTCCATGTTTGATATTCTCCTGGTCACTCTTTGTCATGCAGTGTGTGTTTACTGGGCCTGTATTTGGGGCCAAACTGGGGTTTGTCAGGAGTCAGCTCCCTCAGCTTCCAGTCTTCCTCTTGCCACATGAATAGATGGCAGCTTCTCTCCCTGCACATGGATATCATGTAGCAGGTTTTCTACATTTGCTGGGCAAAGTCCTTGATCTCTAAATGCTCCATACCCAGATACACCTTGGGCCTCCTCAAAATGCTGGTTCCTTTTAATTCCCTTATCTCTCCACTATGCTCACAGTGGGACTGCTCTGGCTGGTGCTTCTAGCTGTGGCTGTGCCATTGGGGATTTCTTCCTTATTTTATTATTATTATATCCAACTTTCCTGAGTCCCTGATCTGCTTTGAATGTCCAATTTTAAATTCCAGCAAAGTCCTCATTTTTTTTTTCTTTTTGCTCACTCTCCTTGCTCAGAAGCTGCCTGTCTGCTTTCTTGGTTTCACTCCATGGAGCAGCTGGGAAAGCAACCTCCTCTATTCCACCATCTTGAAAACTTTCTTTTCTTGCTGTTAAAAAAAATTTAATTAACAATAATGATTATTCATATTTATGGGATACCATGTAATATTACATTGTGAAATTATTGAGTCAAGCTAATTAACATATCCATCACCTCTTCTTGCTTTATTTATTTATTTATTTACTGGTAAGAACATTTAAAATCCATTTTGCCAATTTTAAAGTATATGATAGATGAATTAATTCTTAATTATTAATTATAGCCACCATCCTATTCAATTGATTTCTAAAACTTATTTCTTCTATATAATTGAAACTTTGTACCCTGAGATCAAAATCTTCCCTTTCCCCAACCACCTACATCCTCCAGAGTAACTATCAATCTACTCTCTACTTCTGAATTCACCTTTTTTGATTCCACATTAGTAAAATTATGTAGTATTTGTCTTTCTGTGCCTGGATTTCACTTAGCATAATGTTCTCTAGGTTCATCTGTGTTGTTGCAAGAGATATACTGTCCTTTTTAAAGACTGCATAGTATTCCATTGTGTATGGAAGAAACATAAGTGTCCACCAAAGGATGAATGGATATAGAAAATGTGTTCTATAGGCACAATGGATACTGTACACTCTTCCTTGTTTTTTCAAGTTTCTAGTGACCCCAGGATTCCCTTGGTTGGTAGTGGTAGCACTTCAGTCTCTGCTTCTGTTGCCATATTGTGTTGTCCCTGTGTATCTGTGTGTTCATATGGCCACCTTCCCTTCTTTTAAGAATATCAGGCATATTGGATTAAGGGTTTGCCCTAATTGCCACATCTTAAGTTGATTGCATGTGCAAACACTGTATTTCTAAATAAGGTCACATTCACAGGTCCTGGGGGTTAGAACTTTAGCATTTCTTTCTGAGGAATACAATTCAACCCTTAACAAGTCGAACCACCCTGATCCTGAAGTTTCCCCTCACCTTGTTCTTTGGTCATATCTACTTTCCTATAAGCCCATCTGCCCCCCTCCCTACCCCACCAATCTAATTTACAGAGGCATTTGAGCCATGCCACCAAACCCAGTCTTCTCACCCACACACCACTGTTACTTCTTTTTCCTCAGTAGAAAAATCATCTCTGGAAAAGACCTTTAAAATGAGTTGTCTCTTCACCTTGACACCAAGTTCATTTTGCTTTCAGAACTCCAGGCTAAACAGGACCTTTGAGATAAATTTTGCATTAGTTTATCTGTATAAATGAATATTCCACAACACAGTATTTAATGTCACTGGGTTGCCTCCTACCCACGCAGTTGCCAGCAAATTCCCACCATGGTGTCAGAGTGTGAAATTAGTGACTAATAAAATGAAACAGACCCAGGGTTTCTGAGTTATGGAAGGGATGGGCATGATATATGGATATCATTAGCTGTTCCTCAACGAACAGTTATGTGATTACATGAATGTGAAAATGCAATGCAGTGTTTTAGAATTTCACTAGTCACTGGAAAGCTCTGGAGCAGATGGACTGTGTGACTGATGATTCAATAATTGCACTCATTAAAAATTTTCACACTTTTAATTCCTTCACAGCCCTCACCCCCACCCCATTTTGTGAAAAGCTGACGAATGAAATGTTTTTGTCATTGTCAGCCCATAAATAATAATTGAGTTTGCTTTGATTTCCTGGGGTGCCCCGCTACACCTCTGGGTTCCTGATCGACAGCTCAGAAGCCTAATAAAACACTGGAACCAACCCCAGCTGTCTTGAAGGCAAGTGTTATCACAAGAAGACCTTCCCTCTGCCTTCATAGTCTCACACAAAAGCTCACCTCACACATAAAATATATGCTTGTGTCGGCCCAAGTTGTTACCCCGCAAATCTCAGGCATTAAAAAAAAATTGAGCTGACTACTCTGAATTCAAATTTTGAAAATCTCTCTATCCCTAATTGTGCCCAAGAATAAGTGGAAAATAAATGGGAGGGAGGCAGCAGATGGAGGAGTCTACATTATAGCCCTGATGTCAAGATGGGTAATGGAAGTCTAACTAAATAGCTGGGGTTATAACCTTCTATCTGTTGCACCTGCCCATCTGCAGGTCAGCAGAATGACTTCAGGCTGTGAAGAGTTCACTGCTGGCAGAACCACTTCATAAAAGTGAAGCTTGCTTTTTCTCTTTATATTTATTTCCTTTACTCTATTCATTCAATAGTGAAATAGAGCATTATTCACTAGCAAGAGATCTAGATTCTGATCTAACTCAAACCACTGATTAACAGCATATCCTCTACAACTCTGGGCTTCATTATGTACATGTCTCAGCACTAAAACTCTATGATGATATGAAATGCTTATTGCTCGCTCAGAAGTAGGTGTTGTACATCAAAGAAACACTGACGGAAGTAGTATCCCATCTTCAGAAGCCCCTGGACTCACTGGGGAGATCAGACACCATTACATACCCAGAAAAAATGACACCATAGGAACAGCTAGACTCCTTCACCCAAAGACATGACAAGAAGTGCCTTGGTTTCATGGAAAAGAGAGAAAGCCCCTCATGGTTAGGGAGGTCTCAGAGTGGTGTTCTTTGAAGTAGAGATAGAATATTGAGAGAGAGAAAAGAAGGAAGAGTGTGTGTGAGGAAAATCATTTGAGGAAGATTTAAAGTAAATTAAACATTTTAGGATGGCTTAGTGAGTGGGCAGGTTGGATTTGCAAAATTTCCACTGGACTACTAGGACTATTTGTATAATAACATCAACATTAGAGGGGAAACACTGAAAATCTTCCCTGACTCCTCCAAGGATTGAAATGGGTTGGGGTTCACCAAAAGAAACATTTTAAGTGCCAAACAAAAGAAGCACAGTCTGTTATCATGAGGGTATTATTGAGGGCCCCCAGGAAGGGAGTAGCACATGATCAGTGGAGGTGTAGGAAGTTTAATCAGGGAGTAGTCTACAGGATGGATCAGAGATCAGACTGAAACAGGAAGGCTGCCTCAAGGTATAGGTATAAGGTAGGTATAAGGACCTACCCAGAGCAGGGCAGAGAGAGTGGAAAGAAAGGGATGGATTTGCTTCTCCAACGCACGCCTAGCCTATATACAATCCTCACTTCCTCCTTTTCACTTGAGTCAAATTTGTAACAATGAGCTCTGTGCTGGATTTTCCTCCCGGACAACAAGTTCACCACAGTGATACGATTGTGTCTGCCTTTTTAGAGCTTTGTGTCTCTAGTGCCCGGCATTGTGGTTGGCGCAGAGAAAATATTCAAAACACTTGGGGGAATAACTGAATGCATGTAGAATACACTGAAGAAAGGAGCAACAAAATTTAGTGAGTCCAAGATTTTTTTCACTTGGTTAAATAGAAGCATGACGACAGGAACTGGGAGAAGTGGAAATAGCAACATTGGAGGAAAAATGATGCTGGCGTTGAATTTGAAGTCAACCTAGGATATCCATGTGGAAAAGTTCCAAAGGTCATTGGAAATATTGGATTGTAGGCTGAAAAAACTGCCACTGTGTTCTCCTATAATAGGGAAAAATTGAGTTGGTTGGATGAAGTCCTTTGATTTCCAAATTTCATTCAGCAGAGAATATATTTGAGGTCATAACCCCCAATTTTTTAAAAAAAAATGCATAAAAATGAAGAGGCACTGTTACTTTTTTTCTTACCTTCCTAGCCCTATACCAGAAATTCAATATCTACTTTCATGCCATTTTTTACTTTTAAGAGAGACTTTTGATAAATTAAAAACATGGATTTTTCCTTTTAATAATCTAAACTGTACCTGAAAAATCCATTGGAGCAGAAGTTAAAATAAAATGAGGTTGGTTTATATTTATTAGAGATATTAATGTGTCCCATTTGTTGAGGTGTTTTTTTTTCTCTCTATTTTTGGATGCCACAGGGAGGACTACTGGGGAAACAATGGATAAATTTTGGGATACAATTTAGTAAGCTTTGGTGTCACACTGACCTAAACTAGAATTCTTGGTCCATGTCTTCTTACTGAGTCACTTACCTACTTTGGTCCTTAGCGCTCTTGTCTTTTAACTGGAATTTCTGCTACCTGCCCAGTGTTTTTGTGAATGTTAGATACACACTGTTGTGGATTGAGTGATGGCTCCCACAAAACACGTGTCCATATCTCAAAACCTGGGAATGTAACCTTATTTGAAAAAAAGGGTCTTGCGGATTTAAGGATCTCAAGATGGGATCATGCAGAATTATCTGGATGAGCCTTAAAGACCATGACAAAGCCCCCTGCAATGAACATACAAGACACAGAGGAGAGGAGAGGAGAGGAGAAGCCATGTGTAGAGGGAGGAAGAGTGAAGAGATGCAGCCCACAGTGAATTCTGACAGCCACCAGAAGCTGCAAGAGGCAAGGATATTCCTCCAGGGTCTCCAGAGGAGCATCATCTTACCAACGTTTGATTTCACTCTTCTTAAGATTCCTAACTATGCACAGGTTTGTGGTAATCTGTTATGGAAGCCCTAGGAAACAAACACACGCACAAACACTCAGTAAATGCTAGCTTTAAATAAAGATTTCCTTATCCTATTTACACCACTACATTCCAATCCTTCCTATATAAAAATATAATAAAATGATACTGGAAGCATAACACTGGAGGAAATGGAGGGAGAGGCCACTATGAAATATCTGTGAAACAACAGAAAATAATCCATACGATGCCGGTGTTAACCGGTGAAAGAGTCATTCATGTGACTTTCATTTATGTGACATAAACAGGGAGAACAAAGAATAGGATAGCGCCAGAGGAAGGAAGAAAATGAGAGGAGTAAAGCAGAAATTGAAGCATGAAAGAAAAACAACCAAGGTCCTCTGATCCCAACCAACCCCTGCCCTCCTTGCCCTTCACAGTCCTTCCTTGGTGGCTACTCAATAGGCATTGAAAGGAAATGGGAGGAGACATTAAGGAAAGGAGAGACAGATATTTCAAACTTGCCCTCATGACATGTAGGAGCTACTCTGCCATTAATCTTCCCAGGTCAGAGAAACTGAGATTTGGGGCCCTTGTCAAGTGAAACTGTCATGAGAACCAAGGACTGTTGGCTCCCAATTTTCAGTCCATGAGATTGTACGTTTCCTGCTTGATACCAAGCATACATCACTCTCTCTCCCCTCTTTTGCTCGGCTGTCAAATGGAAAGTTAAAAGAAATGTTAGGTTTTAATATAAGACACTATAATAATCACAGCAGGCATCATCCTTGCCATCACACATTTTTTTTTCTGTGTACACTAGTGACTTGTCATTTCTAAAAAGCATTTATTGAGCAGTGAAGTTATTTTCTAAGCATCAGTGTCCCATATGAACAATAAGATTAAAAAATTTAAGATGCCAAGTATAAGCCACTTTCCAGTATTATAAACAATCATATTGTATGGGGGCACATTGAGAATGGGAAGAAGAACTTCCTCTTATATTCCAAGCAAATGTATTGATATGGCTATAATAATGGAATCTTCCAAATACCAAATGATTGAAGATACTTCTATAATTTCTCCAGGAAAAAAAAAAAAAGTCCTGGGGCTCTTGATAATCACAGACTCTCTCAGTCTTTCATTTCCCAGTCTCAGCAGTGGTACAAATGGATCCAGGACAACTGTCTAAAGTCTAGAGAGAAAGGAAATAACTACTTGGCACAATGTTAATAATCATCTAATAACATGACTGTCTGGTTTGGATCTAGAAATGTTCCCCAAAAGCTTATGGTCCCCAATGCAGCAGGGCTCAGAGGTAGAACTTTTAGACAGTGATCAAGGCTGCAATCTCATCAGTGGATTAATCCATTTGATGGATTAATATTTTGAATGGACTACTGGATGTTAACTACAGGCAGGTGGGGTGTGATCACAGGAAGTAAGTCACTGGGAGCATGCCCTTGGAGACAGATCTTGTCCCTGACTCTTCTCTCTTCTTTCTGCTACTATGAGCTGAGCAGCATCCAACTGCCTCACCCTTCTGCCATGATGTTCAGCTTCCCTTCAACCTAGAGCAATGGAGTTGGCCAGTCATAGACTGAACCTCTGAAACTGTGAACCCAAAATGAACTTTTCCTCCTTAAGTTCTTGTCGGGCATTTTGATCACAACAAGGAAAAGCTGGATAATACAGTGACATAAAAGTCTGCTACATGTATAACGGAGTTTTATTTTTTTGCTGCTATGGATATACTAGGAGCCCAGAAAGTATCTCTTTCTTCAACTCCAGGAAAACAAGAGACTAACATATATTTCTGAAGACTGGAAAGGATTAAGCTCAAAGCAGGCAGATCTCAGAAGCCTCCAGTACAGAGCTGGTGCCCAGCCTGCTTTTGAATGGACTGCCTGGACTTCTGCCATGGGCACAGTAGCTCAGGGCCTAGGATTTCTTCAATATCTTGGAATATGTAGACCTCCAGGAATTTTCTATCATTTAATTCCAAGGGAGAGATCTCTAAAAACAAAACTGCTGAGCAATCATGGCAAATGGAAAACTAAAATGGAATTCACTGGAATTGGAAAAATAAAGAGCTATAAAATATCCCATACTGATGAGAAACATTTTTTTTTCACTTTTAATACTGGCCTCAGGTTGGAAGTATAGAAGTGAAAAATGTTCCCAGTATTGTTCCGTACTCTGCTATTTAGTTATACTAGTTTTCGTTCATGAGAAATTTCCAATTAAATCAGTACATTGTTCTCTAGTAAAATGGACCTTTGGGACAATAGTCAGCTCATCGCACAGTACTGTAAGGAAAGTGCTGCAAGCCCCACCCTGTCCTGACATTCTGGAGACTAGAATTGATGACCTCCTGTGTGGGACACGTGAAATATCAAAGGTTAAAGGTTATCAAAGCATGCCATGCATCTGAGCAGATTGCCTGAGTTTTGGCCTGAGGATGATAGCCCTGGTACTCTTCCAGCCGGCTGATAAAGGACCTGTGTCCCTGTGTCAGGGAGAGGCATATGCCCCTGAGATTGACAGGGATCAAAGTGGTCCATGTCATTCTGCCCTCTCTAAAATGTAAAATGTTTTTCCAAAGGGGAAAACTTTTAGCACATTAAAAAAAGAAAAAGAAGAAGAAGAAACAAAAAATGAGAAATACAGTCTATATTTCCATCATAGAAAAGATCTGAGTGACCAATCTTACCCCTTATGTTGCTCCCATGCGAAGTCCTTCAACTCCTTTTGAAGACCCAGGGAAGGTTTCTGGAAGTCCAGGCACTCCCTAAAATTGTAGGCAAAATATTACATTTTTTTTCTAGGAGAATATTTATAAACTTATGATCTATAAGAGTTTAAGCACCACTGAGGAGGAAGAAACATGATCTTTCCTCTCCTGGCTGCATTTATTAACAGAGGTCCCAAGAGCAATAGCTCTCAGGAACCTAATTCTAGTTTGGTGGCTCAGTATAAAAGTGCAGGTGAATCCAGGAGTCTCTAGACTTCCTGTTGATGTTCTTTCATGTCTGTGGGTCCATGACTGCTGGGAGCCATGTGTTATGAAAATCACCTCACTGGGAAAACTTGCCTCTTTGAATCTTCACTGCAATCCTCTGAGGCAACTCTGTACTCCACAGAGGGAAAAAAAAAATCTCAGAAATGGAGAGGTTTGGTAGTTTACCAGAGGCCACACAGTGAGGAATGAGCAAGCCCAGTGAGCTTCACTTAGTGGATTCCAAATCCTGGCCTGAGTCTGCAGTCCACATTTCTTAGAACTCTCTCATCATGGTTTCTCAGGCCCCTCCCATTTCTGCTCAAGTGGGCTCATTCCTTCAGTTGTCGGGGTTTCCTAAGTATATGCTGAAATAATTATATGCTTTTACTATTCCATGGTGATGTAGAATCCAGAAAGACAAAGGAAGACATCTCATTTCAGGCAATGGAGTGATTGTGACTGTGGAGACGTGTGGTCTCGTTCACTTTAGCCCTGCTTCCAACAGTGTACAGGGTGCAGGTTCCTGTGACAGACTCAGGGCACCCAAAGGCCATTTCTAGCTTAGTCTCTGTCCAGTGCTGATGCTTTGGCTGGTCGCCTTTCCTGTGTCTAGGTCATCATCTGGCAAATGAGGATGATAGCTTACCTCTCAGGGGTATGGACTGGCGGTTGAATGGAAGGTGACATTGGTAAGACATAAACATTTTAAACAAGGCACCCAATAGGACTATTTTTGTTGGTTTCAAAACAGTAAGCTCCTTAAGGGGAGAATTCATGTTTGATTTGGTTGGTCTCCATAGTTCCTTGAAATTGACAGGAGCTCAGTCAGTCTGGACTGAATCAATGAATTCAAATCTATCAGGAGATCATATGACCATCCGACAGGCAATGTAGGTGAGATCATAATTTATTATTTGTGCTATGGAAGAATAATTAGAAAATCAAATTATTTTAGTCCATTTTGGCAGCTCTAACAAAGTATCTCAGACTGGGTGATTGATAAACAAGAGAAATGTAGAGTTCTGGAGGGTGAGAAATCTAAGAACAAGGAAGATTCCGTGTTTGGTAAGAGCCCATGCTCTGCTTCAAACATGGTACCTTGTTGTCACCTGTCCTCACATACTAGAAGGAACAAATGCTCTGTCTCCAAATGGTAAGAGAACAAAAATGGGACGAACTTGTTTCCTCAAGCCCTTTTATAAGGGCACCATCCCACCCAGGGGGGTGGAGCCCTTGTGGCCTAATCACCCCCTAAGGCCCCGCCTCTTGATGACATCACTGGAGTTTAAGTTTTTAAGAGACATAAAACATTAAAACCATAGCACAGATGAGTGTTGTTATTATTTAACTATTTATTGTCAGAACTTTCAAGTTGATAATCAGGAATTATACTATGAAAAGTATTTATGGCCCCTTGTGAAAATCAAGGCTTATTGCAAAGTAGGAATCATAATCAAAGCAGAAGTCTTAAAAGGACGGTCTTCCAACCTTGTTCTTATTCAGCAGAATACTACTCCCAAGAAGTATGCAGGCAAATCATTTTGGAGCACTTATATTTTGTCTCATAGAGATTTAGCATATGAAGACTTTGATAATTTTTGAATGAAATAATACCATATAACTGTGCATAAACCAAGATTATTTGGCTCTGGTGTTCTTTTCTTCCACCATCTAGCCCTCCTCCCTTTTATTCATATATACTTAACATTTCTTTGAATAAATTTGGCAATAGAAGAACAAGTAGAAATAATCCCTATTTTAATTGCCATTATATAACTATGCACATGGATTGAAATAAATTACATAATAGAGTTCCATTGTCACCTAGCACTCTATGAGAATCAAAACTATCAACTTGTGATATTGCAGAGGTGAAGACTCTCTATGTAAAAATGCTCATGGAATACACATGACATTGAACTCCCTTAATGAATATGTAAAGAGCCTCAATAAGTAAACAGGAACATAACAAAAACTAAGCAGGAGGGGAAAACAAAATGCATTTAAACATAGCACATTATAAAAGAAATGCAAATTAAGAATCTAACAGGATATAATTTTCACTTAGATTGTCAAAAATAAAAAGCTATGATAATATATTGGCAAGAGCATGGTAAAACAGTACTTTACTCATTGTTAATGAGAATGTAAAGCAGCGCAATTTCTACAGAGGGTACAATGGACTATGTGTCCCCTCAAAATTCATATACTGAAACCCTCCTTCTCAATGTGCTAATTTTTGTAGGGTGGGGCCTTTGGAAGATAATGCAGTTATCAAAATGGGGCGCTTATGAATTGAATGGAATTACTACTCTTCTAAAACAACATAAGAGCTTTTCCTCCTCCTCTTCTTTCTTCTTCTTCCTTCCTTCTCTCTCTCTCTCTCTCTCTCTCTCTCTCTCTCTCTCTCTCTCTCTCTTACACACACACACACACACTCACACACACTCATACCCATTTGAAGATACAATAAGAAGTCAACAGTTTGCAACCTTATTCTTCTGTTGCCTTTACTTGGTACTTGGCTATGCCGGCACCCGGAAATTGGTCTCCTTCCAGAACTATGAGAAATAACATTCATTGTCTAAGTTATCCAGTTTGTGGTATTTTCCTGTAGCAATCTGAGTTGATTAAGACAGAGGGCAATGGAGCAATAATTATAAAAATTTTAGGTACACATTCCCTTGGACATAGCAATTCCCTTTCTGGAAATTCTAATGTACATTTATTTATGAGTGTGTTCAGAGAAGTTTATATAGGAGATTCACTGTATTATTGCTCATCATAACAAAAGACTAAAAAAATATCACTAAACATCCACAAACTAAGTAAAGTATTGTGTAGTAATCCAATAGAATCTCATACAGGCATGGAACATAACATCTTTATATATGTGAATATGAAAAGATGTGCTACTGAATGACAAGATGCAGAAATCTGAATTCAGACATGCCATTCTTGGTTAAGCACATATGTTTATGTAGGGACAGAATGACTTTAAAAGGTTGCAAAGAATGCTGTTAAAAGCAATCATCTCAGGAGATAAGGAACTAGAGGGTAAGTGTAGGAAGGAGGTCTCATTATTATTGTATATCTTTTCTACTTTAAAATTATGTTTTATCAAATCTACTTATTAACTACTGAAATAAAACACATTAATTAAACTGGAAAAAAAGAAAACAAACACATACAAACATATATGTCCTATTCATGGACAGAGTTGACTTTAACATCAGCCAAGAAGGTCTGGGGGCATAGCTCACTGGTAAACATGAGCTTAGCATGTACAAAGAAAGCTCTAGCTTCAATTCCCAGCATCAAAACAAAACACAATTAACTAAAAGATAGCTTTTTAATAGAGTTCCACTTCGTATAATATGTAAATAAGGATATTTATACTACAGAAAATACAAAGCTAATATTCTCTTAACTATTTGTAAAATAAGAAAGTTGGCAAAAAAGTCTTATACATCTGTTCTTATAGGATGATGATATCAAATAGAATAATCTTTTTAGATTTGTCTTGGTCCATGGAAATGTCAGGTGCATACAATTCAAAGCTGTCACTATCATTCTTAGCTCTTGTTGGATATTAATAATAGATTATTCAGGAAGTCTGAAAATAATGACAAATCACCTTCATTATAATATGTGCTCAAAATTTTTCAGCAGAGGAGCTACCAAAATAATCATATCCACCCCCAAAGTAAAGCTGTTGAAGATACTTTTTCCCACAACTTAAAAGGGCAAGGGACGCTTCTCAATTGCTACATCTTTTACCCCTTCTTCCCACTTGTTCAGTGGAAATGAAAAGAGTATTGGTTTTCTAAGATTCACTATGAACTAGAAATGGCACTAAGGAAGGGATCATGATATCATTAGCCCTGGACTCCAGAGAGGAGAATATTCTCCTCTTTTCTGTTAAACTGTTCATTACCAAAGGGAATCTAATGTAACTCCCAGTTGCCAAATTATATCACTTAAGGGGGAGATGTTTCATTTAAAATGTCTTATTTTTGTTGCAAACAGAGACAAAGAAATTCAATAAGAAGCAAATGCCCAGTGGCTTTGGGGTATGCAATCTTTCAGGCTGGCAGATTTGCTTGTGATTGAATACCAACCTAACAGGTATAAAGGTCAGTTTGCTCAGATAGCTATAATTAATGATGAGAAAACAGTGTTTTGGTAGGTCACACGGAAATGACTGGGATCTGCAAGATATCTTTTAATCCATGTAATTCCATCTCTTAAGACAAAGGACAGTATTTTATATACATACGTGTGTGTGTATTATTTTATATACATATGTGTGTGTGTGTGTGTGTGTGTATCAATACTAGTGTCCATAACATCAATTCTATTTAGAGATAACATGAGCCTTATATATCTGTTAGGTCTAGTCTCAGTGAATTCCAGCCATATTTTGAATGAAATAATACTATATTCAGTAGCTCTGCCTGTAAACACTTCTCTCTAATGGATGGTTATGTGTTTATATGAAGTAATTGGGTGAAGCTTCTACAGGCAAAAGAAAAAAAGAGGATGAGTTTATAATTTAGCATCACAAATGCATTACTAGAAGAAGGCAAATACTAATATAACTCATTTATAACTCAATGATATGACTCAAAGAGGAAGGAGTGGAAAAGTTTGGATATTCTTTTTTGTCCTTCATCTGAAATACATGGAGTTTGGTAAAGGCCAGATAATGTGGTTCAGTGGAAATAGTGTTGGATTAGTGCCCATGAGAATGGATTATCATCCCAACTCTGCCATTTGGTAACTGAATGACCCTGGACAGTAATTGGATTTTTTTGGCTTCCCTTTGTTCATGACCTAAGAGAGTTGGACTAGATGATCCCTCAAGTTTGTTCCAGCTATAAAATTCTAAGATTCTAATTAAAATTAGCCAGTGAGGTTTGCATGCCAGCAAATCTCAGCAAGAAGATGGACATACTATTAAAGACTCTCATTTGAAGGCTGCTGCATCAGAGAAGTTATTCAGTAGCCAGTAGTGTATTAATCCTTTCATTCCGTGAATAAAGTTTGAGGTTCTTAGCACTAAGTATTAAACTGAATATTTAGTAAAGTGGTGTTTATACTATTTCTAGTTTAACATGTCAGAAAAAGTCAATATGTATATATTGAATTATTTCTTATAAACGTGGCTGTCTACTGAAAAGAATTCACTTATTCTCTAATTTTAAGTCATTGCCCTCTTGTGCAGTACCTAGAAGTCCCTGGGGCTCACCTGTGTCCCAGCATGTCTTATATCAGACTTGAGCCGGCAGAGCCTGGGACAGGGACTCTTGTTAAGCAATGTGCAGAAAGAGTACTCTGGGTAAAATCTGTAAGGCAGTGAAGGATGCTGGGTAGGTTTAGCAGAAAAAGCAGCTTTGCCAGCTTTGCTTCCTGAAGGACTCAAGCTAGCTCATATTTGAATCAAGATTTTTAAAAGTGTAACTCCAATATACACAGAGACAGCTTTATCTAGTTATTTTCCAATTCTGGGGATTTAACCCAGGTGTACTCTACCACTGAACTACATTTGCATCCCTTTTTAAAGTTTTTGAGACAGAGACTTGCTAAGTTGCCCAGGCTGGCCTCAAACTTGTGACCCTCTTACCTCAGCCTTTAGAGTTGACAGATCGCAGGGATGCAGCACCAAACCCGACTCATAACATATCTGTTTTACAGCATGCTTTCTATAGTTTGAGTTAACCATTCTAAGAAGAATATTCAACCCTTTGTTTTCACACAATAACATAGGAGTGTACTTTGTAGTCTCTAGGAGAGTTAGACACAGACCGGAAAGAAACAAAGGAGCCTCACTCTTTCTTTACTGCTTATCAAGCTCAACTAAGAGAAGTGGATTCCATCAGTCTTCATCCAAGACCTCACCTTCTAAGTATGAGAGAAGATACAATAACAAAGTACTATCAGCTAAGCTAAGAATGGCTTGTGGTTCAAAGTCAAAATCTGTACATATTAACTTAGACAAGATGGGCTGGTGTGAGGGGAGAGGCAGTGTCTGTACCAGAAATTCAATGTGCTCATTTGGAAAATGAAGGTTTATTTATGTAAAAATCCAGAATGGAGGAAATGTGACTCATAACCACTGAAACATCATTATAAGGTTGGAGGACTGTGGATTGGAAGCCAGCTATCTCTCAGGAGGTCTCAGAGGATCACATTCTCTATAACAGCATCTTGATCTGTTCCGCTCTCTTCCTGTTAGTCTTACTGACACATAAATTGTAAGAACACTGAAAGTTAGTACTCATCTCAGGAGCGGAGACCTCCACTAAGTCCTCATATCCAACGCCAAAAAGTAGAATGCCCCTGATTTCTATGCATTGAGGGGCTTCAGGCCTCAAGCCTCTGCTTCCTCCTGTGTCACTAGGAACTCATGTGACAATGTGTTTTGTTAGCACAGAAGTAAAGCAAGGGAGCTAAGGAAAAGAAACTACCGAGTCAGGCCTCCACACATGTCCCTGAGGCTCACTTCTGAATTCCCCTCTAACTGTGATGGGGGGTTTCAGGTGCACCGTGGACAGTTTTACATGCCTGCTTCTCTCTGCTTCTCTTCTGGAGGGCTTCCTTCTCACACACAGGAGCTTGATTAGCCACAAGCCAGAATAACTCAGAAATGCCAAGGAATTGGAGTATCCTATGGCAGTCTTTAACAGGGACTAAATGAGAGTCCATGGAAAAATGCCACAGGCTTCAGTCCTGATGTAGCTCACTTCTGAGGTGCATTCTGCATGGTTTCTCAGAAATGCCCAGCAAGTTGGAACACCCATTATCCACACAGATAACCTGTTCATTATGGTACCCTTTACTAGCTGCTCTGTTTTATGGGATTGCCAGATAAAATTACAAGTAATTCAGTTCAATCTGAATTTCAGAGAAACAGTGAATGATTTCTTTAGTATGAATATCTCCCATGCAATGATTGGGATATTATTATATTAAAAAGTTATGGTTTGTTTATTTGAACTTCAATTTTAGGAGGCATTCTGAATTTTTATTTGCTAAATCTGGCAAATGGGCTCTCATTTCCCAACTTCTTCACTTTCTGAATTGCTTCCCAAATAGACTAGTCTCCTCCTTCTTTTGGGTGAATTCAAACTAAGACAGAGCCCAGATATTTTTTTGCATCCCTGAGTCAAAATCCACTAATTCCTCAAACAATATTAATTTTCCCCTTTCTACCATCTGATTTTATTCTAGGTAGGAATCTCCCTGTTGCAAGTCGACACTTGCAAGCCTACTTCAGGTAATGAGATGTCAATGAAAGTCTTTTTGGTAAAGCTTAAAAGATGCCAGCTGACTTAGGGAGCTCTTTAGGGAGATATTACCTTTTTATCTTTCTTCTTACTCCCTACTGAGAATACAAATATAATGACTGGAGCACCAGCAGCCATCTTAGACATGAAGCTAATTTTAGCAATGTAAGGATACATAATGAAAACACAGAAGACTAAGTCCCTAATGATTGGAGAGTCACTAATACAATCCATAATTGTCTACCCTTGGATTTTCTCTACACATGAGAAAAGAACCTCTAATTTCTTTCATTTTCTAAGGTAGAGTTTCTATTCCTTACAGCTCCATTTAGATCCTAACTGATAAAGTCCCCATGTCAATAGGCAACATTTCCCCCCTAACAGAACCAGAATTCTTCATCTTGTTTTCATTTTCTCAGAAAAGCCTTTTGTGATTAGCCTGTGTGAAATGACACTAACCACCATTTCCACAGTTCTTCTTCATCTTCTTCTTGTATGTCTATCTAATAATGTCTAAAGTGCCTAACTGAAGCAGCAATTCTAATTGCATGACAAAGTAATCAAATGATAAATGGTATTCCCAATTATGTTCACCTTCCAATGAGAAAACAGAGAAGCATGGAGTTAACATTAGGTTATTTTGAGCTATTGATCTTCAGAAATAGATAGCACAGAGTTTTCCTTGCTGATTCTTTTATACTGTGTCAGTAAACATGTTTGCTTGATCAAAACAAGGCTTTTGAGTTTTGGGGTTTTTTTGTTTGTTTGTTTGTTTTGTTTTGTTTGTTTGTTTCTACAGATTATTGTCACATGCACTTAGGGAAGAAGTCCAAACTATACTGAAATATTTAGGAGTGAAGGGAAATTACATTTGCAACTTTCTCTCAAATGCCTTAGAAAAAAAATTATAGGTGGATAGATAAGATAGATAAGATAGAGATAAATAGTTGCTAGCCAGATAGTTGAAAACAACAGCAAAGCAAGATGATAGGAAATGTCAACTATACCTTCTGGGAGAAGGAAAATGTGTGCTTTTGTATCAGCCTTGGAACTCCTATTTAAGTTTGAAATTGTTTCTAAACATAAACTTGAACACAGTCAAGAGGGATCTTCTAGTCAGTTAGGAGCCATTGATCTACTCCAGCCCTTCATTTGTAGGTGAGGAAATAAACCCTCAGAGGACCTGCTCAAACAGTGGCCCTCATGTTTTCCTGGGTTTTATTCAACATTGACACAAATATACCTTGCAATTCAAGTGGAAATACTTAAAGTTTATATGATACACAAACCATCATACCCAGAATGCTGTTTCCCTCTATCTGCGCAAATATTGAAATTAATTGTATAGTTTTAAAAATATCAAACTTTTCATTTGCCAACTTCAGATCTGTTCGGAGCTTCCCTGTTTATTTTGCCTCATTACTTTCACTTCTGTTGTACCCTGGCTGTTTATTTTGGATAAATTAGAATTGTAATATAACCTTGCCTTGGGATAGGTTTTTATACAGGAAAGAGAGTTTCTGTCTCCAGTAGCTATTTGTGGGGTAGGTGGGGCAGAAGTGGAAGCAGGTGGGGTGGGAACCAGGTTTTCACTCTTTCTTCAGGGTTTCTGACTTTGCTAAAGAGATTTCTTTCTTTTTTCTGTTTTTCAGGTTTTTTTTTTTTTTAATGGCTTTGAAGGGATGGAAAATTTCTGTGGTAGCTGATAGCAAATACAGAAAGGCTCATTTGCATATAGATGTTTCAGCTTGCAACTGCATAATCCCCTGAGAGAGGCCTTGTTTAAATGGGCAGGCAGGCTGGCACTGGGCTGCCCGGTTCCTAATGAAAACTAAATTGAAACTTGGGAAACATTTGCCTTGGAGGTAGCCAGGCTTTTTAGGTATCAATTTAAATCTGAAAGATGCAGACAGACCCATGCCAAGTTGCCCCTTACTCTTAAAAAGCCCAAAGATGGGAGAGTAGAGGGGAGCTGAAGAGAAAAAGATAAATGATTAGGTAAAACCGAGTTAACCCATGTGCCTCTTTCACTTAGAGATTATGCCTGAAGAGTTCCAAACAGTGAGCAGGTAGGCAAGTGGAGAACAGCAGAAAATGCAGAGGCTCCATCTTTGCTGGGAAGACCCTGGGAAGAGAAAGTCTCTTTCCCAGGCGTCCTGGTGAGCTGACCCTTTGGAGACAACTGGTAATCTATTTACAGGCTAAAGAGTTTTCAGATTGAATGTTCCCTTGAACTTGACTGTGGGCTAAGCAGATAAGGACAACTCTGAAAACAAGATAATGTGGAAAGAAAAGAGATTACAAAAAGGTCAAAAGATTAGCTGGGGGATAAGAAGAAGTCAGAGGAAAATAAGGGAAAAGGTTAGAAACTGATACCAGGCAAGGAAGATAAATCAAGTAAGTAAGTGGAGAAAGTGAACATGGGAGGAGAATAAGAAATGGGATCAGGGGAATTGGTTGCAGGATAGGAGAGAAATACAAAGATGACTAAGAATAAAAATGCAAAGAAACAAAAGAACTGGATGAAGGAAGTAAAATTAAAATATCAAACTAAGTACCTCTAAGGCTTCGTCATTTAAATCTATGGAGAATTGGTTATGTCAAAAATTTTCTTTACTGTTTTGCCCAGAAGAACTAGTCTTTCTTTGTTGTCATTCCCCAAAACACTGTTTTCCTTTGATAAGACACTATTCTAGATCATTGTGTTTCAATATCTAAGATGGGATATGAGATCTTCACTCCTTAGCTAAGGCATCACAGGATTGGATCAAGCTTTTGATAAATGAATCTCTTAAAGGAGCCTTTAATGTAAGCACAAACAAGATAAAAACAGACTCACATACACACAAATACACACACACATGCATGTGTAGTGCACACAAGCACACTTTCTCAATACAGAGGATATTAGTAATTAAGTACATACTACCCACCGGCCAGAAAACAGATTTATCCTACAGTGACATACATTACAAATAAGCATTTATTGAGTGCCCATTGTTACATTCTAGGTTGATGCTTAAGTGCAGAACTTGACTGACAGTCTTTGTGCCCATTCTGCTTTATAGTTTTAGTGTGACAACAAATAATTAGATAAAGAAATATAATTTTTATAGTGAAAGGAACAAATAGGAGTAAAAGGAAATCACAATTGTTATCCACAATATCCCACCCACAGAGGGTAGAGACGGAAACATGGAAGAACTCTTGTCTACTCCTAAAGAAAGTATTAAACAATATGAATGTCAGATTACAGAAGCTAAGTTATTTTGTCTATGAAATGGGTAGAGAAAAAGATCCTGTGGGAAGACTCTGTAATCGAGAGCACAGTTGGAGGGGCCTTGTAAACAGAAATCTATAATATAGAAAGCCAAACGGGACTTGGCAAGGCTGAAAGGAAAATGCATGCTCTGAACTACAAATCCCTTTTTTGCTGATCCTCAGCTACGTCTCCAGGAAAACATACATTTTTCTACCAAGGTCCAGTGAGGAAGGTTTTCTGTTAGGACTGAAGAACATTGCTAAATTCTGCCCAAGGTTGACTGTGGAGGATCACACTTACCTGTACGGGAGCATCTGTTACACAGACAGGTTAAGTGTAGCCTCGTGCTGATTGATTCAGCATGTCCTCTGTTGCAGGCCATATTGGGCCACAGGGGTTAAGATGTTGCTGAGCCAGTGTCTACGCCCCCGCAGGAACATGATCTGTGAAACTTGAATAGAGAAATATCTGATTTGTTATTCGATTGCTCATTCATGGATCCCAGGCTTTTAAAGACAAAAACAAGCAGAACTGAATTTAAACAAGAATATAATCCAAGTATTTGTGGCCAAACACATTATGGGTTAACTATATCAGATGCCGTGCTGAGCATTTTACATGCACTATCTCATTCAATTCTCATGACCAATTTTAGAAGTAGAAATTTTTATTATCTGCACTATATATGAAGAAAGTGAAGCTTACAACTATTAAGTAATTTTCCAAAATTGTGGGGATTAAATGGCAAATCTGAGGCTGAACCCATCTCTGTTTGATACCAAAGTCCACATTTGATACCAAAGTCCACACCAAAGTCTAAATATAAACCAAGCACCCTTCATTTATAGGTGACCACAAAGGAGTATTTGAGAGTAATGAAAGGATCCTAACATTTCAAAATATACTAAATTATGCATATACTTGTAATAAAGATGCATAGTGGTTGTCCTCCTGAAGTCCTAGGTCCCTTTAGAAATTCTTTAATGAAGTGATGAAAATCTTTATGCAAAGTTTGGGAAGCATTTTAGTAAATTTATGCAATGTTTACCACTACTAGATGAGTTTAGTTTGGGTTTTGATTCTTATCTTCTTATCAATCATTTTTTAAAAAGTACCATGTCCCTTTAGGGAAAAAGTTTAAAAACTTCACCATCCTTTTTCAGAATTCAAGATAGAGAATCTCAAAAGTTAAAACTACTTTAGCTCTTTATTATCCATCAAGTACCTAGTCCTGGGAGAAGTATTTAATTTTAGACTGACAACTCCACTGGATATTCATATGGGCAATGTCTACTTTACTTCATAAGGTGTCTTTAAACTTATTTGGTCATGCAAGTGTGTGGCTGCTGACTGCAATACTACCTAGAGAGTCAACTGGATTCTTCACTTAGGTGTTTTGATGAAGAGTTGACACAGAAAATCATTGCAGTCAATAATGCAAATTTTGGCTGATTCTGTAGCTCAGTGGTAAAGCACTTGCCTAGCATGCATGAGGCACTGGGTTCCATCTTCAGCAACACATAAAAACAAACAAATAAAATAAAGGCATTTTGTCCATCTAAAACTACAAAAAAATTTTTTTTCAAATGCAGTTCTCAGAAATTCAGTCCTGAGTACCAAATATATTATCATGTGGTGTATGGCTTCAGGATATCGTCAAATTTGACTCTTGTTTGTAAGAATACCATACAAATAGGACAAAATATTCACAGATTGCTTGTGCTTTAAAAGAAAGAAGGAAGGGAGGGAAAAGAGGAGGTAAATGTATCACTTTGGATTGGGACTTCTTACCTTTTATTTCGCTTGATTTCTTGGTGGACTTTCCTTACCACTGAACCTAAGTGACTCCAATCCCAAGTGAGATTTCTCCTCTGGCATGTCAAGAATTTAAAAATAAATAAATAAATAAAATAAAGTATTTGTAGTTAAACCAGGCAATTCAAGGCAAGATGAAATTTATATATAAAATGGTATTTGCCTATAAAGGAAGGAAGCCAGCAGAAGAGAAATACATTCTGTCAGGGATTTTAATAACTATTGGACTAAAATCACTCATTACTTTCAGGCACACTGCATTTTGGTTGACCTTGTGGAATGTCTATTTGATGGTTTTCAAAATCACTTATCCATGCAGTTTGGCATCTCTGTGCTGTGTTAGCAATCCCAGTTTTATATTAAATTTTACTTCAATCTTTTATGTAAGTTCTGAATTTTCTCCCTTCTTCCCCATCAAAACATGTAAGCAAGTACCCTTCATTTATAGGTGACCCATAAAGGAGCATTTGAAAGTTATGAAAGGATCCTAACATTTCAAAATATACTAAGTCATGCATATACTTGTAATAAAGATGCATAGTGGTTATCCTCCTGAAGTCCTAGGTCCCTTTAGGAATTCTTTAATGAAGTGATGAAAATCTTTATGCAAAGTTTGGGAAGCATTTTAGTAAACTTATGTAATGTTTACCACCACTAGATGAGTTTAGTTTGGGTTTTTATTCTATCTTCTTATCAATCGTTTATTAAAATTATCCACGTTGGGCTGGGGATACAGGTCAGTTGGTAGAGTGCTTGTGATCCCCAGCACCAACAACAACAACAACAAAAAGATTTAAAAATCATACATGTCCCTTTAGGGAAAAAGTTCATTTTGTCTCTAAATTCTCTCTTTTTCAAGTTCTATCATTTAAATATTTGTTAAGTGGTTGGTTACTATGTTTGTCAGACACTATGCTTTGTATATACGTCTGCTCTCATATAATCCTCACAGGAAATCTATGAGATAGTAACAATTAATATTTCTATTTTATAAATACACAAACAGAGAGATTAAGCAACTCACCTGAAGCTGCACAAATAGGAAGTGGCAGAGTGAGGATGGGGTACAGCTCTGTTTCACTCTAAAGCCTGAAGTCCATATTGCAGCCTGAGGTTGCAGCAAAAACTAGCTACAGAGAACAGATATAACATCCAACCTCACCCGTTATTTTTTAAGCAGTCCTACCTTTACTTGGGGACAAGACTTTACCCCCAGGTCATGTGGTCCAGAGTGGGTATGACTCCACCCCCTGATTCCTGGGGTAGGCACAGGAAGCAAGCCTAGCCAATCAGAACATTGTGTGCTCTTGGCTATCTTGGTTGAATAGGAGGCTGCATGGGGTCACTATATTGGTAGAGACTCTCTGAGATGAAGCTAAGATCCCAAGAGCCAAGAAATGAAAAAAGCCCTAGGCCTAGCAACAACACTTGAATTCCTATATCTTGTCATTCCTTGGTTCCTTGAGCTTTTCAGTTAAAAGAGCTGATGGGATTTCATGCCTGCTTCTGTGTTTCTTAGTCTAGTTTGATTTGGGAGGCACTTACAACAGGAAACGGCCAATGGGGGTGGGCACCAGTGTTGTCAAGGAACAACACTGGCCAGAAATACTATGGGGCACGTAGGGACTCTTCCTTGGGTCTCTTGTTCTTTGTTAACTGCTGACCTTTTACCAAGCTCTAGTGATGCCACCTCTTCAACTTGGTGTTAAAACAATGGTCATGTTTTGAAGTTTAAATGCTACTATTTTTTTTCTAACTACTGTGTCCTTGAATACATTCTATTTTCCCTGCCTTTGATAGCTTTCTTTTTTTCCTATTATTAACACCTGGATCAGAACACAGGTGGGATTCAGGTCAAGAAAGTTAGCACTGATCACACTTAGAAGTTTGGCAATGAGTATTTGTCTACTTTTAAGGGGCTACTATAGCAAAACACAATAGACTAGTTAGCTTATAAACAACTGAAATTTACTGCTCAGTATTCTGGATGTTGGGAAGTCCATAGCCAGAGTTCTGCTGGTTTGGTGTCTAGTAAGGCTCACTCTGTGGTTCATAGATGGTGCCTCCTTGATTCATGCTCACATAGTAGAAATAGCTGGTTAGCTCTCTTGGATTTCTTTTATAATGGTACTAGTCCACTGACAAAGGAACAGCTCTCATGGTCCAATTACCTTCCTAAAGGCCCTCCTTCTCATGTTATCACATTGAGGATTAGAGTTTAATGTATGAATTTGGGGGCACACAAACACTTAGACCATAGCTGTGGTGTTAGGGACTGTATGTATTTGCCCTGAACCAGGTGTTGAAATTCTAATGCCAAGAATTAGGAGATGGGGCCTTTGAAAGGTAATTAGGTTTAAATTAAGAGGGTATTGCCCCTGTGATGGGATTAGTGCCTTCACACAAAGTAGATGAAACACCAGACTTTTCTCTCTGGCATGTGAGAGTACAGCAAGAGGGCAGTCCTCTGCAAGCTGAGAAGAGGGTCCTCACCCACCCTTCTGGCACCCTGATCCTTAAACATGCCAGCCTCCAGAACTTTGAGAAACAAATGATTGTATGTAAGCCACCCGGTTTATGGTATTTTGGTACAGTAGTCTCAGCAGGCTAAGAACAAGCAGCCAGGTAAGATTTTTACAGAATTAATTCACCATCATAGTTTTGTGAAGCAAGCAATAAATATCTGAAAATAAGAATCCACGGGAAAATTAGCAAGTTATGTTAAATGTAACTCTAGAATACTTTCATTCAAAAGACAAAAATTCAATTTACATTATTTGAAGGTGGAGATTAGCTTTAAAGATCCAAGTATAAATGGTTCTGTCCTCTGATAGAGAAATGTGTTCAACAAAATATTTATTGAGTTAAACAGTGACAACTAAGTATGATTGATCTCTGTCTTGGGGTTCTTCAGAGATTCAGAACAAATAGGAAATAGATAAACAAAAGGGGATTTATCAAGAGAGTTGATTCATGTGATCATGGGAACTGGGGAATCCCATGATAAAGTGACTGCAGGGTGGGAAACTAGGGGAGCAGGGAGCATCTCTCAGCTCAGGGGTAAAGACCTAGGAAGCAGGAGGCTGTTGGTATGCGTTCTGGAGTCCAAAGTCCAGAGATTCTGCAGTTCTGATATTCAAAGGCAGGAGAAGATAAGTGACCCAACCTCAGGAACAAGAGAGAAAGAAAGAGAGAGACTGACTAGGAATATGCCTTTCCTCTGTCTTTTGTTCTAACTTGATCCTCAGCTGAGTGTATGGAACCACCCTCAATAGGGGAGAATTGATCCTCCTAACCAACCTCTTCCAGAAACACCCTCACAAACATAATGCTTTAAACAGAAATAATGCTTTACTAATGATAGATTCCTCAATTCATTTAAGTTGTCTCCTAAAATCAACCATCACAGTCTCCTGGTGTATAATTAAGTTATTGCATCAGAATCCCCAAATCAATGTTGAGGTATGTTCTTACTATTCCTAGTTTTTCTAGTGTTTTGAACATGAAGGGGTGCTGCATTTTGTCAAATGCTTTTCTACATCTATTGAGATGATCATATGATTCTCATCTTTAAGTCTTTTGATGTAATGAATTACTTTTATAGATTTCTGTATGTTGAATCAACCTTGCATCCCTGGGATGAATCCCACTTGATTGTGGTGCACTATCTTCTTAATGTTTTTGTATGTGATTTTCCAGGATTTTATTGAGTATTTTTGCAACTATGTTCATCAGGGATATTGGTCTGAAGTTTTCTTTCTTTAATGTGTCTTTGTCTGATTTTAGTATCGGGGTGATATTAGCCTCATAGAATGAGTTCGGAAGGGTTTCCTCTGGTATGGAGATTCCTCAGAAAACTTGGAGTGGAACAACCATTTGTCCCAGCAATCCCACTCTTTGGTTTATACTCAAAGGACTTATAATCAGCATACTACAGTGAGCCAGCCACATCAATGTTTATAGCAGCTCCATTCACAATAGCTAAACTATGGAACCAAAGTAGTTGTCCTTCAACAGATAAATGGATAAAGAAATTGTGGTATATATATACACAATAGAACATTATTCAGCCTTAGAGAAGAATGAAATTATGGTATTTTCAGGTAAATGGATAGAGCTGGAGAATATCATACTAAGCAAAATAAGCCAATCCCAAAGAAACAAAGGCTGAATGTTTTCTCTGATAAGCAGATGCTGACCCATAATGGTGTGGGGCAGGGGAGCAGTGGTAAAGGGACTTTGGAATGTGCAGAGGGAAGTGATTTGAGGGGGGGGGGTGTTGGATGGGAAGGACAGCAGAATGAGACAGACATCATTATCCTATATGCATGTATGACTACACTACCAGCATGACTGTACACCAAGTATGGTGTATGGTGTGTCAAAATGCATTCTACTGTCATGTATAACTAATTGAAACAAATTTAAGATAAAAAATTAAAAGTGTAGAAAAAAATCCCAAAATCAACTGTGGCGTTTGTCAGACCAGAGATTTGTCCTGCATCTGGGCCTTTACTTATATGTTTGATCATATGTTTCATGTACCTATCTATATGTCTATCATCTATCTGTCTATTATCTATCTATCTATCTATCTATCTATCTATCTATCTATCTATCTATCTATCTTTGTAGAGAAGGTTGTGTTCAAATCTTACCATTTCCCTGGGCAGTATAATCACATATGTACTGATAGTTTCATGACCCATGAAAGTTTTATAAAGGACTTTACCAACAAAAGATGTTTTTGTTAACAATGAACAGTTTAGTTCAAATTTTAGTAAGAGGTTACCAAATTAGTGCCATCTTTGAGATAAACTTCATCTCAAGATATAGACTGCTTGTTTTAAATCTGATTAAATGCAATAATGAATAATGACATAGTTTGAAAGGTTAAAAAAAACTTATGCAAACAGAAGGCAACAGGCATGGTGTGGTCTACAAATAATTGCCAGGAATTTTGGAAGTTAAAAAATGTATACATGGACATATAGATATAATCTACACAATATATATATGTGGATATAAATGATATAGCATATATATACATCAGATATAATGTGTGTGCATGTGTGTGTGCATGTTTGTGTGTATCAGGACTTTCCATGGACTCTGGGAACCACATGAAAATAACAAAAAAGGAAATTCTCTTGGGGCTGGAGATGTGGCTCAAGCAGTAGCGCGCTCAGCTGGTATGCGTGCGGCCTGGGTTCGATCCTCAGCACCACATACCAACAAAGATGTTGTGTCCGCTGAGAACTAAAAAATAAATATTAAAAAAATTCTATCTCTGTCTCTCTTTCTCTCTCTCTTTAAAAAAAAAGGAAATTCTCTTTGGAATAAAAATTATTTCTCTCCACCAAGTTTCACTGACGTATAACCATCCTGAAACACGTACACTTTCGATTTTGAGGGCCAGAAGCACATTGCACTCAGGTTTTTCTGATTTCAAAACCTGAGCATTCTGCTATACCACAGAAGTAGCGCTGAGGTCTCAAAAACACAACATTCTAACTCCCAATTCCCATTCTACCACAACCACATCTCATTTTAATACTTTCATTATAATAAAAATGTAATGATGCAACTCAACAAAGATTTGTTAGATGCTGCAGGATACACTCTAGGAGGAAAAATGATAATGTATGTTGTTCTTGCCTATATTTTAACTTAGCATGTAAATATGTAAAAAACAAGTTATCTGAATTTTTTTCCTTAAAAAAAATCAAAATCCCAATTTGTATCACTTTCCAATTTTTTTGTGCTTTAAGTACTCCTATCAAGGCTGATTTCAATCTACTGGCAATTTATTGATTGCTAAATTCCTGAAAATTTAGCAATCGGTTCTTGTAAGGAAAAAAAGACTCAGCTCTTGTGAAAAAAATAAGAAAAACTTAGAGAAGTTTTTTAGCCTGATTTGAGGAATTTACCATCATTTTAGACCAATCGCTGTGGCAAGGTGTGTGAGTAACTACAACTTGTCTTCCTGGCTGGCTAGGCACTGAGGTGACTGTACCAGATCACATGCCTGATAATAGTATTAGTGAGAAATCATCCTCTGAAAGTTCAGAAGAAGAGAGATGTGGACTCGGTAGACAAAATCCAATGGTGTGCTACATGTGATCTGTGAAAGAAAGACAAGATACACAAATACAAGAATATCAAGAATAAGCGAATATAACCATAAGAATTACACAGAAGAATGAAATGAGGTCTTTCAAGAATCATTTATTGGTATAGAAAACAGAAGGGTAAACTGAAGAACCAACATGCATTAAAATTTTAAACTTCTTGAGCATGCTCTTTATGATAAAATGTGGAAATGGACCCAGTGTTCTCTTCCTCAGAAAAAAATGTTATTGAGGACAACATTTAGAACAAACACACATTAAGTATATTGCTTGTTTAAGGGCTGCTGAGATTGTGAATATGAGTTTTTCAATTAGCACAAACACAGGTGTATTTTAAATGCTTCAGTTCCCAGCAGTTCTATCACTATAGGCTCTACTTTTGAAGCTTTGTTTTGATCATTTTTTTTTTTGGCTCTGAAAAGGATATTCTCTTTTTTTTGTTCTGTTATTCTATATTTTGCTTCTTTTATGTGGGGCTTGACTATCATATTTCAAAAGCACATTTCTCAAAAAAAAAAAAAAAGTAAAAAGGAATGCCCAGCACCTACACATTTGGCCTCCTAAAACAGTTTATTTTCTTACAGATAATCCAAAGAGAATCAAAATATTTTGCTTCCTCTATTTATCCAGGCAATTGTCCATTGAAAAACGGAAAATAGCAAATGAAGTTAATGCTTGTCAGAAGCTCTTAGTCAAAAAAAAAGGGGGGGCGGGCGTAGAGAGCAAACTTCTTTAGAAATTATTTAAAAATTTGCATTTTTGCTCACATGGTTATTATAAATGAAAACAATTAGAAACATCTTAAGTGTACAATTATAGAGGTTATTTGAGTAAATTATAGTATTTCATTCCACTGAATGAAAATTAGACAAACATTTAAAATTATATTTCTGAATATTTAAAATAACTGACAAATGTACCTTTTTATATTATGTTGAAAATTCTAAATTTTATGTATAAGTGAATTTTAAAAATAGCTTATTCTTAATACCAAAATATTGTAAATAATCCAAATGTTCCTCAGAAGGTAAATGGATAAACAAATTATTATGGTTTCATACAATGGAATACTCTTCAACAATAAAAAAAGAACAAACTATAATACATGAATAAATTCTAAAAACATTATGCTGATAAATAAAAGCTATGCACAAAATATTACATATTATTTCAATATATGAACAAGCAAAACTAATATATGACAACAAAAATCAGATTAATGTTAGCTTAGGGCTTGGGTTAAAAGGGGATTCACTGCAAAGGGGAACAAGAGACCATTTTGCTGTTATATAAATATTCTTTATGTGGATGGAGATCATAGTTACATAAAAGTATATTTTGCCAAAAACCATCAAATGTTATACTCAGAAATTTTAGACTTTATTGTATGACATGCTAATGAAGTTGACTTTGATATTTAATGTTGTCTTAAACATTAATAAGTGGGTCAAAACTACCCTTGACAATTCTAGAGACTGGGAAATCCATAATCCAGCCACTTGCAGATTTGGTGTTTGGTGAGGGACTACTTTCTGGTTCATAGGTGGCACCTTTTTGCGTGTCCTCACATGGTAGAAGGGGCAAATGAGAATTGGGCCTATTTTTATAAGAGCACCAATTCCATTTTGCCTCTCCTCTCCCTATAACCTAATCACTTCCCCAAAGGCCCCACCTAAAATCAATATATTTATAAATTTATTTATTTATAAATTTATAAATAAATATATATATTTATTTATAATAAATATATTTATTTATTTATTTTTTCCCTTTTTTGTACTGGAAATTTAAACCACAGACACTTTACCACTGAGCAATGTCCCCAGCCCCCACTTTTTTGGCTTGTTATTTTATTATTATTATTTTTAATCCCCAGCCCTTTTTAACTTTTGATTTTGAGACAGGATCTCACTATTTCGCTGAAGTTTCACTGTGTTGCTGTGGCTGGCTTCAAACTCGTGATCCTCCTGCCTCAGCCTCCCAAGTCACTGGGATTACAGGCAGGCATCACTGTGCCCAGCTGGAAACATTTATTTTGATTTTATATATCTCTATACTCTGTCTCTCTATTCACCAATTGGTCTCCTATTGATTGTCCCACCTATTTCTTCTTACATCCACCTACCCTCTAATATCATCATAGATTATCACTCTTTTAAGTGCTGCAGTAACAAGTGGATATATAGATTTAATTTTTTAAGAGTGCTTGCAAGTTTCTAGCATTATAACATTTCTGCTGCATAAATATTAACATGATGATAACTTCTTCTGCTGCATAAATATTTAAGCTGATGAAAACTTCTTGATTTGTTTTGTGGGCTTGCATGTCCCTATCTTTCCTAGGTTTGGGCACACCAGAAAAAAAAAATACTGGATGTCTTTAAAGAAATTCAGGATCATTGACTGCTTAGGATGCTTTTATCATTCATTTTGTCTGGATCAAAGAACAGAAACTATTGATTACCTAGTATTCTATACAGACCTGCTTGTATGACACAAAGATTACCTGAATAGCATTGATTGTCATCTCTAGAATCTCAATGAAAATGGAAATGATTCTCTAGGGAAGCTGTCAATCTAAACACAAAAATAACATCAATTACCATCACCCTAAAAAAAAAACAACAAATAAATCTAGAAAGAATGACAATATTAATAATAATATAATTTGGGATACTTACATATTTATAAAACACATTTACCTACAATAACTCTTGTGATATAACAATCTTGCAAGCATTTTAAATTTATTTTGCACAAGAAGACACCCAGACTTGGGTGGCTTATCATACTGTTAAGTGACTGAGATGGCAGCAAGTCCAAGACTGCCAAAATATACAACACGCTATTTGTGTCAATGAATGTTAAAATGCCTCTTTTTTTTTATCTTCATGTTATAATTCATGGAGGCTTTCTCTTCTATATTGTATGAGCAGAAAAAAGACTTTATAGAAATTTCAGTAGTTATTATTAAGATGATTAATACTTCTTCTTGTTTTGCTCCTAGTTCAAAGGTAGAGAAACTGAAATAAAGCCTGTTATAACTTCCAAATATTTTTGGATGAGATCCATTATATTCACTAAAATCTGCGGATTCAGATACTTAAAGGCATTTGAAATGGTTTGACTATGTATTCATTCCTCTGGTCAAAGTGTCAATATTCTAGATCCAACAATGTGCTCAAGTTCTATTGCTATAGCAGAATACCAGAGAAAATCAACCAAAGAGGAGGAAAGGTTTATTTTGGCTCATGGTTTCAAAAGTTGCAGTCCATGGTCAGTCATAATTTTGGGGCCTGTGACGTGGCAGAACATGATGATGGGGAACACGTGGTAGAGCAAAGCTGCTCAACTCATGGCAGTCAGAGAGAAATAGAGGGATCTGGGGGTCCAATATCCCCATCAAGAGCACGTCCACAATGACCTGAGTTCCTTCCACTAGGTCCCACCTGCTTAAAGTGCACCACTTCCCAACTGCACCACAAATGGTGACCAAGTCTCAGCGTATTGATGGACTTTTGGGGGACATTTAAGATCTAAACCAGAACAAAGGAACACCTGACAGATTTACAAGTGGCAGAGGAGCAGGTGTCGTGGGTAATGCAACCACAAATACAAAGACAATTTCAATGAAGAATGTAAACCTAATGTTTCATTTTGTCTGGATCAAAGTGCTACAGGGATTGAGACTTCTTGGGAAAGTAAGGCAGGATTTCTTCACCTCAGTTCTTGCCGTCCGATCAGAAACATTTCAGTCATGTCACTCAGAGCAACAGGCATGAGTTTACTGAAAGGATTAGGGTGGGGGAAAGGGCCACTCTCAAGGAGAGAGTGGATCCTATTGGAGAGGAAAGGGACGGTGTGCCTCTCCCAGGCTCCAGTTTGATTGTGGGTCCCAGGAAAGTTTCCAGAGAATCCTGCTCAAGTTCACTCTTGACTTTTGACTGAGATCAAGATGACATCAGACTTTTTAAGTCCCCACTGCCATGACCATCTAGGTCACTTTGGCCCATGACCAGTTTTAATTAGAACCTGTTCTTACAGATTTTATGGTCAGTGGGAATCATCCTTAGTCCCTGAGTTCTAGGGTCTGGTCTGTGTAAGGGTCACAAAAGTCTCCACTTCAAGGTAACTTGTTGGCAGGTTCATCTTATTGGCATTTCGAGGCCTGCATAACAGGTAGCTTGCTGAGGTATGGAACATACCCTGTTAACTTAAGTCAGGCATGGCTGCAGGTAAGTTCATTTTTTAAATGGGGTCAGCACAGTGAGCCCATTTTATAGAACTATTCCCTTAACCTTATGTTCCCAGCACTCCCATCTGTCTGTCCCCATCAAAAGAATAGGAACCATTGATTGAATAATCTCCTGATAGAGAAACAGATTCTCATTCTTGGTTCTAAAATTTAATTTCTGTAGTCAATCAATTTTTGAATACAAAAATTTCTTCCACAAAACCTTTTGTTTTCCAGGAAAACACTTTTTAACTTGCCAGATAAATCCGTGCCAAAAGGACATATTTTACCAAAATATGTGTTTTATAAATTTCATGTTGACATATCTAGAAACATGGTTACTTCTTCTTATTAGTATGAGCACTTCTGTGTCAGTCAAAAAACAAACAAAAAGACTTTTTAGCTGAATCCCTCATAAGAAATCAACAGAGAATATCTCAAAGGTAAAAGAGTCCCTTGCTCACTAGGCTGAACCTCAATGAAATATCAATGTTATTAGCAGAATGAATCCTAACCCAGCTCATCTAGGTTTGTGATTTTAATTATCTAACTTTGCTCCTTCGGAAAGTAATGCAAATCAAAGGTGCCAAAATCACTTGGTAGGAGAAGGAAACACTATTTCTAAATCATTAAAGAAAGCCAAGAGAAACTGCCTATGGACAATTGGCTTAATCTAAGAGTTCATCTTTTTCTGCCTGAAGTTTCACTGAACAGATGTTCCATTTTTCTCATTTTTCTTATCTTCTTGAAATATGATTTAAAAAACGTCCAGGGGAAAATTTAAAATTTCATGAAGGATGATAGTTTAGGATCCTTTTTATACACCTTCCAGAATTTTCTTCTTCAGGCAGATTATGCTGTAGGAGTTCATGTTTGAAAATAATTGTAAACCCTGAGAATTCATGTGCCTAGAAAGAAGGAACTTGTTCTGAGCAAAGCATAGGACATAGGGAACTCAAGGGAGAAATGTGGTTTACAAGATTGTTAAATTCTCAAATAATTTTCTCTCCCGACTTTTAAATTGTAGGTATGGAAAATTCCTGTCCGTATCATTAGATCCTTTTGTTCTTATTCCAAACTTAGTTAATGACCCAGGTATATTTTATGTATAAATTTGTCCAACATACACTATCTTCTGCCTTGCTGCCTTGTGTAAAATGAGCAAAAGGCAGAAATGCAGACTTTTGGAAGAAGATGAAAATCTGGTTATCACAATGGGGAACAAGGCCACAGGAGGACAAGCAGAAGGTATGATATTACAGACTCTTGTCATTCATTCTATTCATTTATTCAACTGTAACTGTACTTAAAATTATTAAAGTTAGAATACTAATATTTTACAAATGTCAAAGTCTGGCTCTTGGCTAGGTTCTTAAAATCATTAGTTTGAAAACTGCTGTTTGGGGGATGACAAAAAGTTGGAAGCTCTCAATTGCTATTTTCAGGTCATTTTTCTCCTATACTGAAATGAATTGAGGGACATCTAATTAACCAGGGAAATAGATCCTCGTCTAGCACACTACAGGATCACCATCACAATCACACTGAAGTATGTGCTTAACTTCATCTTATTATGCATGCAATGTTTAAAAACAAGTAGCAAGGCTCTTTTGGTATGGCTGTTGGTTCATTTTCTAAAAATATGGATTAGGGCAGGGGGTGTAGCTCAGTGGTAAGGCTTATACTTAGCATTCACAAAGCCCTGGTTTAATCCCCAGCACCCTGAAAAAAATTATGTCTGTGTCTGTGTGAGTGTGTGTGCGCGCACGCGCGTACACGTCCACGCTCATACACTCATACTCTTGTGTATAAGAAAGCAGTTCTTTGGGGGAAGAAAACAGTTCTTTGATGTTTGGGTCTCTGTTGCTATTTTAAAGATATCATCTTGTATACTTAAGTGTATTGAATGAACATCCATTTAGGTCAGAAAAAAAAATCCTCTTCCCATCACCCTACAGGATCATAATCACAATCATATTAAAGTATATGATAAAGTTTATTTTATTATGCATGCAGTGTTTAAGAACAAGTAGAGAACTGCCCCCGCCATTAGGCCCAAGATGCAAAGAAATCAAATCAACATAAGAATGGGCTGCCTTCATTCAACCTGGCTGCATAAATTCCCTGGATACAAAGCAATTTATGGACCACTCTTTCACCAGCTAACAGCATTATTGTGGATATGTGATTTGATTTTTCTAAGCTTTAATGTCCTACTCTGTAAAATGGGAATGCTAATAGTACCTGCCTTAGAGTGTTATTATGATTAAGCAATTAACAAGACATCTGGCAGTGTTGTGTTAAAAAATGTTATGTAAAAATTTTGTTGCATCTTGAATATAAATGAATACAAAAACAAATAAATATACTTATTTTACCTTAAGGATACCTATACTTGTGTTTATATACATATACAACACACATGAGGATGATTTTTTAAGTGGAAGTATCTTTATTGTTGTTTCTGTTAGCCAATCACTGTAGTAGAATTCAAATAAGACAGAGAAGGTAGCCTTGAGCCCAGAGGTAAATGAGAAAGCAGTACGAAGTATCATGGAGGAGACCCAGTGAGGCCTCCATATTGTACCGGTCACTTCCACTTCGCAAGTCAAAGGAATCTCAGGGACCTGGAGCTTGAGAACTAGACAGACACGCAAGTGTGCAGAGGCTATTTTGTTATAATAAAGCGTAAGCCCTGTTCCAGTAACACACACGTTGCCAGACCCCATTTTCTCATGACTGCATAATTTTTCACAGTATTGTTTGGGGATTATTGCTTTAAGCCTTCATGGAATCTTCTGCTGAGTCTGTGGCTTGTGGATTAACAAGAAAATCCTAGAATTGAGGATTGCCAGAAGGCCATTTGCTAGGAGCCCGGTTGATATCGGAGCTTTTGGAACATTGTCATCAAAGAGTTTACTAGGTAAAATTCAAGGAATTTTTTCCCCTAAGGTTTTTATGGTCTCCCACAATTTCCCCTCATACAGTTTTTCTGTCCCATTTTCTAGTTATGAGTGCCTTTTCATCCCTTTCCTATTGAATATCTACAAACCGCAAAATATAGACACTGTTGGAAAAAGGTTGGGGAAAGGACTCCCATTTCTAATCAGGCACTGGAAGTGGCTCCTGTAACTTGCAGAAGGAAGGACTAGTATCCCTGCTTCTCCTTCACTGTCTTTACTCATGCAGCCTGCTATTTACTAGGGAGTTCTCAGTGCCATGACCACCATATTTTTTTTTTTTGATATATTAAGATTTACTGAGTAGTGAAACTTAGGTTGAAGTGGAAACTGTCTCAGATGAAGATGAAACCAGGGTCATGCAAACCGTGTGCATACAAGGTATTTGATGAGCATTTATTAAATAAACTAAGGCATAATGAATGATTCATGGACTCTTGCCTCATCTTTTTCCTGGAGTCTTAGATTCCTCATCTGTATGGAGTTGGTCACAGATTAGGTTTATTAAGACTTTGGGGAGATGAAAACATTCTTATGCTCTCATCCTGAGTGCTGACAGATGAAAAGAGTCTGATTGGCAGAGCCACCTTCCCCTACTAGGATGCCCTCACACCTGGCACTGAATGCCCACCCTTCCCAGTACAGTGACTCTCCTCTGTATTTCTGTGGAGCGAAGCCAGTTGTTGGGAAGTAAGTTAGTGTCAGCAATGAGGAGAGAGGAAGAGAGAGAACATGGAGCATGTTTCTTCTCCCCAGGGGAAAGGTCTTAGAGGAGCCAGGCAATGTGTCCCGAGTGCTATGACTCTGCAAAGGGCTAGTGTCCCGGCAGGAAGCGAAGGCAGCAAGCCAGGTCATGTGGACCAGGCCCAAAAGGCAGAGGGAAGGTGAGGACTACCATTTGGTCAGGCCCCAGGTACCCGGCACTCACACCAGGCCTACCAGATTTGGAATTTATGGTTACACAGCTATTTTGGGGCTCCTTGTGCTAGTAAAGCCACAATTCTTTGCATACTGCCTGCCTTGGTTCAGGAAGGAGGTGGCATTTTCCTGCAGGTGGAAAAGCACAGTTGAAAAGGGAAAGAGAAAACAGTTCTGATGGACACAGAGTGGCATCCTTTCTGTGGTGATAATTTGAAAGGTGGTGACATGGACAGAGAAATGGAGGTGAAAGGAATGGATGCTTTCTTAGGTCTGTATTGCTGGCCCAGGTTATGCCGAGAGCTACAAAAAATTACCTGCTGGTGGATTTATGTCCATGTGTCCCACACCTCGGAAAAAAAAAAAGAAAGAAAAGACAAAATATATATAGGGTTCAGTTCATTAAAAATATTATTTTTAAATAATATTAAGAGATGTCCATGGTATCTAGAAGAATGACCATGTGGCAAGCAGTTACAGCAGATGATTTATTAGTTTTGTGGAGCCTGAAATAAAGCTGACTCCATGTAGACAAGGTAGAGTAAATTAAAAAAACATACAGAAACAAAATGAGATATTTAAAAATTTAACATGGATTTCTATTATTGTACATCAGTGTTACTTTGAATTTTACCAAAAGGCCCAGAATTGAAATGCAACTAGAGAAATGTTTGCTTTATGTAGAAGGGCAACCAGGGTACATGACTAGTTGCCCTCTGATTGGACTTAGCTCTTGGGAATCCAAATCCCAGAGCCTTGGATTGCTTATGGCAGATGAGACATTATCAATAAGGCCCTCGGTGACCTTTCCCGAGCTGGGAAGTTACTTTAATGAAACCAATGGCTAAAGACACAAGTGTATCCTTGAGGGAAATATATCCTATACAGAGTCTTTAGATGATCCAGCATCACATCAGGGGGGATATGCCAAAACAACATGCAAAAATATTCATGACAACCATAAGAGGTTTTCTTGTCTGTGAGAAGACTGTTTTCTGTTGTGAGAAGGTGTGCATACTGGGGACAGCCTGTTACTTAAGTTGCCTCTGCAAGGGTGCTGGTGTAGAGGGAGCAAGGCATGAGGGAGTTCTGAGGTCTGTGCAGCCTTTTCCAGAGACCTTCAGAGGCATCATGGTAGATAGAGGGGGCCTAAGGTGGGCAATGTGACATTTTGAGTCCTAAGTGGGGTGAAGCGGGCTCTTCTATTCCCTATTTTCTTCATCTCTGCATTAACTCCAGCATCATATCAAGACACCGTAGACTGGTTGCCTAAATAAGATTCCTTTTCTCACAGTTCTGGAAACTAGAACTTTGAGATTAAGATGCTGGTAGCATACAGCTGCTGGAGAAGGGTCTCTTTGGCTTGCAGAGGCCCATCTTATCACTGAGCCCTAGCATCCCCTTTACTTTGTGTGTAAAAGAGGGATCTCTGATGGCTTTATCATTATACAAACACCAATTGGATTAGGGCTCCCCCCCATGACCTCTTTAACCTTAATGGTCACCTCAAACCTATCTCCAAATATGGTCACATTGGGGGTTGGGACTCTTAACATATGCATTTTAGGGGGACAAGATTCAGCCCATTCATGATTTTGGTGTGGCAGAGGCAAGTGGGAGATGACAGCTGTGGAAACCTGAACTTAATTCTGATGCAATAAGTTCCCAAATGGAGCTTGAAGACTGAAAGTTGTCATGACTTATGTGTACATTTATATTTTTTCTCCAAACACCTTCCTACGGATTTCTTAAAAATATGCATGACAACCATAAGAGGTAAATTAGAAAAATATCTTACTCCTGTTTGCCAGGCAAGAAACCTGAGGGGGTATTGGAAGTATGTAAAGTGAATGGCCCCCAGTAAATCTGGAAGCCTCGGAGGAGCCAGGAGCTCTGCACAGGCCCCGCTGCATGCTTTCCAGGGCCTCGTCTCTGTCACTTGTCTTCCCTTTGCGAGCTGCCGGTAAAATATTTTTCAGATGTCCCACCATGACGCAACAGGACAAACATCTATAGCGATCCCAGACACCGGCAGTTATTTAAAATGAATAATATGAAATCATGCTCCTAAAGGTTGAGGCTCTGTAAGTTTATTTCACTCTTGGTATAATTTCATTCTCAAAATATTTTCTGGGCACCGTTCCTCAAGTAAATGGAAGAAAAATACCCTGGAGGAAGATAAAAAAAAAAACTTTAGTGTGAGATCTATTGTATGTTTTTAAAGTAAAAATGAGCAAAGTTCAGACACAAACAGGAAAATTGAACACCTGGGATAAGGGGGAAATATTTCTTATACAGAGTCTTTAGATGATCCAGCATCACATCAGGGGGGGGGATATGCCAATAACATGCAATTTGGAATATTCCCAAGAACAAGGTGCAGCCTCTCTGGGGTTTTATGGGAGATGCATCTGTGAAAACAGCTGCCTTGTCCTTCGGAGATTTTTTAAGCTCAGATCAACATCATTGGTCCATTCTTCCTTTTCCCCTTTACTTCCTTGATCACCAAGCAGCATTCATGGAGCAACACACATGGATTCTGAGTAAAGAAAACAAGGGAGATCAACCAGTGGTTTTCTGATGCTTACGGCAGGGGCAGCAGGTGTCTTCTAGTTGCTGGTCCTATTAAAGCCCTATCAATTCTTCTCTGTAACAATAAGCCAGACTTATATTCTCTTTGCAATAGGTTCTTTTGCCTGACCTCTGTCTTATTATACTTTGCTTTAATTCTTTTACTATAAATAATTTTATATAAACTGCCAGTTTAGGAATGATTTTCCAGCCTGAACATGTGGGGTACTGAAATACTGCTGCTCACAAAGTTGCTTGGTATATTTAAGAAAACTGTATGTTGTGAGGACCTCATTTTAGCCCTATGTTATATGGATATGTATTTGGATTTGCCCCAAGACGGAAAAAAAATTCTGGAAGAAAAAGTTGTGCCATATTGTAAACGTACGGTTGTGGTTACTCTTCAGATAATAGCATTCACCAGACCTGCCACATCCTTGGCCAACACATTTCATGTCAATTGCTACTCTACCTATGTAGACCTGTTTGGAAATCACCCACCTATTTACTTATTTAGAGATCAACTATAACAGAGCTCAGGGGAAATAAGTTGAGAGAAAAATAAAAGCTGCTATTTACTGAGCATCTGCTGTAGGCTGTGTCTCCTACATGCATTATCTCAGCTCCCACTCATATCCATTCCATCAGGTGAACATTTCCATTTCTGTTTAGCCAAAGAGAAAATTGAAACTTGGAAGGACCAAATAACATGCTCAAGATTACCCAGCAGCAGAGTAAGGACTGAAACCCAGGCCTTGTGACTGCCAAAGCCTATCAGCTTGACCGAATGTTACATTCCTGCCTCCAGAGGTGCTTGGTTACCTTCCCATTGCAGCATTTTCTGGGCTGTTGTCATTCTACCCAATGGAATCTCAACACCTCAAAAGGTTTGGGCAAGCAGTTTGTCCATATGAACTCTTCCAATTGCCTTTGAAATACTTGTAAGCTTTGTTCATCATTCCTATAATACAAATGCAGTAAAAGGCTTTGTTCAGCAAGTTGTAATTAAAATTTCAGACAATTGTATAATACAGCAGTTCTCTATGTCATTCTATTCCAGAGCATGTGATCAGTGGGAAATGGCTCTCCTGGAATTACAGCTAAACTGTGGTTCTGACAGCAGAATTGAAGCCCATTATCAACTCTGAGAAAACTCACTGTTCATTACCAGAAAGATTACAGATTGATTCTATCTGTCCTGCAACCTACATTTTTTTAAACCATTTTGAAATAACTTGTTACACAAACACAGAACAGTATTGATGGGATGCAAAGGAAAGGGGAGAAAATTGTCCACAATCCTGACACATTATTTTTTTTTTAAATCTATTTTCATTCCTCTCTATTCCCTTCCAGGCTTAGTTAAATATATAAATATTTATATATTTTTACAGTGCTAAAACACAGCAGAGGTATAATTCTGTATTCTCTTTATGTTCTTTAAGCAGTATCCATGCTGTTGCAGAACCTTCCACAGCTCCACTGCTCCAGTACGCAGTGACAGTGTCCACTTGCAGCTGAGGCCGGCCTGTGGGCAGCCTCCACTCAACAGGAGAGCAACACAGATGGTTCTTGCAGAAGCACTTGCTTCCTTTGCTCCCCATTATGTTTTGCTATGTCCATGTTGAGATACGTGGCTATGAATTATTCACAAACTCCCACAAAACATTGGCAGTATGGATATTCCACCGTTAACCCATATCCAGGGAGGAATGAGAGCAGGAGGAAGGGCTTAGTCTATCAAGGGATGTGATTCAATATTCAAAACCTGTTTTAAAGATCATCTCCTGGAGTCCAAAATCTTTCCTAGAAATCCTTCAACAGAGTGACCCATAAACAAGAGAGGTTGGAAACTAAAGATGTATGCTGGTGAAATCAGAAAGTGTTTTTTGTTTGTTTGTTTGTTTGTTTTTTAAAGGGTTCAGTTAGAGCTGAGGAAAAAGAAAGCAAAGGTAGTGATATCTTAGCTTTAAGATCCAGAGGAATCATCACTAACTAGGACAGTCATTTGTTTTTTTACTTTTTTTTTTTTTTTTTTGGTACTGGGGATTGAACTCCTGGGCACTCTACCACTGAGCTACATCCCTACATCCCTAGACTTTTATTTTTTATTTTTTTATTTTGAGACACCATCTTGCTAAGTTGCTGAGGCTAGCCTTGAACTGGAGGTCCTCCTGCCTCAGCCTACCAATTTGCTGGGAATTCAGTTGTGTGGCACCATGCCAGGCCTGCTGCTTATATATTTATATTCAGTTTCCATGAAGCTTACTCTACCCTTGTTTCTTGATTTTTAAAAAATAGTCCTGATTTAAAATTTTAAAAACATGCAGAGTTACCAAGAGTAACATAAAAAAAGTCCCATGGATTCAGCAGGTAACCTGATCAAATGTTAAAATGTTGGTACATGCTTCAAATATTTTTTAAGTCTTAAAACATTACAGATTGGAATCTACCTGTGTCATTTCTCCCTGGTCACATTTCCATCGTCTCTGCAAAAATAATTACTATTCTAAAGTCGCTATCATCCCCATGCATGCTTTTAGGACGTAGCATAAGCAATAAGTTATTTTCTAGGTTTTATAATAAATACAAATAATATCATACTGTTTGTGTCTTTCCAAATTTGCTTCTTTGTTCCATATTATGCTTTGAGGTTTAACCATGTAGCTAATGTACATTCATTTTAACTGTGAATATCCTGTTGTTTAAATTATACTTTGGTCTATTCATTTTCCTTTTGATGGAGAGTTATGTTGTTTATAGGTTTTTGTTATATCTAAAGTGTTAGAGTTAATGTTCTTCTGTATGTGCTCTTGTGAACATCAAGGAATTCTAGCAATTACTTGATAATGCCAAGACACTTCCTAAATTTATATTTCTCCACATTCTTATCAATTCTTGGCATTAGAAATCTTAAAATCTTTGCTGATCTTATTGATGTAAAACGGCACCACCTTTTGGTTTGCTAATACTTAACTATTTATTGGAAAGGTGAGCATTTTTTCTTAATTAGCAATTCTGATTTCTTCTACAGAGTCCCTGTGTATTTCCTTCTCCTTCTTTTCTATCTGGTTGTTTGATATATCCATAATTATTAATTATTCTTATATATTAATCTTTATTAATTGTAAGAATTGCTTGTATCTATTTTTATTGGTCCTTATCTTTAAATCTTATAATAAGAGACTGAACAAAAGACTCTGACATTATCAACTTTAGCAGCCTTCTTTTAAAATTTTTGTGATTGTGTTTTAATAGATTGTCTAAGAAATTTCTCTCTACCCCTTACACATATATTTTTAAAGTTTAAAGTGTTTCTTTTTAAATCTTTATCTGGAACTATATTTTGCGAATAACATAAGATTGGCATCTGATTTTATTTTATTTTTTTCATAGAGTCAGTTTCGCAGCATGTATTGCTCTCTGATCTGTGATATCATCTTTGTTATTTAGTAGGTTTCTCTATAGGAAAGGATTTTGGGGCTCTCTTATCCACCCGACTAGCTCATTGTTCATCCTCCAAAACACAGTCCTCATTACCAGCACTTTATAGTAAGTGTTGATACCTGATACAAAAAGTCTCTCAACCTTGTTCCTCAAAATTATCTTGGCTTTTTGTGATGGTGGTTTTTCCATATTATTTTTGGGTCATGAAAGTTCATCTCTCTTTCTCTCTTTCAGAATTGCCCAGCAACTTCTGAATAATCTTGAAGAAAACCATCAATAGAGAACATCCATATCATGAGGCTACTTTTAGATTTTCAAAATTGAGTATAGAATTGGATGCAAGTTTTTAGTAAATAGTAGTAGTTATCAGCACAGATACTCTTATTTTTAGTGTTCTTAGAATTTTCTTATCAAGTATAGATGTTGAATGATACTAAATTCTAGTTCTTTATTTATTATTAAAATTATGTGAAAGCTTTTCTTAAATCTTTATTAATATATTTTTAAAATTATACTCTCTTAACTGAAAAAAATATGTTTGACAATGTTACGGTATTTAATAAAATGTTGAATTCTATTTGCTAATACTTTACAATTTTTGTTTACTATTTTATAATCAAGATTGATCACTAGTTTTGCTTATTTGTTTAAATTGTTATATTCAATTTTGTTTTTCTTATATGGTATTTGTCTGGTTTCATTATCAGGGTTATCTCAACCCCATAAAATAAGTCAGGTGGCTTTCCTCTACTTTTCTACTTTTAATATGTTTTTTTCAGGATTGAGATTTTCTGTTGAAGGGAGAATTAGTAAGGCATAAATAAAAACTTTCAGGAAAAGAAAATATACTATCAGTGACTCCTAGAATGTTTAGGAGAAAGATTTTTAATTGTTGATTTCAATATTAGTAGTGGCATTTTTCTATAGAATTTTTTAAGTTGATTTTTGGTACTATTTCCAGAAAACAAGTTTAGAAAATTCATCTTGGCTTTTATGTTTTTAGAATAAAATTGTTGTACTTATTCTTTTTGATTTTTAATCTCCATTATAACTATGGCTTTTTTTTTTTTTGCCTAAGGAGTCTTTGTGATTTCTCTTCATTCCTTGATCATTCTTGACAGGGATCAGTTCTGCTATATTAGACATATTTCCATGGCACCTACCACATTGAATCGGTTTGCTCTTTTATCATGAGTACCACAAGTTGTTGCTAGATAATGCACTTTAAAAAGGAATTAAGAGATCAAATTAATGTACTTTAAAAAAAACATTTATTTTTTAGTTGTAGTTGTACACAATACATTTATTTATTTATTTTTTATATAGTGTTGAGGATTGAACCAGGGCCTTGCATGTGCTAGGCACTCACTCTACCCCTGAGCCACAATCTCAGCTCAAATTAATGTACTTTTAACATGTCATGTTAAATATGAGTCACCAAAAGGAGAGTTTTCATATATAATATTTCCCAAGCATATTTGATGATGGAAAATAGACTTTAGGTCCACTTTATGTAAATAACATTCCATGAAAACTTGGGCAGACTCTTGTCTTGCCTACATAATCTTGTAAATGAACAAACTCACTATTGACTCTTAGAAGTTACATGTTTGATGAAGGCCATCATATTATTTCCTCACTAAAGCACAGCTCACAAAAGCAGAATGAATCGATGCAACATTCACAATTTAAAAAAACTAATCACCGACTGCAACAGTTCTTTTTTTTCAACTGCATCAATATATAAAATGTTGGAAAATTATTGTTGAAAATGCTAGTTTTTCTAAATATTGGATTGTAATAATTTAGCATGAGAATAAACTTTATAATTCAACATGGCCTAAGAATAACAAATTTCACTCCAGGCCTTACTTTTTAAGAAGAAATTCTTAATATTGGAGTGGGGAAGGACAGCCTCCAAATTATATTTGTCTCATCACTTATCACAGTATTACTTCAGGATAATGTATATCCTGAACATATTAAAACCAAGAAATACTGACTGCAGATCACAACTTTTAAAAAAACAAAGGTAATGGAGGAAATAATATTAAAAATAGAATGTGCAATAATAAAAAGATTCCCAATACTGAGTCAAGAAACATGATTATCTGCACATAATGGTATATATTAACATAAAGATCCTATATGATGAATAACTTGATAAAAGGTCAACATAACATCTGTTTAGAGATATAACATAGATATACAATGCAAAAGTCCATTGTGATAAACATGAAAATGAGAGTATTTTATATAAAATACAAAAATCCCCTGCTATTTCTATAGAAACCCCATACGAATAATGTCTCACTTCGATTCTTTGTTTCTGCTTTGGGATTGATCAGGACTACTATTTCCTTCCCAAGACTTGTATCAAATAAGAGCATCATTACCTGTCAACATCCATGATAATACTTGTACATTTTTGTTTGAGAACTCTGAAAGAAGATTAAAATTATTATACTATTGGAAACACAATTCAAACACTTCCAGTGTGGCCATCACATAACAAATACCAACAAAATAGGAGACAGGCAGGAAAAGTTATTACTTCAAGTAACATGTTTCAGCGTAAGTTCTGAGATGTTCTTGGAAAAGAGCCTTTACTCTTCTCACCTTTGGAACTAATCCAACCTCCAGAAAGCAACAGCCATAGAAACAAATCCACTCAGAAAGAGTAGATGTGTTCCATTTGATATTTAGATATCAAAAGCCATCATTTCCAAACCAAAACTGGCATATATAATCTGATAAATATAAATGAACTCAGAGGCCCATAAGGAAAATATTTGAAGCTGAAATCAACCTGAAAAGCAAGTACTATTAAATATTCTTCTTAGAATATAACTTTTCTGAGTTCTCCTTACTTCATTCCCTTAGTCTTGAACTTTTAATCTATTTACTCTCCTTGCTTCAAGTGGTAAACTCTTTAGTGAAATGCCTGACTTTTAACAACCTACAAAGTACTAAGCAAATTCACATAAGGAAATGTACACGTGTATCATGGAGGGTTAAATAAAGGGCAACTTTGCAGTATGTTTTAGCCCCCGCCTCTACCCTGTGGCTATTTAAAGAAAACAATTTTATTAAAGTACATTTCCAAATAAATACTAAATGAACTTGAAAAAAATAGTTAAACATAAATTGTTACGGACAATATTAACTTAACAACATGGATACTATAAAGATTCATCTGTTACAGAATGATAATAGCTGAAAACGATAACATAAAAACATGGAGGACACTGTGTGGGGTTATTGATTTTCCATCACTGCTTTTCTTTGCATTGTTGAAAAATATTTAAATGTAGTCCTATTTCCAGTTGTATGAAAATAAGAAGAGGAAGAGTAAAAATCACCCACCATCTCACCATCTAGAAGTCATTTTAAATTTTATTTATATTTACTTTCTGTGTGTGTGTGTGTGTGTGTGGAGAGATATTGGGGATTGAACTGAGGAGCCTCATACCTGCTAAGCAATTGCTCTACTACTAAACTGCATACTAGTCCTATTTCCAGTTTTTTTTAAAGCATTACAGATACAATGAAAATCCATTCTTCCCTCTTCTCTGCCTCCATATCCCAATGACATTGCTTTTCTCTTGCTCTTCTTTTTGCATCTTCTACTAAAAGCTGAGGAGGTCGAGGGTGAAATTTCTCTAGTGGCTAAATAATGAAAGACATCCTGTAAGAATGGAGCTAGGGAAGAGATTTAAAAAGAGAAGATTTGCAGGTGGTAGGATTTGGTGGTACCTGAAAGAGGAGCGAGCCTTTTTATTTTTTACAGATGAGGCAGGTTTTCTTCTGTTTTCTTTAATGCTTTCCTATTTTTATATGTTATCATTCCCTGAGGCTCTAAGCCATGTGTGTGCTTCTTTAAATAAATCTCACAAGATAAAAGCCAAGTGCATCAAAATCACCAGGCATTGATGCCTGTCTGTAAAATATAATCACACACTAATCATGGAGTATAGATTTGCTTTCTTCCCCTAGGCAAGACGCTCACTGGCACCTGTGGAGGTGAGCCCCAGCATGAATGATCTGTTTTTGACAGTCTTTTCATACACGAGAGCTCATTGACAAGTCACCTAGGCACACAATTTAACAATTCCAACTTGTATTTGTATTTGCTGTGAAATCATACATTCAGCCACACCCAACTCTGTTGCTGTCCTGAAAAGTCTAACTGAGCTGTCCAATAAATCAATGGCCGGCCACATATGGGTATTTAAAGTAAAGTTAATCAAACTTAAAAATCCAGTACCTCAGTCATACAAGTTATATTCAAGTGTTCAATAGCAATATATGACAGGTGGCTGTCATATTGGACAATACAGAAATAAAGATATTCCACCATTACATATCATTTCCCTGGGCAATGGTGGTCCAAGATGCAAGCATTGGTGACATTATTTTCTGTGATTGAGTAGGAGTCCTCTGTATGCATAGCTCCCCTGGAAGATTGGTAAATCCTGGTGAAAACTATATTCCTAGAGTTTAGATTCTTTTTCTTCCCCCATTGCTTATTGCAGTGAATGTAAAGACAAGGAGAAGACTATAGTTCTTTCCTGCTAAACATATCTGATACCCTTATACCTAATCTCTCACCCAACAAAAGAAATGTAAATAACTGTTTTGATATTTAGCATATAGAAGGTGCTCAACAAAGGTTAGCTCCTGTATCTAGCAGGGCCACATTAGGAGATTGAATTCATGCCAGTTATAGGAACACAGAGAATTTCATATAAAAATCATTAGTGATATATGCAGTTGAAAACCAAGGTATCGTAGAGATAGCAACTACAGAAAGTAGTTTCAGTCCTTAGGATGGAGAGAGCAATGGTAGAGACTGGAATTAAATCTTTGAAGCTCAGGGTCAAGTCTCTATGTTGCTGAAACCCAAAATGCTGGGGGAAAAGATGCTGCTCTGGAAGGATTGGTGTCTCTTGCAAACATTGGGAAAACTGAAAATTGAATTCTGCTGCTGCTTATATGAAAGATCTGCTACAGCCATGGTGAAAAAGCATTGCTAGGGTGATGCTTGTGGGAAGCAGTGATGAGACCACAGGAAATAAATGCAAGGGAACGAATCCCTTCTGCTTCTTCCAGCTTTGCAGACTCTCTGACGTCCCCTAATGGCAGAGTTGAAAGGAAGCCAATAGCAAAGCTGAAATAATGTTTGCAAAAAATGGAAAAGCCTCATACAGAAAGTGGACTTGAAGCTCAGACAATAACTTACTGACAAGCACAGCATATAAACTCCAATATTTTTTCCCCAACTAAAGATAGGACTTTGTTTTTTTTTCCACAAATTCTTCTTATTTGTTATTATTTCTTTATTGGGGGGCTGCCATTATTTATGGTTAAAAACTACTTATTTGGGGTGGATATAAATAATTTCTAATTCTCTGAACTGTATTTATAGTAGCATCAGACAACAAAATACTTAGTATTAAATTTAACCAAAGTGCAACATTTTTGTTGTGAAATGGTATAAAACAATCTTAAAAGAAATTAAGTATCTAAATAAATGAGAGGCATCCCATGTTCACAGATGGTAAGAAATACTGTTAAGTTGTTAACACTACTAAACACTGCAATATTATCAAAGTAATGTATAGATATAATGGAATTCTGAACAAAATTCCAACAGCCTTTTTTTTAGTAATGGACACAATGATCCTAAAATTCATATAGAATTGCTTGAAAATCCAAGCAATTTTGAAAAGGAAGTATAGAATGGGAACAATCACCTACTTCCTTATTTCAGCATTTACTATAAAGGTATAAGTAATGAAAAAGGTATAAGTAATGAAAACTGTTACTGGCATAAGAATATGGACATATGAGTAGAATTAAAGTCAAGAAATGGATTCATATAGTTGGACACCTACTTAACACAAATTTAAGAAACTTAACTCAAAATTGATCAAAGACCTCAATGTAAAAGCTAAATATCTGAAACTCTTAAAAGGAAGCATAGATTTACATCTTCATGATCTTGAATTAAGTATTAGTTTCTTAACTATGCACAATAAAAGCACAATCAGCAAAGGAAAAATAGATAAATTCAACCTCAAAAATTAAAAACTTTTGTACATGAAAGAACAATATTGAGTGTTTCACAGAATGGCAAAAGAGGCATCTGCAGAATAGAAGAAAACATTTCTTAATCACATTTATCTGTTCAGGACCCAATACATAAAAATTCTCACAACTTAACAAAAATAAAGCAATTCAACTAAAAAAATGGGAAAAGACAGGTATAGGACTTGAATAGATATTTCCCTAAAGATGATATACAAGTGTTCAACAATTATGTGAAAAGATGTGTGTCATCAGTCATTAGGGAATTATAAATCAAGACCTCAGTCAACTTTCTTCTTCATATTCAGCAGGAGAGAGACAGGCAGATAACTTATTCTCACTATAAAACATAACCCTTTCCCTAGTTCTAGAATGGGCCATATCTGAAGAAATGCTCATACTTAGAGCAAGTTCACTTAAATCCTACTCTGCTGCTGAGTAGAAAGGGAGTAACTGAATGAAATAGTAATAACTAACTGGAGGGGGAAAAAGAGAGTGGGAACCCAAGAGTCTAGTACTTCATCCTAACCACAGATGCCAGCCATTCCCTTAGGGAAGGAACTGTCTCTGTGAAGGAAAATACTGTGATCAGTCACTTGGCAGTAGAAGTTGAGAGGTACCTTGGAGGCATAGGTAGGCTGGAAACAAGTAAACAACAACAATAACAAAGAGCTAAACCATTTTTCATGAGAAATAAATGGGTATTTGATGGGAGTCTTGTGGAAAGCAGATCACAGAGGATCACAGTGAGAAGGAAAAGAGGTGATGGCAGAAGCCTAGAATGAAGCTGGAGGATAGTGAGAAGAACTTAGAACTATGGATGTGTGATATTGAAATATTCACAGTTCTGGATGTGAAGCCTATTCCAATGCCATACTCACGGCTGAGATGTTTCATGGATGAGAGTTTAGTTTTGTTGTTGGTGGTGGTGATGTCAAAATTGAAGAAAGGACTGTTTGTATATGTGCATCATTAAAATTTTGAGAGGAGGTTCTCTTCAGCTCTTCACTTGTTTAAATCTTATATGAGAGATGGAGTATGAAACAAGGAAAATAGAAAACATTGGTAGAGTGTTGGGAGGTTCTGTGTGGTTTATCTGCAAGGCAGATCGTCATCTGAGGTGGAAGCCAATAACAAGGTCAGGAGTGGGACTAACTTCAATAATCGTTTCTGTTGAGGGTCATGCACGACGTGTCTGTGTGCCCAGGTACCTATAGGTGGGTGGATGGGTGGGGGTGGGGTTGTACCTAAAGAGAATGGTATTGTGAGAAAACAAAATAATTAATTTACCAAGCACCTAAAACTGCATTTAATCCTCACCCTAACTCAACTATACATATACGTGTGTTATACAAAATATGCAAGTCTATGTGTATTCACATACACACACAAGTGTGTGTGTGTGTGTGTGTGTGTGTTGTATGTATCTCCAAGGTTACCCAGTAGAAATAGATTTGAACCAACCCAAGGCATGTATAATTCCAAAAGACATTGCATTTTTATCAGAATGATGAAGATCTGCTTCTTCATTCATAGATGAGAGCCAGGATTAGCCAAAGTGTTACAGTTGATAACATCACCCATTTTAAACACAAACTGTTATGGCTTCTAATATTTCATTAATTTTACAAACTCTTTCCCAACCCATGTGGTATAAGGCCTTGTTTAAAAATAATGATAGCAATATCAACCTCTTTGCTTAAATTGTACAACAGTAACTAAAAATGAATAATTATTTCCTGTGGTATATTGACGACTTTAGTAGAGGACTGGCTCTTATCAACTCCCTGCCTGAGCATCTCAGACCATTTTCTGCCATGAGCTTGGAAATTCTGCTTTCCTATGTCCTTGGAACAGTTCTGCCCTCCTACCTGGAGGTTTCTCCTCTTCCAGCTGACCATATGGTGGCTGTTTAGCTAGCCTGCTGCTGTCCGTCCTCTGCACATGGCCATTAAAGCCGTGCTCTTGCAGAGGCACAGTGTGCAGGTCTATTTTATTTTTATGCTATATTATATTACAGTATATACAGTTTATGCTGCGCCACACACATACACACACACACACAGAATAAGAAACACAGGGAGTGTGTTTGTGTATGTGTGTGTGTAGTGAAGGGATGTTGACTGACTCAAGAGAATTTTTCTATAATAAGGACTTATTTGTACCTCAAGTAAATAAAAGCCATCCTCTTTCTCTCATTCTATAATTCTGCATGAGTAGGGTAATTCTGAAAGAGAAATCAGAAAAAATAGAAAAAAAAAATGACATCTGTTTTTTAGGTATGGAGACCTAAGGCTCACAGTAAGTATTAAAATAATCCAAGGTTGCTCTTATTTAGCACACATTGATGAGGCATCTGGAGTGATAACAATGAATTATTTACTAAGTTTCTACTGTCTGACTGGCTCTTCACATTTGCTACTTCTAATTCTCAAAGCAATCCTAGAAAGATGGCATCCTTATTCCTATTTTACAGATAAAGAAACTGAGGGCCAAATAATTTAGGAACTTATTAACACAGTACAGTTGGCCAATAGCTGAGACTAGATTTGAACTGCTATCTGAATGATTTCAAAATAATATTCTTTCTACTCTATCTGGCAGCTTTTCTTTGTGCCAGGCACTATGCAAGATGAGCCACAGAGAAGAACGTACCCTTTAATTAAAGCACAACCTGGTGGAGAAAGTACCCATGGAAACTTCCATATGGTTGAGTAGGGCAAGTGCTTTCATATGTCCTTGGAGCAGTTCTGCCCCAATGCAGTGGAGGAAAGACCAAATTGGCTCTGGAAGACCAAGAAGGAACATAGAAATGGGCCAAAAGTTGGTGGCAGGGCTGAGGGTATTGGTCAAAGGAAAAGTATCTTAGGAACAAGAAGCTTTTGGTAGTGAAGGAAATAAGGACTTGCTCAATTTTTTTTTTTTGTTGTTGTTGTTGATTCTCTCTACATAGGTTGTCAGAAGATCCATCAGCTGAACAAGACACAGCATGTGCCTGCACCACCTCTCCCTCTAGAAAACTTGATGAGTCAGAAATACCAAGTGAAATAATTTCTTTTCTACTCTCAACCCTTAGTTTTTGTTTCTAAATGTAATTCTGTCCCTGGGGCTTTGACAAGTGCAATCTGCAGCACCCAGGGTCAACTAATAAGGGTCTCAATTAACAATACACACACGTATTCAGGACAGCAGATTTGAAGAAGGGCTATTTCCCATTGGTCAGTGCCAGAGGTGAAGAACGCTTGAGAGAGGCAGCATGATCAGAGCAAAGGCTGAAGGTGATAAAGCAAAAGCAAACCATCCACAGTCACATCCACCCATGTTGACTCTAACGTGTAGTTACCGTGTTGCAAGCCAGAGCCTGTCCTTCAGTGGGCTGGAAGTAAGTGTGGATTAAGACATATCCATTGCTCCATTCCAATGACCTTGAGTCTTAGGGTTTCACTTCAGAGCTTTTATTCAGAGCTAAGACAAAGTTCAGGATGATTGACACCAACTATTTTTGGATATGATTTCTCCTGGGAGTATTTCTGTTATTGACAAAAATCCATTTACTGTTTTTATACCTCTGTGTGTAATACAAGATAACCATTCCTTATTAATGAATCAGTTATGTGCACATACCCCCGCCCACACACACACATAATTTAAAAACAAAGAACCAGCACTGTACTAAGTTCTGGGCACTCTACTAAGCATTTTGCTCATATCATTTCACAAAGCTTCACAAGACCTCTATGAGAATATTTTTACTACTGTCCCTGCTTTACAGATGAGGAAATTGAAGCTTAGAATGTGTAGATAACTTACCACTAAACACCATAGCTATAAGTGGTTGAGTCATGGCTCCTATACCCACATTCCTTGCTTATGTTCACATTATAAATTTTCAAAATTCTATGAATTACAATATAAGCCTCTCACTGGATTGAAAACTATTCATCTCTGTATCTCTGTAAGCATCTTGCAGAATATTGGCACTTAGTAGGAACTCAGCAAGTTTTATTTTATAATTCATAAATAGGAATTAAATAATAGATAAGCAAGTGAGTTATTGTCACTCTTATCATTGTCTGTTATTAATAATATAATAAGAAAAGCCAGCTTCCCTAGCAACTATGGTGAATTACATATCATGATATATAGACCCAGAGAATATTGATAAACTATATCATATCATTTTTCTCAAAATGAGGAGAAAAAGCACAATGAGAGTCCATATGGAAAAATAATTGAAGCATCACACTTCAAGAAGATAATATTGGATTTGCAAGACAGCAGCCCCGATATGCCTAAATGTTTTAAAATGTGGTCAGTCTGGATTACTTAGAATAATATAGCTTGTATACAAGTGGCATAATGATCACTTTGCAGTATTTAAAGTCTGCTACATTTTATAGCTGACAATATGAATTAATAATATGGTAATATAAGAGGCTTACATATTTACTTTTATGCCCCTAATGAGTCCTGAAACTTGTTCCATGAAACTTGTGCCATGCTACTAAATTGCAGAAATTATTTTCAAACCAAATTTCAAGTGTATTTTAAATAAAAAATTATCTAAAACAAATCAATTAGCAAAAGTACACACACACAAAATATTAGCGGCATGTGTGTGTGAATATGTATAGATGTATATATGAAAGAAATCCTATTGAATAATTTTTAAAATCTTAAAGCTAGATCCAATCTATGGAATACAAAAGGGAAAGAGATAAGGAAGCAGAACAGTATGGTATTAGCAAAACTGCTTTGAATGAGCAAGTTTTTAGCAACATGCCTAAAAAACGTTTAGGCATATCGGGGCTGCTCTGTTGCAAATCCAATATTATCTTCTTGAAGTTGTGATGCTTCAATTATTTTTCCATATAGACTCTCATTGTGGTTTTTCTCCTCATTTTGAGGAAAATGATGTGATATAGCTTATCAATATTCTCTGGGGTCTACATATCACCTAAGAATTCCTGTATCCACATATACACTCTAAAAATATATATCTGTCTGTTAGTTAATACCCATTGAAAAAATGAGTAGCAAGTGTTTGTCTAAATTCACAGAGAAAATTTTGGGTGATAAGTTAAAGTAAAGGCTATGTGGCATATGCAGAATTCACTTTGGGAACTGTAAAGGACACCTCTAAACAGACTGTTACCTACAGGTGGTTGAAACTGAGGTGACCCATAATTATTAAGACATCAAGCAAAGTAACATTCTAATGAAAGCTGGTTCTCATCTGGGCAGCTCTGTTTGTTGAGTTTCAAGTAGCATACTTACTTATTTACCAAGAGTTACTTGTTCTCACCTTTCATCAATAGCCCGAGAAATTTTGAATATTTTAACAATACTGCTCTAATGTATGTTACTATTTGTTTAAAAAGGGCAAACTAAAAATTAGAAAATAATTCTTCAGTAAGTACATTTTTTATTAGAGCATTATAGTTTTACATTGTAATTGGGTTCATCTTAACAAAATCATACATGCACAGAATTCAATTTCAGTTCACATTCCCCTCCTTTTTCTTCTCCTTCTTTCTCCCCAATTCTCATTAATCTACTGGTCTTCCTTTCACTCATCTACTTATTTATTTTTGTTTGGTTCTTTCTACTTTCACATAGACGTGAAATTTCCTATGGCATATTTATATATGTACATTGTATGATTTTTAAAATTCATTCCACCATTTCCTCCCCTTTTCCATCTCTCCTCCCTCCTTCTTGATGTCCTTCTCCTACTCCACTGATCTTCCCTATATCTTTATGATATCTGATCCCTGTCTCATTCTTTCCCTTATTTTGCTCTAGTTTCCATATTTGAGAGAAAACATTTGATCCTTGATTTTCTGAAACTGGTTTATTTCACTTAGCATAATGTTCTCCATTTCCATCCATTTACCAGCAAAAGTCATAATTTATGGCTGAGTGAAACTCCATAATGTACATATAAAACACATTTTCTTAATCCATTCATCTATCGACAGGTATATGGGTTGATTCCATAATTTGGCCAATGTGAATTGTTCTACTATAAACATAGAGGTGACCGTATCACTATAGCGTGCTGATTTTAATTCTTTTAAGTACCACGGAGTCGTATAGCTGTCTTTTATGATGGTTACATTCCTAGTTTTTTGAGGCATCTCCATACTGCTTTCCAGAGTGACTGCACTAGTCTGTAGTCACACCAAAAATGTGCAGGTGTACCTTTTCACCCACATCCTCACCAGCATTCATAATTATTTGTGTTCTTGATAAATATTATTCTGACTGGAGTGAGATAAAATCTTAGTATAGTTTTGATTGCATTTTCCTGATTGCTAGAGATGTTGAACACTTTTTTCATACATTTGTTGGCCATTTATGTTTCTTCTTTTGAGAAATGTCTGTTTAGTTCTTTTGCCCACTTATTGATTGGTTTATTTGCTTTTTTTTTGGTGTTAAATTTTTTGAGTTCTTTTTATATTCTGGATATTAATTCCCTGTCAGAGAAGCATCTGGCAAAAGTTTTCTCCTAATCTGTAGGCTCTCTCTTCATACTCTTAATCATTTCCTTTGCTATGTAGCTCTTTAAATTTGAAGGCATCCCACTTATTTTCTTGGTAGTATTTCCTTTTTTTTAATATTTATTTTTCAGTTTTCGGTGGATACAACATCTTTATTTTTTATTTTATGTGGTGCTGAGTATTTCTTGAGCTTTAGGGGTCTTATTAGTCAGTGCCAGTGCCAATATCGTGGAGTGTTGACCTTGTGTTTTTTTCTAGCAGTTGCAAGATTTCTTATCTAATTCCTGAGTCTTTGATCCTTTCTATTTGTCTTTTGTGGAGGGTAAGGGATAGGAAACTTGTTTCATTCTTCTACATCTGCATATAGCTTTCCTGGAACTGTGTATTTAAAAGGCTGTCTTTTATCCAGCTTATATTTTTGGCCTCTTTATCAAGTATCAGATGGTTGTAAGCATGTGACTTCTTCTTTGTGTCTTCTATTCGTTTTCATTGGTCTTTATGTCTGTTTTGGTGCCAATACCATGCTGTTTGTTTACTACAGCTCTATATTATAATTTCAGAACAGGTATTATGATGTCTTCAGGATCTTCTTGGTCAGTATTGCTTTAACTATTCTAGGTCTCTTATTCCTCCAAATGAATTCAAGGATTTTTTTCCCTAGTTCTATGAAGAATGTCACTGGTATTTTTATTACGATTGCATTAAATCTGTATACTTCTTTTGGTAATATGGCCATTTTGACAATATTAATTCTACCTATCTATGAACATGGAGGTCTTTTCATCTTTGAAGATCTTCTTCATTTTCTTTCTTCTGTGTTTTATAGCTTTCATTACAGAGAACTTTTTTTGGGTGGGGGTTAACCAAGGATAGAAGCCAGGGGGACTCAACCACTGAGCCACATCCCCAGACCGATTTTGTATTTTATTTGGAGACAGGGTTTCACTGAGTTGCTTAGCATCTCACTTTTGCTGAGACTAGCTTTGAACACAATCCTCCTGCCTCAGCCTCCTTAGCCGCTGGGATTACAGATGTGTGCCACCATGCTCAGCTCATTGTAGAGATCTTTTACCTCCTTCGTTAGATTAATTCCCAAGTATTTTATTTTAAAATTTTTGAGGTTATTGTGAATGGGATGGTCTTTGTGATTTCTTCCTCAATAGAATCACTGTTGGAGTACAGAAAGGTTATTGTTTTATGGGTGTTAAACTTGAATCCTGCTAATTTGCTGAATTCATTTATTGGATCTCAAAATCTTCTGGTGGTTTTGGGGTCTTCTAGATATAGAATTATGTCATCAGTGAAAAGAGATAGTTTGATTTCTTTTCCAATTTGTATCCCTTTAATTTCTTGATTGCCTAATTTCTCTGGCTAGTGTTTCAACAACTTCAATAAGTACAATTTTGAATAATGAAGTTAAATTAACTCATTGCCAACTTTAAAATAATTTTGTTACTTATTTTATCTTTTCTTTCTGGTTGTACATTTAAGGGGAGAAAAAAAAGAAAAACTTACCTGTAATTCTAGAAAAATAAATGTCTGTTTCAGTCAGATTTTTCACTTCTGTGATCAAAAACCTGAAAGGAAAAAATAGAGGAGGAAAAGTTTATTTTGGAATTCATGGTTTTAGAGGTCTTGGACAGTCCATAGATGGCCAATCCATTCCTCAGGGGGCAGGTGAGGCTAAACATCATATTAGAAGAGTGTGGTGGAGGGAAGCAGCTCAAGATCAGAAAGGAGAGAGTGAGAGAGAGAGAATGAATCCACTTGCAGATACAAAATATTCACCCTAAAGACATGCCCTCAGTGACTGACCTCTTCCAGCCATATCCTACTTTCCTTCAGTTACCACTCAGTTAATCCCTATTGGGGGTATTAATTCACTGATTGGGTTAAGGTTGTTATAACCCAATCATTTCACCTCTCAGCCTTGTTGCATTGTCTCACATATGAGCTTTGGGGGACACCTAATATCTAAACGATAACAAATTCTTTCTATAACATTAGCACTGGTGGTAAATTTCTTCCAAATGAGAATTTTAACTTGTGCATCACGGCTCTGCTTCTGAGAATCTGCCTATCAGAGACAGCCCTAGCATGGGAGTCCGCCAGTCAATCCGCAGCTGGTACACTGCTCTGAATGGCCTTCCAGACTAAGAATCAACAAATATCTAATGCAGGTCTTCTGGAAGCCCACCAATCTTAAACTTCATGTTTCCCAACCACTTCTATTTGATTAGAGTTTGTGTGGGTAAACTATTACCTATAAGCTTAGCCCTGTCTTACCTAAAAAACAACAGATTTAGCTTCTTGTTTCAGATGTTGTAGTGCACCTTTTCATTCACTGAGAGCAAGTGACTTTCCTGATAAGAGGGTTGTAAGAAGCAGAGCACAGTCTTTTCCTATTACCCACCCAAACTTGTTCCTAGCAAGAGAATTGCCTTACTATTAAACTATTCCTAGACCAAAGTTGTGCATCTTAGTTTACTATTTATTAGTCCTTTGTTTCCAAAACCAAGATACATGTACTACTGGTGTTTTCTAAGATTGTTTTGCTGGTACACAAATTTTAAAATGTTTTTTCCATACTATTTTATTGGTGCATTATAATTAAAAATTTTTAAGTGCATTCTCTAACATATATTTGATTTCAAGAATATATTGCTTAAATCAAAGCTAACATAGTGTTGCGATGGTCTGAATATTTGTGTGCCCCTAAGCTCATATGTTGAATTCTTCACTAAGGTGAAGGCATTAGAAGGTAGAATCTTGGGAGGTGATTAGATCAAGAAGGCTAATGAATTGGATTAGTGTCCTTATAAAAGAGACCCCTGAGAGCTAACTAGCTCCTTCTACCTTGTGAAGCTGCATCACAAATGTACCATCTAGAACCAGAGGGAATGAAGTCTCACCAGATATGTCTTGATCTTAGACATCTCAACCTCTGAAATTAGAAGAAAGTAATTTTTATTGTTTATGAGCCACTTAGCTAATAGTATTTTCTTATGGCAACCTAGCACACAGAAAGCGCTCAGTAATCTTTGCTAACTGAATGGGTAAAATTATAGATAAGACTCAAAAAATAATTGAAAATAATCACAACATACATGATGGTAATGTCAGATAGGCAGTGATCACCACAAGAGATAAGAATAGATAGCTAGCTCAGTCTGATGTCATTTAGGAAGTCTTCCTGAGGACCAGAGCCAACCTCAGTCAGGTACCTCTCTGGAAAACTCTTGGCATTTGTCTTCCTTATCCATTTGAAACTTAATCATTTTCTTTTACATGATAAAATTCACAATTGCTTGGCATTTCAGTTTGCTAAACTATTTCACATACATTAATGATTATACTGTTATATCAACTAGATAAGATAGACAGGAAATGACTCCTGTTATTTTATTAGATAACGAAGGCTCATAGAGGTTAAGAGACTTGCTCACCTTGAACAAGTATTTATTAAGTACTTTCTCTGTGTGAGACTCAAGTGGTTAGAAATCTTGCAGGATGGACACTGGGCTTCTGGCCTTTCATTTTGTTGCATATTCGTAGGTGCTGAATATGACTAAATCCTTGTTTTGCTTTGTGACTGGTATAATTGTATGTAAAAACTAGGATCAAAGTTTTTAATTCTGTAGAGCTACTACAAATGAACAGGAAGAGGCTCTGTGTGGAGAAAATTAATTTAAATAATAGTGGAATCAACATTTTAACTCTGTGTAGATAATACTTTTCCATCTGTTTCTGTTTGCTTTGAGTTTTATTTTAGGAATTTGATGAGTCACTTTTTCAGATACCATTGTTCAGTGTCTTAGTTCATTTTCTGCTGCTACAACTGAATGCTGCAAACTGAAATACAAGTTCATTTGGTTACACTCCTGGAGGCTGGGAGGTTCAAGAGCATGGTACCAGCATCTGGTGAGGGCCTCCAAGCTGCATCATAATGTGATGGAGAGGCAAGGGAGTGTGTGTGAAGTAGAGATTAGGAAGCAGCTCAACTCACTTTTAAAACAAACCCCATCTCATGAAAATTAACTCACTTCCTTCATAATAACACTCTAAACACTTTCCATTAGGATCCACCTCCCATTAAGCCCCATCTCCCAACAATGCTGTTACGGCAATGAAATTTCAACATGAGCATTGGAGGGAACATTCAAATCATAACAATATGCTTATATTGCCTTTTTATTATTGATATAAAATTATATGGTCAGACATTGATTTAATTAAAATCCTAAGATAATAATTTTTAATGAATCTTTTGGCCCCATCTATATTCCATTTGATTATTTCTTATTTATACTTTAATATCTATATTTATTATTGAGAAAACTCTGTGGATTTATTGTTTCATACTATTTTAAACAGATTTGGGTCTTAAAATTAATATAAAAGGAATTGAGCAGCCTACCATCTTTTTCTAAGAGCTATATGGTAAAAGGTAAGCTCTCTGAGTACAGTGGTTTTGTTTTATTTAATGTACAGGAGCACCTAAAACAGTAACTCACATGTACTATGAATTGAATGAATGTCTCAAGTAGGAAGAGAAGATGGAAGGAAGGAACAGAAAACATAAAAAAGAATAGGAGAATCCATTTTTTCAAGTTTTGTGAAACTTGGCTGTGATGCTGTCAGCTGCTATTTCTGACTGGAAACATTTATATTTTTTTTCAGTCCTTTCAGTATTATCTGGTTTACTTAAATTTTCAAATGCTTTACTATTTAACTTGAGTTATTGATATTATTCATTTTCCCTAGGTTTTTAAAATTTGTTGCCATAGATTCGCATGTAATATTTCCTTGTATTCTTTGAATTTATTCTGTTTCTGATGTGGTTATATCTTCTATTGGTTCATAAACTTGAAGGTTTTTGCATTTTCTCCCACTTATTTTTTTTCCTTAATTTGGATTCTGGGTGCTCATTTCTTCTTTGGGGCTTGTCAAAGAACTAGCTTTTGAATTTATCTCTTCTACTATTTCCATTTTGTTTTGTTTTCTAGTCCATTACTTTCAGATTGTATTAAATTAATTCTCCTTTGCTACTCTGTTCTAGTAGAGTGTTGTTTTGAATTTTCAAGATGCATGTTAATTTACTTTAGTTTTATTCATTTTATATTATATATATATACACATATGCATATATGTGTATATGTGTGTGTGTGTGTGTGTGTGTGTGTGTGTGTAGGCATTCATGGTTATAGCTTTTCCTGTAAATATTACTTTTGCTATTTCCTGTGTTAGTATAAACTTTTATTTTCATATTTTCTAGGTAGAATGTAATTTTAGTTTTACTTTCTTCTTAGGCCAAAGGTTAAATAAAAAAAGTGATTTATAATTTCAAAGGGAGTAAGATTTTTCCATTATTTTTTTTCTATTTTATTGGACAATTCTGTGAGCCCTTTATGATAAAAAATTTATTAAAGTTTTACTTGTATAGTATACAATTGACTTTTACAAATTTCCATCAAATGTAACAAAAATATTATCTATTTCCAAAATTTAAGATTCAATACTTATTAAATTCAGATGGTTAACTAAAATATTAAATTTCTTTGTTAATATACTGCTTTCTGGATATTTCTGATTATGAAAAATAAAAACTAAAGTATGCCACCATCTTTTATGTTTTACATAATTCTTTTTGAATTACTGGTAGTTTTTGCCTTATTGGTTTAACTTTTTGGCGTTGTTTGGTATCTACAGGTTTATCATTTTATTTCCAAATTTATGCATCATACTTAATATATAATTTTCTTTTATTAAAAAGTTTTAACTTTAAGTTCTACTTGGTATTCCTCCTAATTTTAAATTTATAATTCCCTACTCTATACCTATCCCTATTTTCAAACTTTATCATTTCATTTTCAACTGTGTTTCAGTAAATGGTGTATTCTTACTCCAATCTAACATTGTCTGTCTTTGTTGGGAGAATTTAGTCTTTCATGATTTGTATCATGATGTACTTGGTTTTATTCCTTCCTTTTTACCTTTTGCTTATTATTTATTTTAATTTATTTTAGACTTTTTTTCCTTTTCCTTAGTTTGGTTATATGGTTAAGTTGTTATAAACTTTATTAATATTCCTTTTCTCCCCTTGTTAACTTGGGAGTTCTACTATAATTTTTCCTTTCCTTAATGTTTACTTTCCTTTTCCTCATTCTCCTAATTATATGTATATCCTTTACTATTTAATACAAGATCATAAGTCTTTCTCTACTAAGGTTCTTTATTCTTTTACTGCTTTTCTCCCTTCTTACAACAAGGCAACACTTTGAGTGTATTTTCACTTGCCTCTAGCTTCCCCTCAACCCCATCTGCACTCCATAGGAGACTTCTAGAATTCTTTCTATTCTTCTTTTTCCCATCCGAACTTGGTCTTGAATAATTTAATGATTTTAGTTTCAGACAATTATTAGAATTCCCTTTTCAGTAGTCCCATTTTGAGAAATCTTGTCTATCCCTTAATTTGTACATCTTCAGATTGACCATCATTATTCAACATTATTCCATTATATTTAATTATAAATCAATTCCCACATTCTCTGATCACCAGTTTTGCCTCTTCCTCTGCTTGCGCTCTCTCTCTCTCTCTCTCTCTCCCTCTCTCCTCTCTCTCTTTTTCTCTCTTGTTCACATTTACTTATTCTCTTACTGAAGTCCTTTCTTAAATGTTTCCTCAGATGAAATATGTAAGTGAAGTAATTTCTGTAAATAATGTTCTGTAAATAAGCTGTCAGTGAATAATAGCTGATCACAGCTCCAGTTTTTTATTCTAAAGCATCTTTAGAGATCATTTCATAATTTCACAGTTTCAGGATTACAAAACTTCATTACCAATCTAATTTCTTTCCTTTGCAAAATGCTTGTTTCTATCTGGATGCATTAAATATTTATTGGTCTTTATCATCAGAGCTCAGGAGTTAAGACATACCTAGATGTATATATTATCTCAGGAGTCTTATCTGGAATTTGAAGAGTTGTTTAAATCTGCTAACTCAGGTACTCTCCAACTGGGGGAAATTTTCTTTCATTATTTGTTTAATCTTTCTCTCTCCTGTATCTGTGCCTTTTATTCTCATTCTGAAACTTCTATTTTTCTCATGAGTCTATCTTCCAAATGTGTATATTTCTCCTCCAACTTCTATATGGTTTTTCTTTTTCTTTCTCTGTGGTTCAACCTATTCTTCTACTTGAAATTCTAAGCCACTGACTGGAGCAGTGCTAATCCTCTTTCATGTCATCTATTCTACCGAGTGACTTTAGTGTCAAGACCAGCTCTAAGTGTTGCATTTGATTCTCTTTATATGTTCCTTCTCTTCTCTTAAGTCTGATTTTAATTGAAGTAGCTCTATTTCTTTCATCGTCTATTCAGAATTTTCTGCTTAGTCTGCTTTCTGGCTGATAGAGCCTTTGAATAGTTTGTAATTTTTCTGTCTGCTCATTAAGACATCTCACATGGGATCCCTCCTGGGAGTGGTGGACCATGCAATCACCTCTGCCCAGTGGCTCATTGTACAATCACCAAACTGTCAAGATCTCTCCCAGTTCATGATCTCATGATCTCTCCCGTTCTGTAAATCTCAGAAGCAGAGACCAGCAAACCCAACTGTTCACTCGTTTTTTTTTTTTTTTTTTTTTTTTTGTTTTGTTTTTTTTTGGATGCTAAGGAACAGGGAGATTTTGATGTTTAAAAGAGATGAAGTCCAGGAGAGTTGAAAATGACTTTCTCTCTTGAAAGGGTTATTTTCAGCTCTTTGTTTTGGGCTGTTATGCTGAGCCCTAGAATTTTTACCTAAAGGATGGAAAGTACAGAAACAGGTCTTGGCTCACCCTTGGCTAATGGCCCTGAAGGAAAGGGATGAGTTGAAGCCAGGTCCTTAAGTGGAAGGATATGGGACACCTCAAGCCACCATCCTCCTGAGTTCTCTATAATTTTCTCTTTTTATAGAAATGTTTTAACAAGTTTTTCAACTTTATAGTGGTCTTTCCTTTATCTACCATTCAAGTTTGGATAATCATCTCCTTGGGCCTAAAGTCCTTCTCATAAAAACTATGTCTCTTCCATAAATCTAAGGTGTCTTTCTCCCTCTTCCAGCATGTTAATTGGCTCAGTTGTGTAACTGCCATATATTCAAGTGAGAATTACCACTCCTTGTATCAACTCTGCGTAAGAAAATTATTTTGGAGTAAAACTTGGCAAAACAAGATCTTGAGCTGCCAACAAATTATTCTGCAAGATTTCAAAACATTAAGTTTTAGCATTCACTCTCAAAGTCAAGCCAATTTTGCTTTAGGGAACACTATTGTTTGAGCTGAGAAAAAAATCAAACCTAAATTGTGGTTATGCATCTGGCATTTTTAATATAAGTATGAAAGCAATAGATTTGCCTGTTTTTTCCTAAAATCACACAAGCTGCATAAAGTATATACACATATGGAATTTCTTTTCACATTCAAAAAGTTAAAATCAAATTGTGACTGCAAAGACTCGATCCTTAGAAACGTGAGGGAAAATACCTAAGAAATTCTACAGTGAATTGTTTTTGTGCAGATATGGTTCTTCTCTTTATTTTCCATTGCTCTTCTTAAGTTCATATTTAACCATACACTTTCATTGAAGAAGCCACGAACCTCAGCACAAGGTGTGTCATCTTAATGCTTCATATAGAGCATTTTAATCATCTCTTTGTCTCCACTATGTTCTCTCTGCCTGCAGTGTCCTTTCTATCCCCTTCCTCTTTATACAGTTCCAAGGTTTAGTAGCAATTTAATGTCTGACATTGGCTCTGGTTTCCAGCAGCCAGGCATGTTGGGCTGGGGATTTAGAAAATTTAAGGTTAGATTCAGCAGCCTCAAGTACAGTGTTATGGATGAGTAAGTTCTGCAAGCCACTTTAGAGCCCTTTGTATTTATTATCATTATATGTATAAGGCTACTCCGTCTCCAAGATTTCAAGGAGCTTGAAGGTAGTGTGTGTTTCTGTTGTCTCTGAGCTCCTGAAGGAATGGGACCAGTCCCTTAGACAATAGATGCTCATATCTTATGTCAAAAATTATTTCAGTATATTTCCCATTTGCAATTCCATTATTCTCCAATCAGAAATGCCAATGCTAGAATCCAAAGATCATGGTAGGTAGAAGCTCCACTTCAACAAATGAAGATTAAAAATGCTTACCATTACTGCCACTATTATTTGATTATGGAATTTTCACAAACCTTAAACTTTATCTACAGAGCAATGAGAAAACTATTCTTAGGTCAAAGAATCAAGCCAAATTGCATCATGATTTTTCTCAACCTTGAATGGACAAAGCATTTCTTAATTCAAGAGTTGTCATCGTCGTTGTGTTTTTTCCCCTTTCTTCTTGACCTCCTGATATCCCACACCATAGTTTAGTTTAAGTGATGGATAGATTGAAATCAATTGTATGCACTCTAACTATCCCTGCTATTGCTTCTCTGCGATTGTGCAGGAGCAGCAAATGAAGGATTAGAGGGTAACTCTCTAGGGGCAGTGCAAATACACATCAATCTGTTCCTGCTTCAGGGTAATATGGATGATGTAAAGCCAGGGTAGTCAGAGATCACAACACATTGTTCTTTGAGAGGGAAGGGTCATCCTGAGGAAAAATAACAATAACAACAACCATTTACTTCTCCTCTGTGACTGCCGAACAGCCTCTCAGCCCCCATTCCCAGCCAACACAATACACAGAAAGCCAAATATGGAATCATAAGAATTACAGTGAGCTGTTGATTACCAGATTATTATAAAATGGCAACATATACTGTTCCTTACTCACTAGCATAGGATAGCTTTGGAAAGAAAGGCTTTTGGTTTTAGTTCTCAGAAGCTGACATTTTGCAAAACCCCCTGCTTCTTTCATTTTTTCTGGTGGCTGCCGAAGAAGAGATTTCTTCCCAGACTTCTCCCTGTGCAACTCACAGCCATTATGGAGGATGCAGTAGACCTGTTACCAGTAAGAATGTTAGCCAAGTTAATGAGAGAAAACTGTGGAAAAGGAATTTCCTGGGGATTTTCAGAAGTGGTAGTTCGGTTTATTTGTCATGGTCATGGTCTCCCTTATGACACCCCCCAAGCATATTACAGTGCCTCTTGAGGAATAAAAGTAAAGAGCAGCCCATGGAAAACACTGGGAGGGAGTCTTCCTTCTCTTCTGTCCTTCTTTGTGCTTACTTGGAAGCACTTGGAAACTCACAAATGAAATTGTAAAGAAGATGGAAGAGCACTTTTGTCATCTCAGTGATAGTGGAATTGAAACACGGTGGAGTCCTAGAGAGGCCTGAGCACCTAAGCCTGGGTGACTGTGAGCTGATACCAGAGAAAGAAAACCTGGGGGATATGACACATCCTTGTCTTGTGAGCAACCAGGAATTCAGCAGAGGCCATTTAACTAATTTGGGTTTGCTTTGTTTTGTAGGTGTGCGTGTATGTGTGTTCTTATGTTCAGCTGCCATATGTCACCTGCATGATATTTCCTTGGTCTTTTTCTAAACCCCAAGGCTATAAAGATGATGAAAAGTATAATCCTAGCTGGGCATGGTGACACACACTGTAATTCCAGGGACTTGGGAAGCTGAGGCAGGAGGATCGCAAGTTCAAGGCCAGCGGTGGCAGTTTAGAGATCCTTTTTTTTTTTAATTGATTTTATTTTTTTAAGTACACGACAATGGAATGCATTACAATTCTTATCACAGATATACACCACAATTTCTCATATCTCTGTTTGTATATAAAGTATGTTGACACCCAATTTGAGTCTTCATACATGTACTTTGGATAATGATGTCCATCACATTCCACCATCCTTCTTAATCCCTTGCCCCCTCCTTTTCCCTCCCACCCCTCTTCCCTATCTAGAATTCATCTGTTTCTCCCATGCTCCCCCTCCCAACCCCACTATGAGTCAGCCTCTTTATATCAGAGAAAACATTCGGCGTTTGCTAACTATACTTAGCATTATCTTCTCTAATGCCATCCATTTACCTGCAAATGCCATGATTTTATTCTCTTTTATTGCTGAGTAGAATTCCATTGTGTATATATGTCACATATTTTTTAACCCATTCATCCACCGAAGGACATCTAAGTTGGCTCCACAATTTAGCTACTGTGAATTGTGCTGCTATAAACACTGATGTGGCTATGTCCCTGTAGTATGCTGTTTTTAAGTCTTTTGGGTATAGTCCAAGGAGAGGGTTAGCAGGATCAAAAGGTGGTTCCATTCCCAGATTTCCAAGGAATCTCCATACTGCTTTCCATATTGGCTGCACCAATTTGCAGTCCCATCAGCAATGTATGAGTGTACCTTTTTCCCCCGCATCCTCGCCAACACTTATTTTTGTTTGTCTTCATAATAGCTGCCATTCTGACTGGAGTGAGATGATATCTTAGAGTAGTTTTGATTTGCATTTCTCTGATTGCTAGAGATGATGAGCATATTTTCACATATTTGTTGGTTGATTGTATATCATCTTCTGAGAAGTGTCTGTTCAGGTTCTTGGCCCATTTGTTGATTGGGCTATTTGTTTTTTCGGTGCTTAGCTTTTTGAGTTCTTTGTATACCCTAGAGATTAGTGCTCTATCTGATGTGAGATCCTTTCTAAAAAACAAAGGCTAAAAAGGGCTGGGAATTTAGCTCACTGGTAAAGTGCCCTCGAGTTCAGTTCTCAGGACTGAAAAGAAAAGAAAAGAAGGCATAAGCATTGTAATGAAAAGTTCTAGGTCCAAACTTGAACTCTGTCATTTATCATCTAGACATGTATCAGTTCTGGAGCTGCCAATAGCTTATTTTTTGTCCTGTTTCTACCTCTAGTTGAGTGTTCCTTGTCAAGTGGCTTAAACTTCTGAATCAATTTCCTTATCTATAAAATGGACATAATAATTGTACCTAATAATAATTGAGATAATATATGTAGTACATGTGGTGTTTATAAAGCTTTGAGGATTGAGGCTGACATACATTAAATACTCAATAAACATGGAAACATTTTAACCCTCACTGTATGAACTCAACTATGTATATAATCCTGTGGAAAAAAAATTGCCAACTGGCATAGTATTTATTCTGGGTAAAACTTGGTAGTTGCTATGCTAAGTGAAATATAATACCTCTTTACCCTATCCTCTGATGCATGCATGTGTGCCCATATGCACAAACACAAATGTGTGCATGCATGCGCGCACGCATACACACACCAGAAACTTGGACTGTTATAGAAGAGTTTCAGATACATGGATTATACCTGTAAGTAACATGTCCTGGTGGTGATCTCACTTACTAAACCTAGGGTGAATCAAAACTGGTTCATAACTCTAATCAAAACAATAGATAATGACTTTGATGACCTCCTTCACCAAGCTTTTGAACCTGAAGAAATCAAATAGTCCTGCTCTCAACTTGTTTCAAATCCTGACAGCCTACCGTCAAAACAAACACTAATGGAGATGTCATTTGAACCCCCATATTGTGATTCTTGAAAACCCAACTGTGTGTAATCACTGATCTGAAATAGAAAAAACAAATCTCCCAAACTCTCAATGACTTCTTTTTGCTCCGATGCTCTGGCAAGCGGTTTAGGTTGGGTTTTAATCGCTATTGGTGACACATCTGCTCAAGCTATAATGAATTATGTCAGTACATATGTGAAATCTCAGGAGGAAAGAACCTTCAGACAGCACTGAATGTTTGGTAAAACCTTCCCAGGAAACCATACAATCCTCATGGACCACTGAGAATAACTTCAGATTTTCACAGATGCAATTGCTTCAGTGGGGTGACCTTCTGGGTAGTTCATATAATCAATTCCAGCCAATTCTCTCTGCCCTCTTTTATCCCCAAAAAGGGAATAAGCTTGTAAAGATCAGAAGTGTCTAAACAAGAAAGGGAAGATATCATCACATGTGGAAGGAACAGAGAACCAGGGAGAAAGAAAAGAAAATCACATTGCAATGGTTTGTAACTGCTTTCTCATAAATGCTTCAGGAACTACGCTTTCTTTGATTAATTATCTTTACACCATTCATTTCCAGCGAATACAGCTAAGATCAATGCCCAACAAAGTCTATTTCAAGCTGTCATATGACCCTTTCTTCTTTGTTGGTACCTGAGATATGAGGACAGTGACACTGAGCATAAAGTTGCTTGGCTAGTAATTTTAACACCCAAAAGGTTACCCTTTCCAATAGCTGCGGTTTCACAGATCAACAAGTTACTCTGAGCAATGTGTGGAAGCACAGGGTTTCAGTTTTAGGACTTGTTTATAACCTATGTGCAGGGCTAACTGAGCTTTGGACAAAGGAGGAAAAGAGTCTTGAAAGAAATAACAACAGAGATGTTTTAAAGGTAATTTCCATAGTAGACTCTGAACTGCTGAGTATGGAGTTGAACTCCTCAATCATTCCTCAAGGGTGACTTAGCAGTCTATGCACTTTTAAATCCATATATACAATTATAATTCTGACAAGTCACTTAGTAGACGAGGATACATTCCACACAATTCTTCAAGATGAGACTTGTTTCCCAGCTGTGGGGAATGCAGCAGCCAATAGCCTCCAGCTGTGAGCTCCTTCTTGGTAAATACAGCTGCAAAGAGTCTCCTCCCCTGGGATCCAAGCCCATACCTGTGTAACAAGGCACAGAGGTATAGAGACATAGTCATTTTGGCCCAACTTGGGACATCTCTAACAATACATATGTGCTCCCAACACATCCTCCTCTTAGGCTCTGATATAGGTCAGCTGCAGTTTCTTCAAAATCCATCACAATTTGGCATCTCCTTCTCTGACAAATGTGCTGCCTCTTCCTCACAGTTCTTGATCCCTAATAAACACCTGTCCCCTCTGCCCCACCAACTCAGTCTTAGCATCTGCTTCTGAAGATCTTGGTCTACAAATAGATATGGCTGTGCTTTCTCACTAGCATATGCCTTTTCAGTTTTTTAGTTCCAAAAACCAAGGAGAGCCCAGAGCCCTAAGGTAGATAGCTTGAAACCACTGCACTGAAAAGTTGAGAAGTAGAAGTAGTAGGGATTTGCTGGTATTTTGTATTAATTTAGTGAGGGAAGGGTGATTCCATCCAGGATTAAGTGAGGCTGAGAAATTCATTTATCAGCTTATTAAAGACTTACATTAGTATATGGAGCTGGGAATGGAAATGCTGTATAAATAATGTAATCCCTGATTTCTCAAGGATCACTGTCTAGAAGAGAGAAAGAGATTATACTGAGTATCTCTGATTTTTAAAAAATTAAAATTAAAAGTTAACATAAATAAGAGTAAGGGATTGGAGGAAAAGAGTAGACAGAAAAAAAATCATGGAGATGGAGTAGAATAAATGGCTAAGGAGAAAGAAATGACCATCTAATTAGCATCCAAAAACACCAGCATAATTTTTCAGAGAAGAAATTTTTCTCTCAACACAATCTACATATTAGTGATTTGAGATTAGGTTATATTTATCAGAAAAGTCACCAGACATTGTCTATAAAAATTGGTACAGTAGGGAAATATTAAATAAAAATAGGGGAAAGAAAACTTTTATGCCTCCTGAAAGAGTTTTGGTTGACTTTGTGATGAATTCAGAACAGCATCATTTTCTTGAGTCTCCCAGTTATTGCTTCTTTTTTAGACTCTCCTAACTTTTTATAGTTTGACCCAGCATGGCATCCATACTTCACCCACACGCATATACATCCCTTCTTTTCAAGGGAACCAGCTGCTTGCGTTCATCTCTTTGGTCCAAGCAGATGGGAGCAGCATGGCCGAACAAGTACAGTCAGAAACTTGGATGAAATCTAGCCGACTGCTGGGGTCCTTGTATGATATCAGAGTAAGCAATGGTCAATGTCACATAAGAATATATGCAAATTCATTGCAGACATGAGGATACATCAGAGGGAAACTATAGTATTAAGGAATATTTAGGTAAACAAATGGATTCAAAAGAAAAATAAGTCAGTTCTGAAGAAAATAGCTTAAGTAGTAAATATTGATAAAGAAGACAGGAGGCTAGGGAAGTTTAGGAAGTTAGACAAGAGAATAATAGATGGTGAAAAACTTTTAAGAATTATTCATGAATAAAAAGAGGAAAAATAAGTCAGTTTAATAGCACACCCTTTTATTGTTAAAGACTTTTTGATGTACTTCAATCTATTGTGCAACTTTTTTTTTTTCTAAAATACCCTAGGAAAACTATAGGAAAAGCAATTTTTATATTCATCTTTTTAATGAGGTTTGAAGAGAATAAAAAGCCCATTTTTAAAAGCTGCATCCCTGGCTAGGGAAAAAGCTGGAATCCATGCCCTGTTTCCTTGGTTCTAAGATCTCTTCTCATCAGACCTTGATGAATGTCTTCTAGGACTGAGGAGGGAGAATACTGCATTGCCAGGACGCCTCCTTTCTTTATACAACCCAAGGAAAACTTGAAAGAAAATAAAGAACTTTGTCCTTAGAAACAAGCCATCTGTTAGAGAGCAGAGCAAAACAGCCAGGCATTCAGAAGCCTCACATCAGTTCTGCCAGGATCTGGCTGGGCGGCCTCTGTTGCAAGCTGTTTCATCTCTAATTCCTGTAAATCGGGAACAATATCAACTGGTTGGTGAAGGGTTTGGAGAAGTCCAAGGCAAAGTAAATGCAAAAATAATTACCAACTTAGCTTTAACCAAGACCAGCTCTGAAAATTCTTTCTCATTCTGGGTCAGGTCAGATCTTTGAAGTTGCCACCTTCCTGATGCCTTTGTTACCAAGAGGAGTATTTGTATCAGTTAAGACATGATATCTAGATTTTTTTTTTTCTTTTATGGTGCCGGGGATTGAACCCAGCACTCTACCAACTGAGCTATGTCCCCAGCCCCAATGCCCAGATATTTTGAAGAAAAATTAACAAGATGATTATTCTTGCCTCAAAAGGAAAACGTTAAACTCCAGGCTTGTTCTTATTTTTGTTTGCTAGAATTTTTATCAACCCCTTATAATATGCCATCAGCAATGTCAAGGAATGATAGTAATGCATGTATTATTTCTCTCTCTTTTTAACTTTCTCTCTCTCTTTCTAACTTCTTAATCTCATCTAGTTCTTTTTGGTTTTAGTTGTAGAAAAGAAAGTTATAAAATCAATGCCTTGACATTATTAGAAAGGATACATTTTTGGAAATTTTGCATTCTGCCAAAGTAATAGCAGAATTCAAAGATGGGTGTTTTATGATGAAAACATGTCTTCCATTCTGAGGAAGTAGTTTGTGAAATTATTTCTGAGTGCTGAGCATGATCCTGTCTCTGTGACTTTGCAATTGTTATTCCCTCTGCCTGAACACCTTTCCCATAGATTTTTTTTCTCTCTTGCCCTCTCATCTCCTTCTATACCCTTCAAATGAGGCATTTTAGTCGAGTGTTCCCTGGCTACCCTTCTGAAGATTGCATTCTTGGGCCAAGGGGGTACCTCAGTGGTGGAGTGCTTGCTTAGCATAGGCAAGGCCCTGGGTTTGATCCCAGAATGGTAAAAAAAAAAAAAATTATAATATCCTCTATATGTTATACTTCTTTTTTCTACTCATGCCCCAACCTACAGAATCCATTGTATTTCAACACCCTCTATAATTTACTTCTAAGCTAGAGGCAGTAGATTTAGTGATTGAGGATGGGCTCTGGAGCTCATCTGCCTGGGCTTCATGTCCTAGGCACCAGCTCCACAATCCTCTGCAAATTATTAAACATTATCTAGAAAATAGGGATGGGAACAATAGTAACAATCTCATCAGGCAATTGAGGGGGATTAGATCAATGCCTGGTACATAATAATAAGCACCATTAAAGCGTTAGTAATTCAACACTTATTTCTTGTCATTAGAGCATGTATTCAGTCAGGATGGTAGATTTTGTCTCTTTTGTTCACTAATATATCCCCAGTGACTAGATTAGTTCCTGGCACATAGCAAGTGCTCAATAAATATTTATTGAGTAAATGAATGAAGGAAGAACAAATGCATGTATTCGGGCAGGCAGGCAGGCAGTCCTTCCGTACACAGGATCTGGATTCTATAGTTAAGCCATATTTGGTTGCAGACATTGGCACTAAGCTTGGTAAGTTTCAGTTTCTAACCTACCCTTAATTTTTTACTTTAGGAGACTCTTAATGTGTGGAAGATAGAGAATTGACATACTTTTCCTTCTTTATCTAGATGTTTTGGTATCCAGGTTTGTAAGGAAAAATGAAAAAGAAAAAGAGAACATTTATATTGGGTGAAAATTTCAAAATCTGTAAGTATCATAATTTCTTCAGGGGCAGAAACTTCTTTTTCATGACTGTGTATTTGGGGGAATTATTCCAGAAATGGGAGCACAGCTCCACTGGAGAAAGGGAAAGCATAAGATTTTACAAACAGGACAGAAGTCCAGGATGAGAGACGAGGGTTCCTGCCAAGCACTGGAGGCAGAAGTCCAGCAGGAGAAATAAGAAAGTACCCAGTGATATAACTTGTGTGCTAGGATAATATTAAGATGTATTAACCAATGTTTGTCCTTCCCAGGGTTCTTCCTCTGGGATATTACAAAAGAAAATGTCAGAAGAAAAACAAAAAGAGCCCAAGCTCAGCTTTCGAGGGTCAAAATAAACTTGTGACTATTGTGGCAGAGCCAGTGTTATGAGAGGAAGAGTTATGAGTTTCTAAAGCCTTGGTTTTGCGTTTTGTAATCCACAGTCTCAAGGGACACAGGGCATAAAGTTTATGCAGCCAACAACATATGGGAAACAATACAAAGTTGGCAAGGGTGAGTTTCCCCACCCATCTCACCCCTGAATATCTCCAGGCTGGATAAGAAAGTTAAGTCAGAGTAAAGCAAGATTTTAAAAATATGAAATGTTTAGCAAAAAGGTTCTATGCCCATGTCCTCTCTCTGGCTGAGTCCAGGAGCTGGTACTCTAGAATCCTATATCAGGCTGGGAGGTCTTATGATAGGGTTAATATGTGCTTTGCTTCCTAATTGGATTTTTAAGGGAAAGCCAGCCTTGACCTCATGTTTCCTCCCTGACACACAGAGGAGTTGAGATTCCTGGAAAAACTCTCACTTGTTATTAAGTAGGCTGATGAAATTGCTGTGGTCTGAGGATGCTCAGAATTTTTACCATGCGCCTGAGAGCAGCACAGATATAGCCCAGAGAGCAGACTACATGGCCTTTCAGTCCAGAAAGAGTAATAACCATTTTGCAGGGGTGGGGATTTTGTGGTTTTGACATCAGGGGTCTTGTGAACTTTGAAGGGGCTACCATAACCAAGGGTGGAAATTTTCTAATAAAACACTAAATAATTTGCCAGTTAAACTAGGCAGCTTTTCAAATCAAATCCAGAGCCCACACTCCCAACCACCATCTTTACTGGACTTCCAGAGTCTGGGCCATTGTCCACCTAACCTGATTGATCCAGAACCAGGTCCCCAATATACAAGAGCCCACTGAAATTACTCAAACTATCCCATCCTAAACCTGCTTAATTTGCTTTTCCTGCTTCTTCCCTTAGAAACCACAATAAAGTCTCTTACCCACACTTTTCCTCTTCCCTCTGCCTCCTGACTAAACCTGGTTCTTCTCTGTGTAACCCCGGTGGCATGAGGTGCCTCTTCCTCTTGAGATCTTTTAGTATAACAGATTACATTTCCATTGGCAATTGTGTCCTGATCTGTTGGCCTTACCCTACATAAATCATAATAATATCTACATTAAAACAAGAGTGTATTATTGGTCAACAAGCAGAAAACAGTAAGAATATTAAGGTCTATAGGCATATAAAAGCAGGGAACCAGTTAGTTACTCCCTCCCACTGATGCCTGGTACCCCCTAACTCTTCCAACAGACAGACTTAACCTGAAAATGAAAGGAAATATTTTGAATTGATAGAGAAACCCCTAAAATCAAAGATAATACCAAATTGATTATGAATAAACTGAAGTGAATCTGAATTGGCTGAGATTTAGTTTATACCACTCACCAAAGTACAGAAATGAGTTTAAGTTAAAATAAAGACAGATATTTCCTGTGCCTGGGAGCTGGACTGCAATTTGAATACTGGGATAGATGAAAGATTTGGTAAAGAAATACACTAGAACAAAGTAAATAAACTAGTTCAATGAACTAGAGCAGACATTGGCAAGCTATGGCCCATGGATCAAGTCCAATTGGTTTTGAAAACAAAGTTTTGTTGATACAGAGCTATATTCATTCATTTACATATTATCTATAGTTGTTTTCCATTGACAGAGTTGAGGAGTTGTGACAAGGACCATATGTCCAAAAAAGCCTACAATATTTACTACCTGACCCTTTACAAAAATTTTGCCCTGAACTGGAGTACAACATTGGCAAAGGCTCAATTAATCTTACAGTTGTACTGTACTGACATATAGTTGCTTAAATTTCTCCTGTTGGGAATAAGGTTGGCCCTAGAATTTGGGGTAGGTAGCCCAGTTACAGACATTATAAAAAATTGACTAATAAGAACATGAAGTATGTGGCATTTTATTATAGTTCCCCTCAGAGCTCCTTGTGTGATCCTATTTATGTGTTGGGTGTGTATCTAATACTACATGATTTGATTGTATATCTAGAAAGTACCTGTTTTGAATGATCTCTGGGCAGTTCTACCTGTGAATGAAAGTTTCAGAAATTTCCTAATCTTCCTTATCCAGAGAGTGCAAGTTCTCCAAGGAAAAGAGCATAGAACAGGGAACCTAGTGGTATAGGTCTTAGTGTTCATTTCATCACACTTTCTGAGTGACTTCATACAAGCCATCTTGACCTGTAGCTCTCAATTGAGAAGAAGATGGTATTTTGTCCTTTCATCCTAGGGGACACTTGGCTACATTAGGAGAAATTTTCGTTTTTTTTTTCCACATCAGGGTGGGGTGACATAGACAGGTGGTGCTAGAGGTAGGTAGAGGACAGAAATGCTGCTACCAATTCCACAGCGCACTAGAACGGCAGTCCCTACAGTGAGAACTGTCCCAATGTCAACAGTACCAGGATTGAGAAAGTCTCATTTAGATTCTCTGAGGTTCAGTTTCCTCCATGTATATATGGGTACCTACATAAACATTACACTTATTATTCCTTATAAGTAAAAACTTATTATAGTTGTACTCTTTTAAAACTCTAGCTAGCTATACAATTTGCTCTCTTACCAGATTATTCCATTTTGTTAAATACAGTCCAAAATTAATTACATCTCCTGACTTGTGTTCCTGTAGCTCAGTGAACATAACTCTGTTTTACCAAATTACATTAATTATGCATCTCTTTATATTATATTTCTCCTTGAGAGTGTGGGTGGAACCTCATATCCCCTGGTCCTGATCCAAAGCTAACTCTCCACAAACAGTAGGAACATTGTTATTTGAAATGTGCAGTTATGAATGGTTGTGAATTGTTGAAATCATCAAATCATTTAGGAAAGATTTCAGCTGTGGCAGCAAACCTGACATTGGACATAATGAAAAGGAGGGGTTAATTTTTGTCTATGGTGGGAAGTCGGAGTTTGGATGTAGATTGTCATGGGCCCAAAGGTATCAGACTGAGATGTCAGGACTAATGTCACTCCATTATTTTACTTTTCCCTGAAAGCTAGGCTTTTCACTTCAGCTCTGGGCATCATTTCTATGCTTAAGGTAGACAATAAAGGAGAGAGAAGCATTGCTTCAGCTTCAGCTATAGTTTAATTTTGGAAAACATAAACTTCCCTAAAAGCTTCCCTGGCCAAATCTTGTACATATATCATCAGCTGGAAGTTGATTACATACAAACTCCTCTGCAAAAAGGTGTGAGAAAATCATGCATATTTCCAGTGGGCATATTTGAAAGTTCAAGAGAAAAGGAGCTGATAGTAGTTTTGAGGAATTCACTCATTAGCTTTCTTGAGGACTCTTGAAAGAGTACAGTTGTCCTTCTCCACCCATGTACTCCATATTCAAGGGTTCAACACACCACAGGTTGAAAATATTCAGAAAAAATGGTGTCTGTACTGAATATGCACAGATTTCTTTTTCTTATCACTACTCCCTAAACAACGCAATGTAACAACTATTATATATATTTTATAGGACTTACATTGTATTAAGTATCATAAGCAAATGAGAGATGATTTTAAAAGTACATGGGAGGATAGATATAGGTTATATACAAATGCCACACCATTCTATAAGGGATTGGAGCACCCTCAGATTTTGGCATCTGCAGGCAGTGTGGTCCTGGAACCAATCCCTCAGAGACACTGAGGGAAAACTGTAGCTCATTTTGAAATGGATGTGGTATTCATGGAGGTTGAAATTGAACGGGGATGCAGAGTTTAACATTTAAAGTACTTTTAGTTCTGAGAGATAATATTGGTATTGTCGTTAAAGATGAAAATGCCCCTTAATTTTATCTTCCCATTAATTATAAAATGGGAGCCAAAAAGTTTACCATAAAGCATTGCAAAAATAAATTTAAAAAATTAAAATTAAAGCATAGCAAACACCAGAAACATAGGTATGTTTAATTTTATATTTTTTAAAATATCAATATATTAATAATCTGTTCTTCTAAAATAAAGCCCATAGTAAAGATATACTAGAGAGATTTTGCCATTTGGGGGACTCCACTATATAGCCCCTTTGCTCATTTGAGAGATGGTACCCATTTGCACAAGTACACAGCCTTTGTTTATGTAATCTAATTGGGAGTCTCCTTCACCCATGGCTTCAGATCAGGGAATGAGCAGTCACAGAATCTGACTTCTGCCAACTGAAACTTCCTACCGGAGATTTGAAGATCCTCAGCAAAAGGAAGAATGGGATTTATTTCTAATTGCTGTGAGTAACCAGGAGCACGAGGTTCTGCAACAGCAGTGGAAAATCTCCACCATAAGCAATTGAATGCACTGTTAAATTCTGTTAAAAGAGCCTTACTGTGTTTGTTATGCTACTGAAAAAAAAGTCTTTTTTCTTGTTTAAAATACTAACATCAACCAAACGAGAATGCTGACTGATACTGAAACTATGGGTAGACAAACATACTACTGTTTGCAAAGTTAAGGTCAGATGGAGTTTATGAAGTTGTAAGACAAAAACAGATTTACATCAAATACTTTTCTTTTCTACTTGCTAACTGAATGCTAAGATTACCAGTTGTCAATTGACAACAATTCCCAGGAGAAGAATGGAAACATAAATAGTCCCTGTTCTGGCATTTTAGAATTTGCGGCTTGTAAAATACGAGCAAGTCAAAATTCTGCCACCTTTGTGTAGCTTTTCTTCATAATTCCTTATCAAGCAAGGGGTTGTTCTATTAACCAAGACCATTAAGCGTATTTCCTCTTATTAAATCTTTCATTTGTTGTTACTAGTTGAGAAGTTGACAAGACCAGACTCTCCTGCTCAACCATCACAAACACACAAAACCAAAAGGAACAGCTTGGGTACAGCCAGCGTAGATGAAGCCAGGACCTCATGAATCAGAACTAGCACGAACAGTGATAATGGAAACATCTCATCCATATCTGATTCACTTACATATAGTTATTTAGATAACAAATAACACATTCCTGGGTAGGGAGACTCCGATTTGATTTCAATCTCATAGACCAAGTAAATATAAAATGACTGCCAGCCCAGCAGACATAAATCTCTACTATCTCAATTTCATCACAGTCTCTGCATTGGGAAACCTGTAAGTGAAAAGGCATTTTTCTCTCACCTTGTTTAGTACACAATTACATGGTTTAAAGAAGATAAGATTTCCAAATTGTTAGAACGATAGCATTACTCAAATGATTCCCTGAGAACCTAAGGTATTCCCCTCCCCCCAAGTGAAGACATGGCAAAATAGAACCAGAACAAAAGAAAAATGTTAATTGTTTCATGTTCTTTAACTTTGGGCTTAATGACACAGGCTGTGTGCCACTGAGTAAAATACTCATTTGGAGAAAAAGACTATTGTGTGACATATTTTCGATTAAGGACAATTTAAACGAATTCTAAGAAAACTCTTACATACTTCACATGCCATAAAACAAGCAATCCTCTTAGAAACCAAATGAACACTTATGAGTGATGTGAGTGAGTTACGATTGCCCTGGGAGTCTTGGTCTTGCCTCCCCTCGCCCTTGTAGGTTTAAATGATTACTGCAGCATAGATACTGACAAATGGAGGCCTCAAGGGTTCAGAGAATTGCTGTTGCTGTGAAAATACTCAGCTTGTGAGTAACAGGAAGTGACCCTGGATGCATTTGCCATCTCATTCCCTTGCCCCCAGAGTGCTAGCTTTCTGATGTCATCTCTGCTAAACCATCTGCTGTGCCGATTTTCTGCCACCTCAGAGTGTCCCCACTTCTCTGCTTTAAATTCAACTGCTTCTTAAAGCTTCCCAGAGTTCAATCCCACCAGTTCACACCAGCTCACACCATCAGCCTGGGGATGACTATGCTAATGGTAGGAGAGAGTAAGGGAAAGACCCTGCTGCTGTTTCACCCAGTGTCTGGATCCTGTCTTTTCCAATACATGATAGATTCCTGAGGACAGGGCCATCTTTTTCTCCTTCCTCACTTGCCATGGTTAACACGGAAGGAATAGAGACAATCAAGCCTATGAGGGAAAAGCCACATTCTTAGAACAGAAGCATTCTTGCTGTTTCCAGTTTGCCAAAGTTTTTTTTCCAGGTTAATCCCTGCTACCTAATGAGACCCCTCTCATTTCACAGCCTCTCTGGCCTAGTTCCTCACATATAGAAAAATCTGACAATTTCCAGCTTTAAAGGCCATGAGGATCAGTCACACCATTCACACTGGAGGCCTTACTCTCTTAGAAATATTTAGCACTAATTCCAATTGGATCTTAATGGTGTGTTTATATGCGTAATGCCCATAAGGGTCAGACCAGTGTTTATCCTTAGTTGCCTTTTCATTCCCAATATCCCAGAAATCAGTGTACAGTGAACCTATCCACATATTCAGCAAATACATTGAGCATCCATTTAGTGCCAGTATAGTTTCATGCTGGAAAGACAGTAGTGAACAAAAGACACATACTCCTGCCTTTGAGAGCCTAGCTTCTTTCTAGCCCTAAGGAAAAAAAAAAAAAGTAAGAGTTAAGACAGCAATGCTTACTCTCTGGCACTTTTAAAAGTATATGTTACATATATATGTACATTTTTTCAGACATTTAATTTTCATACTAACCTATATATCAGGATTAAAATCCCCATATTTTATAGATGTGAAAACTAAAGAATTTTACAACACTATATATAGCATATTTGCTAGATAACATAACACACATATGCACAAGTACGTACTATAACCCATAGCATATGTTATACATAACAAGTCATATATACATGTATGCATATGTATATGTATTTGAGCACACACACACACACACACACACACATATAACACTGATAAGAATGAAGCTGCTCTGATTTAGGCATGTGATGGGTAAGGGCTGAAGTCTTCTGTGCTTTTCCTTATCTTCACCTGTACATCTTCCTCAGAATCCACTGTGAAAATCATTTTTTTTTTTTAGCCTGATCTCCCATTTTACATCTGAAGGAACTAAGGTTCAGACAGGGGAAAGTGACTTACTTAAGATTTAACAGCTAATTAATGAGCTAAAACTAGAACTTTCTAATTTTCAGATTTAAAAAAAAAAAAAACCTATATAGCTCAGAGACATCAGTTACTCAAAGTTTCATGGATAATAAGTGGTGAAACTACCATTAAACCATTTGCCTTATTCCTTCATGGTTTTCTTTTCACTAAGCCCCTGACGTTCTGACCTGAACTCTCCTCAGTCCAAGATGCTATACTCTGGCCACACAATCTGTTATTCTCCAGACAGATTGTCAACCTGCTCTTACACTCCCTGATTTTTTGTTATGTAAATTTTCTTGCCTTGATCAGAATAGCCTTCGCTCTCTCTTCATAAACTAAACTCCTAGTCGTCTTACAAGAAGCACACTAGGGTCATTTCCTTTTGAAACCTTCTCAATACCGACACCCCAAATCTCATTACCTCTCTCCTGCATGCAGGCCTGGCTTAAACCAGAGGTCTACTCCTTGGTTTAACCCATTTTAAAATTTGTAATAATTTATGAACAAGAGGCCCCGCATTTTCATTTTGCATTTTTAATTCTGCATATAATGTAGCCAATCCTGTTTGTGTTTAGTCACATAACATGTGGCATACAGTCTCATACAACAACTAACACATTGAGAGAAAAAAAGTTTACTTCTTGCTGGGCACAGTGGCCACACCTGTAATCTCAGCAGTTAGGCAGGCTGAGGCAGGAGGATCTCAAACCAGTGTCAGCAACTTACCCAAGGCCCTAAGCAACTCAGCAAGACCCTGTGTCTAAATAAAATATTAAAAAGGGCTTGGGATGTGGCTCAGTTGTTAAGTGCCCCCGGATTCAATCCCAGGTACAAAAAAAAAAAAAAAAAGAGTCTACCTCTTCTGATGGACTATGAGTGCCTGAAGGCAGAGTCTTGTCTTATTCATTGTATCCTTACTGCCAAATTCCATTTGGATGCTCATGATTCACTTGTTGAATCTGTGATGTGGTTTTGGGGAATGCCTTTCTCTTCATTCCACAATAGTTCCTGATTAAGAAAAATCACTTGGCCTCTAGATGATCTGGATGTTCGTTCCTGAAAGTGGAACATTGCCTTCCCAATGTTGAAGCTATTAGCACACAGTTGGATCCCAGGAACACAGAGCAGGTTCACAGAAATGTGCAGATCTCCTCAGCTTTGATTGATTTCCAAGATAAGTCTATTGAGGAGAAAAGGAAACATTTTCGTTGCCTAGATCAGGTAAAAATGTTATAAGGCAAAGGAACTTATTCCACTGTGTAGGGTTTAAATCCAGAATAGCATTGCACTGTGATCACAGTGACTTCTTTAACCGGTGACATTCCTAAAGATTATGACTAAGTGAAAGTTCAACTAACCTGAGGAGGAAGATTGTCCTAAATCAGCTCCTTTGCTAGAGAATTTAGGATGGAGAGCTGGTTGTGTTTTTTTTTTTTTTTCATTGCTTAGTATACAGAGGTCTCACATTTCATTTATGAACTGAAAAAGGCTCTGGAAGAGATAAATTAGTATTGAAATGAGAAACCGATTAGAAGGCAAAGATATGATCACCATGCTGTTATCACACTGCTTTACTGACAATTCCAGGAAGGACTAGCCTAAAAAGAAGAGGAGCCCAGGTTGGTGTAATAGAGAGGACACCAGGGACAGTGTGTGAGAGGCTATGATTCTTGGTAAGCTTGAGGACTGTGTACAAATCAGCTAAGCACCTGCACCCCGGGGCAAGATGAAGATGCACAGTCTCTGCCTTCCCTGGTATCCCCAACTCCACAAACACTGCTCAGCATTCTCACATCCAGGCCCCATATGAGGTGCTGGGAACAAAGAGATAAGGAAAACATAGGTAGCCTCAGCCCACAGGAGGGAGTCCTGGATGTAGGTGATTGACAGCTCAGCATATGGAGCCAGACTACTGAGTTTGAAATAAGGTTGACTGTTCACTGGCTGACAAACATGGGGCAAGTCGTATAACCACTCTGCACCTCACTCTTTTCATCTTTTGTAAAATGAAATAATCAGTGTAATTATTGCAAATAAGTAAGAATTTACGAGGATTAACTTAAGTTACTACATAAAGCAACTTAGAACAAAATATCAGCAACAAATAAATAATGTACATAAATATTCTTAGCTACTTTTACCTAGTAGGGAAGGTAGGTATGTTACAAGAGGACTTTCACATGAAGAGGGTCAAAGCCAAATCCCTGAAGCAACACATCATGAATGGTAACTTCAATGCCAATCTGAGGCTAGCAACAGTGATTGTGGATCCCATGGATATGCTACACAATAGATATATCCTAATAAGCTTCATCTCTGGAAGCTTTCAAGTCACATGAGATGTGGTTCAGGAAGGACTTGCCCTGTACACCTTCCAAGGATAATTCTGGTCAGAGAGGAAAAGATGGTGGGAAGTGAGGGAGGAAGATGAGGAAGGTTGCCTACAGCTCCTGGTTACAGGTCCATTCAGGAGCCGGCACAGGTAGGTTCCCTTCCATTATATGCATAACAAGCAATAGGGAAAGACTCTCACTCTGCTTTTTAACTTTCCATTTCAATAAGTATTAACAGATTCTAAAAGTCTAAAATGGAAAAGAGAAGGAATAATCATTAATAATTTTATCAGTGGCTCCAGCATGTGTACCTACACTGGAACAAGGACGGTGTCACAGAACCACTTTGGGCATGCATGCTGCTATGGCAGTTGGTCACCTGGCTGGGCAGAGAGCCGCCAGAGGATGAGGAATGCAGACAGCAGACAGCACCATGGCCCGATCATGAAAATGTTCCTGTTGTTTACGAGTTAATCTGAACTGTTCACAAGTGAAAATGCTGTTAGTCCTCTGAGTCTAGTTTTTCTTTCTCATCCCTTCGTGCCTTTTCAAGACAGCCAGCTTTCCAATGAAATTCACATCCTAGATAAGACCCTTGCTGCACGGGTAAGATAGCAGACATCAAGGCTCACGGACGATGTAAGTTATGACCAAATCAAAACCGCTGCTCTGTGTCCTGTCCAACAGAGATATGACATTTATATTAATATTTGGCTAAGTTTCTCAATTAGTGATTGATGAACTAAAGCTCATCTTCACAGTGAGGTGATGTAATTTTTCTCTTTGCATGATATTTGCATGGTAAATCTTTTAGAGGGCAGCAGTGACATATTCTCACCATGTAATAATATCTCAAAGCCGGACTGTCGTGAGAGGAAGATTTTTTTTCCTTAATAGAGTCTGAGAAATAGTGCATTTCATATAAATTTTGAAATAGATTGGGTGGGAGCCCACCAGATAACTAGTTCCTGTGGGATGTGATGAAATGTGGGAAGGGATTTAGGTCCTTTCAAAGTCCTAAAGTTCCCTATGTTGAGGTGTGGCTGTAATGTGGTAAACAGTAATAGGGAACGCTGGGCTCTTGGATCATAAATGCCTTGCAGATAATGAGATGTGCTTTCTCCATAAGGCCTCGTGATTTCCTTAGCCTCGCTATGAAAATGAATTTCATTAGTCTTTCCATTCAATGACAATTTTAACACTCAAAGCTTTTCATTTTGGCCACTTCATTGTCATTTTAAACCAGTTTTAAAGGGACAGCACTATAAGCAGAGAGTCACTATTTGGGAGAAATTTGTTTGACAAGAAATAGACATAATTTTGCTTTACTCTGAAAAACGTCTTTTTCTATTTGCCTTAATTAAATTTCCCTTTAATTAGAGTCTTAAAAATAACATTTACACTGCTGGGCTTGCAAACATTCTCTAGGTTTTCTTGGTAACATTTACACATATTACTTTGCTGTTTGTGCAGCCATGGAAGTGGCTTTTCCTTTGAGCTTTCTCCCGACTTTAGTTTTAGCCAAAAATAAAGTGCTAATCCTACTTTTGGGGCAGACATCTTGCCTGCTCCTAAAACTCTCAACCACCAGCCAGTTTTTTTTCAGACAGTTTTAAAATGTCTTTTCAGGCACAGGCTACAGAGTGGGAAATGGATTGTGGAAAAAAAAAATCTAGGAATACCATGTCCTGTTTATTTCTTCTTGTTAGAAAGTGTTAGTCCTCTGAGCACAAAGGAGGAAGGACCTTTTCCCTGGGTCTCTCTCAGCATCAGGGTAAATGGAGCTGCTCCAGTCTCATCCAGCCTTGGGCCAACAGAACCCTCCCTGCCCCACCCTTCATCTGTCCCCAGGAAACATGCATCTAGGTTTTCAAATTTAATGGAGAATTTTCACAAAATTGAAAGTAAAGCTTGAGTCCTGTGGAGATGACCCAAGAGTATCCAAATGACCACACAGAGAGGCTGTTTATTTAGCATTTGCTAAAGCATGCAGGCTGCCACTGCTTGTATTTGACAAGACTGAAAGGCAGGCAGGGGGGTAGGAAAGCTTTATAGGAGCAAAAGTGGGGTGGGGTAAGCTCTGACTGCCGTTTTCTTGTTTTGTTTTGTTTTTTTGTGGGTTTTTTGCCATGTGAAGCTGGAGGTGGCTAACTGGAAGCAGGGAGTCTGGTATGATGGGAACAGACATGACTTCCTCTGTTATGTCCAAAGGTAGCATGGAAGGATAAGTTACTGACCAAATCCTGACATTCTGGACCAGTCGCTAGAGGAGGCTGTGGGTTAGCCTCTTGGGCTTTGCATGTGTATCAGAGTTTATTGTCATATATGGCCTGACCATTGTCCATCTGATATTCAATTCTCAATCTACATAAAGACCGACACATCCATAAAGTGCAGAGCTGTGCTGTGCAGTACTGAAGCCACTAGCTTTACGTGGTTATTGATCACTTGAACTGTAGTTAATCTGAATTCAAAGGTGCTCCAAGTATATAGTATGCACTGAATTTCAAAACCTTCATACAAAAATGTAAAAATGAGGTATACGGGGTAAAAATGGGAGCTCATTATCTGCTTGAATCAAATGTATGAAATATGATATGTCAAGAGCTTTGTAATGTTTTGAACAACTAATAATAAAATAATTTTAAAAAAGAGTGCTTTAAATATTGAGTCCATGTTAAACTGGGTAAAACTGGGGATATATTCAGCTAAATAAAATATAGAAATTAATTTTATCTTTCTTACCTTATTTTTCATGTGACCAGGAGAAAATGTAAAGTTTCAAATATGGGTCTCATTTGTGGCTTGCATTATACCCATGAGGCAATGCCAGAATGGAGGATTGACATACTGAAGCCTCAGGGGGGAGGGTGGTATTTTTCCTGGGAAATCCTGAACTAATCCTTTAGTATGTAAACATTTTTCTTAGGGTAGAGAATAGTGAGAAGGCACTTTAGAGGACTCAGGAACTGAAGAGAAAAGACTTACCTATTCAAAATATTGTTGCCTAAATGTCATTGGAGAGTTCGGATCAATTAGAGTCTTTGCACAGAGCTGCCTTTTGGTTTAGGAAATCTTTTTACCATCCCTTTTGATTATATAAGAGAGGGACTGAGTGGAAGAATCACATAACCAACATTAGAAATGAAAGGGGTTGATGTTCTGGATCCTTGAGGTATTGTGGTGTTAAGATTTTTCTTTTTTTCTAGATAAAGAAGATAGGGGCCATAAATAAGAAGAGCCTGAGGGTCAGGGAAGAGAGAGTTAAGCACAACACAAGGTGGCTTCAAGGCAGCTCTGGAGGTTAAGGGAGTGGATTGTTGCTCCCTGTGGCTTCAGGTGGGACAGTAGAGAAGTGTGGTCTGATAGCCAGTGTTAAGTTCCTTTCCCATTCGGCCTCGTAGCTTCTTTTTAAATGCCCAAGCCTGTAGCACAGTCAGCCATCTCCATCAGGATTGGCACTCTGGTGGGGCGGGAATGGGAAAATGTCCACATTTTAAGCGGCTGCTGCAAATCTTTCATTCTGCTCCTTTGTGGTGCTGTTGTTTTCAACACGAGCTTTTCAAAGAAGACACCCAATGTTAATACTGTTAAACTACCTAACTGTTGTCTTCCGTGAATCTTTTTCTAACTGGCTCAAGAACGCAAAACTGTAGCAAGTCTCAAAGGCTTCCTATTGTGGAAAGGGTAGCTGTGGATTAAAAATAGCACGGCAGTTTATCTTCGGCTGCTGGGATATTGGTTTACTTTCCTCACAGAAACAGGCTTTAATTACAGAGCAAAGAATAAACTGGACTTGATTGCTCTTTGGGAAGACTGACATTTCAGGCTCTCCCACAAAAATGCTTATTGATGTTGATGTAAGAAGAAGAGGAGAGTCAGAATACAAAGGAGCTTTGTGTTGCCAGCAGCCGGAGAAGCAGCCTTTGTCTTCCCAACTTAACAGTTTGGATATGGAAGTCAACGCAAGATAAAAAATTTCAAACACAACATTGTCATTTTTGCAATCTTTTCTTTTTGTGTGTGTGTGGCTGTCCTTTTAGAAGACATCCGCAGTAAGACAATTGATGTTTTTTGAGCTGCTAGAGGAAAAGCGAAAACAAAGTCAGTCAACAAAACTGACCGAGTCCCAAATTCATCCTTAGGAAAATGTACTATTTGTAATAATTGTAGCTGTATTCTCTAGTTATGTTGAAAGACAGAGGATGATTTAAAATTCAAATGCGAAAGAAAGCCCTCATTGAAAATAATTGGTGACATGTAAACCCTTTTTGGAGTGTTGTTTAGGATTAATTAAAATGCATGTGCAGTGGTATGTATTGAGAGAGAGAGAGAGAGAGAGAGAGAGAGAGAGAGAGAGAAAGTATTCCGGGCTAAAGATGTCAGGGATTCTTTTCCTATCTAGAGAGAAACTTCTGAACATTCCCAAGAGACATATTCTTGCAAGAAGGTAAACATTGCCATTAGGTAGATAAAGAAGGTCGACAGTAGAGGATAACATGTTCACACAAGAAAAGCCATCAGAAAACAATTCTTAAGTACACAAGGAAGAGATCACCTTAGGAACAACCAGGAGAGGGGCAGTCCAAACAGATTTTCATGGAGAAATACACCTGCCTAGAAATAGTTTCAGATTTTAACAATAAATGCTAGCCTCTCAGATTATTGGCTCTAGAGCTTACTCTCCTCTGTATTGTTGTCCCAACAAGATAGAGTGGTGAGGAAGAGGGAGAGGAGAAGGGAGAGGGAGAGGGAGAGGGAGAGGGAGAGGGAGAGAGAGAGAGAGAGAGAGAGGGGAGAGAGAGAAAGGAGGGGAGGGGAGGGAGCGAGGGAAGAAAGAGAAAGGAAGGAAATATTATTTTCCAAAATGAGAGAAAAGTGAAATCAAACAGAACCTTTAAGAAAATAAAAGGGCAATGATAAAAATCTCTAATGTCCATACAATTTCTTAGTATTCCTCAAGAGAGTGTGATATGGGTAGGAAGACACGAGGACTCCAAAACAAGAGTGCACTCCCAGTCCACTTAAGCTAGTTCTTGGCACCCTCAAATCCTCAGCATTCTCAAGTGTACAGAAGGAATGCTTTAAATAACTCATGAAAATGGCAAAGCAGAATTTCAGATTTCAAAACATTTCAGTGTGAAGCAACCCAAAGGAGCAGCATCAAAATCATCATTCTCTAGCTGTATCCCCCACTCCTCCCCACCCCTGCTGTCTGGGTAGGATGCTAGGATACAACACAAAGCAAGGAACATAGGGACTCCTCCTTTTTAGAGACTACATCGATAACCACTTCCTTTTAAAATTGTGATACTAATTAAATGTATCCTTTCATACTTTTTAAAAACAAAATTCTGGGAAAAAATCATCTTATAAATAGTGGGACAATAATGATGTTTACAAGATATCCAATGACTAGGCCCATTTGAGTGAAAAAATTCTATAGGAAATTTAGTAGTGTTAAAATTAAACTAGTTGCTAATTTATGAAACATCATAGTTTTTGAGCATCGGCTTCAGAGATATTTATTTATTTGTATGTCAACAAAATAAAACAAAATTCTCAGAGATTTTTAGTTCACTGCTTTAGTGTAAATTGAGAAAATGGCTATAATTGAGAGTGGTATTGATTCCACAACTTTCCTAGATCAAAGACCACAGAATGTGAATCCCAGATGCTATCTGTTGTAACCACAGAACCCAGTGGATCAACTTGAGCCTCTAATACAGGTAGGAAGTCTATGCGGGAAAGACAGAACTGCTATTCTAAGAAGGTAACTTGTTCTCATTCTTGGAATAGCGCCATGGGTCTGAATCCACAGATGCCGTGGTACCGTTGTGATTACTCAACTCCCTGGGTTACAGTGGCTCAAATTCTGCCACTGGCATTTTAACCTGTGCCCCAACTGTTTTATTTATCATATTGCCACCTGTGCACTCAGACCAAAACAGAGGGGATGGCTAAAAGCCATCATGCTAATGGCTGAGGTCAAAGAAGTCATGAAATGCCACTGGGCTGACAATTGAAAGGGTTCTGATCACCAAATTCATCTTGAGATAATAACTATCTTCCCATTAAAAGAGTTAATGTAACTATATCCTTAATGTAATGTCCTGCTACAATAGACTTGCATATTCTGCCAGTTACTAGGTTAGGTCACAGAAATATGATCTTTTAAAATATGTAAGCAGCATTAACCACCATAGAAGGCACATTTGCTGTAATTTATTGAGCTTTGTGTGATTTAAGTCCATGACCTAATAAATACATTACAGATGCTTCGATGAGATACCTTGCCAGAGCAAATGATTTCTCTCCTATTCAACCGTATATAGTTTATGTAATCATTTATTCTGATATATGTTAGATGAGCAAAAATACAAAGGAACATGGAACTGAGAAGACCTCACTTTGGTATTATATAATGGTTAGGAGGAGTTCTCTTAGACCTAGAATCTTTTTAAAAATTTATTTATTTATTCTAATTAGGAATATGACAGAAGAATGCATTCTGATTCATTGTACACAATTGCAGCACAACTTTTCATTTCTCTGGTTGTACATGATGTAGCGATGTAACATCGCAACATATGTACAGTCACACATGTACCTAGGGTAACAATGGCTATCTCATTCCACCTAGATCTTGAATCTTAGGTATGAGGCTCTGGAACATTTACATCTCCAATAATAAAAAGAAACTCGAATCTCATCTCAATATAAAAACATTTACGGTTTTTTCTATACGACTAACCTTGAGAAGTCAGATCAGTTGCAATACAGACAATAAAGTAAGTAACTGAAATTTATTCTTTAGTTTATCTTAAATGTCTGTACCAAGAGTCAAAAACAGAGAACTTTTTCTTGGTGGTATTAAATCTCATAGCTGATCTCTGTTAAGGTTGTACTTTTCCCCCTTGTGAAAAAGTAGAAAGGTCTTTCTTAAAGTAGTATGTGATTGAGGTCATTTATCACTTGTGATGGTCTTGATAGAGTCACTTTACCTCAGTAGACCTCAATTTTTTACCTAGGAAAAATGTTCCAGCTGTTCTTTGGGTTTTCTTCTAGCACTAAGTCCTTAATTCTAAGATATTCCCAATTGTCAGTATAATATCATATTACAGAGAAAATGATTAGATAGTTAAGATATTAAGATAATACTAACGTTGAGTTTGCCATTGTCTCTGACAGTGGACACATGACACTCTTTGTGGTCATAGATAACTACAGATGGCTACTTTCTATGATAGAAAAGGAATCTTTTAAGTGTATCTTTGAAGAAGAGCATCTACCTTTAGTGAGCAGAATGGACCTTGATATGGGTGCTTATTCTTTGGTGAAGATAATAGTTTAGCAATGGGTCTTAATTCATATGCTAAACCAAAAGATGCTCTTGGTTCTGTTGTAGTTAATATCCACAATTAAAATCCATATTACTTTGATTTGGAATACTTAATGATATACTGTGTATAAAACCATGCCAAAAATGTGCAAAGATTTAAACAGAGCCTAATTTCTTTTTTTTAATTTTTTAAAATTTATTTCTTACATACATGGCAATAGTGGAGTAAATTACATTTATAATTATCCATTCACAGCACAAATTTTTGTAACTCTGTATACAAAGTATGTTCAAACCAAATTATTCCATTATACATGAGCTCTTATTTTTTTGCATACAATTCTTAATACACCTTTATACCACCATTTATCATATTTCTGTTTGTATAAAAGGTATATTGACACCAAATTCACATCTTCATACATGTATTTTGTATAATGATGACCCTGTCCTTCCACCATCCTAGCTATAGAGCCTAATTTCTATTTCATTGTATGAACTACTCTTCTCATGGAAATTTTAAGTTCAGAATTTGCTTTACCTCCTATAGTACAGTTAGCTTGTCTTCAGGAAACAGAAAGTATACCAGCCCTATTCTTCCCCTACAAAACTAATGAATAGCAGGGCCAAAATGAAGGCTGTTAAGGTTTGAGTGGCAAAGGAATTGAGATTAAGTTTGTTTGTTATAACAAACAAGACTAGTTTAGCTCTCTGAATGACACACTGGCTAGAGAATAAATAGCTGGATATCTGGGAGTTGGAAGCAACATTACATTTGCAAAGCCTGTAATAGAAAAGGAAATAGAGTTTTAAATTGCACTTTTGAAGACCATTTCTGCCCATTTCCATAACCCCACATACTATGAACTTAAGCCAGGGAGAACTGAGATTTCTATCTTAATCAAACCCTAATATGGCAAAACTCTTCTTAGAATCATGGCAGGTCTTTTTGCCTCTTTCAAAAACAGAAAAGAAAAAAAGCAGGCCACTCTAGAAGAAAAAATCAGGATCTGATTACATAGTTTAGTTGTCAAATTAAGTCATGACTTTTCCAACATTTTAAAATTCACACATGTTGAAATGTTGAACTTCTGCCCTATGGAAACTTTTAGGGCCCTAAAAGACACAGAGATACAGAGAGAAAATATGTAAAATAATGAGAAGTATTTTCATGATATTTAGTGATATTTGCTACTCGGAATTCTATTAATTTAAGAGAACGTCTTGCACCAGTTATCACGTTAAGAAACTTGGCAATCACCAGAGTATAATTATTTCTGCCTACAGCACTGACACACACAAAAGAAAGGAAACTATGCACATGGTGTGTATGTGCTGATGGTTATTCTTATTTATGTTATTATAATATACAGTTCCCAGAAAATCACCTTCTTTCTGGTGTACATAAATTGCATTGCATTTTTATCAGTGGGTCTTCCTGTCCCCTGCAAAGCTACTCCTGAAGAAGAGATGCTGGTGATGATTCCTACCAAAGGTGTCCATGAATTCTTACTATCTGCCTTATGAATATACCAAAGATGTAACCTTTTTTTTTTTTTTTTTTTGACAGTAATAGGGATTTAACCCAGGGCGTTGCACATGCTAGGGAAGTGCTGCTCTACCACTGACCTATATTCTCAGCCCTTTTAAAATTTTTTAATAGATACAGGGTCTCTCTGAGCTGCTGAGGCTGGCCTTGAACTTGTGATCTTTCTGCCTCAGTCTTCCAAGTAGCTGGGATTATAGGCATGTGCCACTGTGCCTAGCTAAAGATACAGCTTTATCTTGGCAATATTCTTTAGTGTTTGCTTGGTACCTAGACAAGATAGCTCTTCATTATGTGGGATCACCCTGAGGGATTAGAGTTATAGTATTGTAAGGGTCCAGCGGAGCGTTGGAGGGAGAGACCACACAAGAGACTGGCTCCATGCAATTGGCAAAAGGGGATTTATTGGGGATCCATTCCAGCACGCTGGGGCTCCATGCTTACTCAAGAAGGGAGAGCAGCCCAGAGCCCCGAGCTGAGGTCAAGCAGAGCTTAAGTACACTTTCTGGAGAGGGCGGTGGGCTTTGCATACATCAGAACAAATCATCATGAGGCACGGGAAAATTGAACAACAACTCTGAGACGTGATTAGCACATTCATTGGCGGGAACCGGCCTGGCGGGGGTGATTGGTCACTCCTAAGTGGGGTACACATTCAAACTGATTGGTTCGGGCCCTGTGACAAACTGCACAGGGCCCTAGGCTCAATGGCCAGTAGGGCATTGTCTTAACTATCTCAGGAATCTGGGTGTAATAGAGGAACTTAATAATACCTAATCTTTTACATTCAAGCTTTCCAGCTTAGAAACTTTACCCTTTCAGTATAAGAACACCAAGCTTTCTGTAGATCTAAAATTGTTCAAAACCAAAAAAGATGACTTTCTTTTATGATGCTTCCCTCCCTTGCCCCTCTTCTCTGACCCAGTAAATGCCAGGAGCCATTGTGACTACTCAACTGATCCCACTTCCAAACTTTTCCTATAGACCTCCATTGAAGGACAATTTTAAATAGCTAATATGATATGATATTCAGATTATCATGAAAGGAAGAGGAAACTGTGCTCATCTTTTTTCTCTTTGTTCTTCTCCTTTTTTGTAATATGACTTACTGTCAATTGAGAATGTCTAGAATCTCAGTGCTAGAGGGAAACTCAGAGAACAACTGAATCATTTATTTTCCTTTATGGGTATGGAGCTGAGGTCCAGTGAGGTGAAATGACTTCATCAAGGTCAACCAAAGTAATAAAGACCTCTGCTCTAGGGCAGGGCTGCTCCACAAAGCTTCCTCTTATGATGCCTCTACTAATTATGTAGATTGTGTAAAATTCAAAATGCCTCCTCTTCCTAGGACATTCCATTTTAAAGATTACTCTTTGTCTGGTGGTCTGTGACCAAGTTAAAGAAAAATAAAATAATAGCACTTCTGTCTTGAACCAGGTGGTTGAATCATTTCACTCTGCTACCCCTGAAGGACTTTCCCAGGCAGCATAAGATTAAAGAACTCTTTCCAGAACATCAATTCATCAGCACACAGGTAAGTATTATCCTGAGGACTAGGGAAGGTTTCTATGATGGCTCTGCTCTGCAAGATATTTTTGGAAACTGAGTCAGAGAACCAGAAATTAACTGAAGAAGTGGGAACACATGGAGATAGGGATCAGAGTTTGTGCTTCTTTTACCTGCCTATCTCAGAAAGTAGAACTGACAACCATTAGCAGGTTAGGGCTGGGGCTGGGCTGTAGCTCAGTGGCAGAGTGCTTGCCTAGCGTGTGTGATTGTACGGATCCTTAGCACCACATAAAAAGAGAATAAATTGGGGCTGGGGATGTGGCTCAAGCAGTAGTGCGCTCGCCTGGCATGAGTGCGGCCCGGGTTCAATCCTCAGCACCACATACAAAGATGTTGTGTCCGCCGAAAACTAAAAAATAAAAAATATTAAAATTCTCTCTCTCTCTCTCTTAAAAAAAAGAATAAATAAATAAATAAAGGCATTCTGTCCAGCTACAACTACAAAAAAAAATATTTAAAAAAAAAAGGTTAGGACTTCCAGTAATGTCTGTAGTTTAGTTGAAAACCATGGGCTAACCTCACAGAGTGTAGAATACACATAAATAGATGCATTGTGGCTATGTAGATGTTGTCAATGAAGGAGACTGGGTGAGAGGTATAGTACAAGAATTCTGTACTATCTTATATATATTCTATCTTATAACCTCCCTGTAGATCTAAAATTGTTCCAAAATAAAAAGATAACTTTGTTTCTTAGAAGTTGCTTTCTTTCCTTATTTTTTAAATTTTAATTTGTTATATATGACAGCAGAATGCATTACAATTCATATTACACGTAAATAGGACAATTTTTTCCTATCTCTGGTTGTACACAAAACAGAGGCACACCATTTGTGTCTTCATACATGTACTTAGGGTGATGGTGTCCATCTCATTCCACCATCTTAAAAAGTTGCTTTCTAAGCTTATTTCTTTTACTTAAAATTCCCCATTCACTTCTCTCCTTATTCTTTCTTCTCCCCACTCTACTTTGCTTCCTAGTTTCTCCTTTCCCCTCTCCAGGTTTCCAATTCTACCTGTGTTCCAATTGGGTTTGCTACAAAAGTCCCACATTCCAATTCCAGTTTCCTTCTGAATCATGAATTCTTCATGATTTTCTCAAGAATTCTACAGTGGTAGCCCTCTCTTGCTTCCTTGCCTTCTTGTACTCACTCTCTTCTTATTTATTTTTTAAACGGTCTGCATCTTTATCATTTACAAAGCATCTTCACCTATACCCTGACATTAGATCTCCATCATATCCCAGTGTGTTGGTCATAATTATCACTCCTGTTTAATAAATGAAAACTGGAGGTGCAGAGAAGATAAATGATATGAGTGATTTACCTAACACCACTTATCATTAATAGCAGAGATGGAATTTAAATTGAGAAATCTTGACTCTCTCAATTATATCATTGTCTAAAATTTAATACATTTTCCTTCACTTCTATATTTTCACACTACTTTATATAAATTTGGAAGGAATTTTGAGAGGAAAAATATGACTTAATCCTTTAACTTAATATGACACACAACATGATAATTAGATGACAGACTTGACATGATTTACTAGAGTTAAAAATAAATGCAAACCTCTTGAATGCCAAAGTGAGGTCAGATTCCTCTCACTGAACCCAGTATTCATGAGAGAGCAGTATGGAGAAGGGTCTAATAATTATGGTTTTTGTACACCTTACAGATGAGGGAACTTGTAACAGGAACATACTATGAATTCACTAACATATTTGTCTCTGGAACACAAAGAGACTGATTTGACAAACCCCTCCCTCTAGAACCTTCTTGCTACTGAATTCTGCCCCTTGGAATGGGCAGAAGTGAGCCATGTCACATCAGAGCCTAAATGTAGAATGTCTTGCATAAGCTTTCTCTTTTTCTTTCTTCCTGCAGTCTGTACAGCTGGAGGAGAAGGACTCCTCTTCCAGAGTATCTTTCTAGAAGAGCATTGAATTTCATGTGAGTAAGAAACCAGCTCTTACTGCATTTAGCCTTTGGGATTATGGGGATTATTTGTTACCTAGGCAGAGCCTAGCTTATTTTAACTGATACACAAACTGTAGTCCAGAGCTACTTAGTGACTTGCTTAGGTTTACTTGAGAAACAAACTATTTGTTAGCACTGGTGTTATTAACCAGGTTTCATTAGTCAGGTTGTAATATTTTTTTTTATAAATGTCCATCTAACTGGAGGTAATACAACCCATTCTGAATTTTCAGAAATCCACTCTTACATATGTACATATGTCAGTACACAGAAAAAGTCTAGAAATACTGGGAGAAAAGGCAATAGTCAGCAACTCAGAGGAGAGGTGGAAAAAGAAAGGAATTGGCAATGCTTTAAGATTACTAACTTCATTATTTATTTTTGTAATGAAAATATATTCATTTACAACTTCTAAATCTTAAAAACAAAAAGAAAGAAATCTCAGGTCAGCATAACCACAGTGCTGTGGTCAGTCTTGCCATAACCACTGAAATACTATCAACCCCTCGGGCCCACTGCAGTGCTACCTTCTCCCTTGATGGGTTTCCCCATCATTTCCAGAAGATACAGCTTTCTACTACACTCAGTCAGAAAATTTCCAGAATGGCACAGTGAAGACCTTATTGAATCTTCTCCCAATAAACAGTGATAAAACTGAAAAAGAACATTCAAAGTAACCATTCCAGGACTTTAGACATATAACAAATGGAGACGTATTTATTCAAGAAAAGTCACCGCACCTCAGGTGGTAACAGGAACAGACGAATGGGAGGACCCAGGCTGCTCCCATTGCTGAGCTACCACCACCACCAGCTCCAGACAACAGCTGTTCCATCATGACTAGGAAAGCTCTAAAGATCAGCAACTACCCTACCCAGAGGCTAACATCACTCATAGCTGGTGTGGAAAAATGCTAAGGCCTAGAAACAGCTCGAACGTCCATGATAGATGAATAAACAAACACATGGTGGTCCATTAATGTAACGGAATACTATTCAACAATGAAAAAGAATCATCCGCTCAGACACAAGGCTACATAGTGGGTCTCAAAATAATTTCTCCAAGTAATACAAACTTTATCAAGTATACATACTTTATGATTCCATTTACATAAAGTTCTAGGAAATTTAAACTATAGTGATAGAAACCAATTTAGAGGGGATGGGTGTGGTGAAGGGTAAAGGAGGAATTAACAGTGGCATGAGAAAACTTTTCAGATAATGGGTCCATTCTCCATCTTGTGATGATGGTTTCATAGAAGTATATGTTGGTCAAAACTTAAGAAATTGGGCACTTGAAACACCTGTAATTTATGATATGTCACTTATTTTAATGAAGATGTTTTTTAAAGTCCTTAACTCTAAAAATTTTTGAGTTAAATTGATCTTCCTCAAAATCTCTCTCGTCTGTAAGCTCTAGCGGCATTTATTCATCTGTACAAAGCTTGAAGCCCTAAGGAGTACATTAAAGTTAAAAGAAGCATGGATTTAGAGCACACAGAATCACTGTGCTTAAGAAGTAGCAGTTCCGTGATTCACAAGTGTTCAGAAGGGAGTGTTGTAGCTCCAAGTCGATTGTCTAGTGTAGTCTTTCATGTCACACTCAAGAAAGCCCAGAGAGAGGAGAGACCTTGTTGAGTACAGTTGAGAGCCAAGTAAGGACCTGAAGATGTGCTTCTTTGTTGTAAGATACTGGAAAACAGGAAGTAAATACTCACTTCACTGACTTTATAATTCACTCAGGACATTTCTACTTAGAATGGCAAAAAAAAAAAAAAGAAAAGAAAAGAAAAACACTAAAAATATGAATTCTTCTTCAACTCTCATTGGCTCCTGAAAAATGCAACCAAATCTGGATTTTAAGATGCTGTCTTTGATTCCATCATCCTGTATCCTTTCCTTTGATTGTTCTTATATAGTTTTAATTTTTACTAAAGGTTCTTTGAATCTCTGACAGCCAAAACAATTGCTTGCTAGTGAAAGTGGAGATAGAAATATCTACTTGCAAAACCAAATCAGTTTTGAGGAGAGCCAAGGATGCAAAGAAGAGTATTTGCTCATCTAGAATAGTTTTTAATTATAACACTCATTTTGCTCTTGGCCTAGGATATCCAGACACCAACCATAGAGGGGAAGGGCCGCTTTAGTTAAGTTTCTGATAGATTAGCTACAAAGAGGCCCAGGGAGGGAATCCTCTCTCCATGCTCTGTTGAGGCATCAATAATGCTCTCCTCTTTTTCTAGTGAGAAGTGGAGAGGCACAGAAGTTAGACAAAAGTGAATCCATCCTCTAATCCTCCACTGCTAGATAATTTTCTTTCTAGTCAATGATTTCCTCATCTGTAAAATGGAGGTAAAAATGTCTTCTTTATAGTGGAATTGTTAAGAAATTTAGAAATAATTATGACAGTTCCGTTTTACAGCACCAGACTTTGAACAAGTGATCTGTGGACACTTCATACAGGATAGCTGTCATTGTTTATTATTTTAAGACCAAGCAGATAACCATGAAAAGAGAAGCTGCTGGGAGGGGGAGGAATAACCTACTGCACTTGGCAATTCCCTTCCGTCACACAGGGGCTGCTGTAGGGCCCCCCCAGCGTCCAGCTGTTTCCTTCTGTTCTACCTGATGCAGTGTAAGAAAATTTCTCTGCAGGTTTCTGCAGATGCAGCCAGCACTTGGGTTGTGAATCTTTTCTCAGGTTGGGTGAGAAATGGTTTCCTTTTTGTGCTTAGAAGGACATGCTGCTCTTCCAACACAGGGAAGAACTTCACTGACTTTGAGACCTTGATGGGCTCACCTTTTCCCTTCAGAAATGAACGGTACACTTCTTTTGACAAGTGCAGTTATTCCCTCAACTGTATTCTCATAGCCCTTTATATTTTTGTCAAAGAAATTATCACAACACGTTATGGGTTTTAGCTTATGCTGTTATGCGTACATCCAGAACTAAATGTTTGAAATGCTCAAGCGTAGGGAGTACCTTCTTCCTTTATGTGTCCCCAGAATATAGCACACTGTCTACACATAGATGAAACTCTGTGAGTGTTTATGAAAGAGAATATGAGCAGCTTCAACTATTCTAGATCCTATCAGTTAATTTCTCCTTTAAAGATCAGCAAAGTCTAAAGATTCTGTGGGCTACCTGATAAGCCCAGTGTTCCAATGGCTGCCCTTAATTAACAGGTACAGTTGGAAAAGTTGGAGATGGATTTCTTACTGAGAAAGAATTTAGACTTAGAAGAATGTTTCTATCTCCTTGAGGAAGGATATGCAAAGTTATGTTACTATTCCAGCTGGAAATGGTTGAATACTATAAGTTAAGTGTGTCACTCCTGGTGGCAGAGAGTGGGTAGGTGGAAACAATTTCCCCAAAGTTAGTCTGGGGAAACATATGAACTGGCAATAATGTTAATCTATCATATAAAAAATATGTTATATCCCACATAGAATCAGACTGTGTTAAGACCACAACTTTGTAAAGTCTGTACTTGATTATTTACCAACCCATCTGAGAACATCACAAAAATGAGCTTTATATAGTTTAACAAAATATGCTTTCTTAACTTTAGGGGGGAAAAACAGGTTTAGTTAAGAAGGCCTGAATCTACTCCCTGGGATTCTTTATTTAACAAACAGTTAATTTAACTTCAGTTTAACTTAGTAAGAAGTCTGAATTTGTGAGTTGCATGGAAATAAAAAAAATGTTTTTATTCTGCTAATAAGTGCTACTGACTGTATTCAGTCAAAGCCTTCTTTCCAGCTGGTGGAAGATTAGCTTAACAACCTCTCATCCAATTCTATTTCTTTTTTTGTCTCTTTCAATTAATAGAACTGTCTCATTTGGGTTCTTCAAGACTCTACCCTGTTCATTTTAATACTTTATTAATTGCATGTGCAGTTGGGCCTTTCTCTTCTTCTCCCTCTTCCCCATCTCCTGCCTGCAGTCCACACAGGCCAGATGCATGCATCTGGGGTCCTGGTGGGTGAATGAGGTATTAGGTTTCCCTTCACCTCTCACCTATCTCCCCCCACTTTCACTTCTCTTGCCTCTGTTTGGGGTAGAGGTGCTTAACAAGGCAGTTGAGAGACATGACCTCCATTGATGTAACTATCAGTCTCAAATACAATTGGAAAGCCATTCCTCTACCATAAAGGTTAAAGAAACTGAAAATGTCCCTTCCTCCCTCCAAATTATAGTGTCCAGGTAACACAATTCTAGCTGATGCGAAAGAAGCAGAAATTTGCTCTGTAGCTTCAGACAACACTTTTATATTTCTGATAAAAGAAGCAGACTTGGCTGTTTGTTCCCATCCTCAGACTTCTTTCATCCTGAAATGTGCACCAGCTGCCTGGAGTTTATACAGCCACCTTACAGCCATGAGGGAAAGGCTCAGAAAATTTCAGAACCATTGAGATATGAAACCAAAGCCAACTGCAACTTCTCACCAGACATTTTGTTCAATGAGAAAATAAATCTTTATTTGTTAAGGCTTTATATTACTTGCAGAAAAAAAAAAAACATTTCCAACTGATACACTGCTTCTAGACATATTTCATTTGTCTCCTTGATTGTCCATCCCCCTGATCTACCTTTTGTCTGTGTGCTTTGAATGACATTGGCATTGCCAATCAGACCTGTAGTAATCGCCTACTCCTAAGCAGTGTTCGTGGATATTGGTAGTCCTTTGAGAAGTCTGTCCACATCTGTGAGCTAATCTTCAGTTGGCAGCTCCATGCCTTCTTCCTGTGTTCGCTCTGCCTCTTTGCCATTTACTGTGATATTTCCCCCCACCACACACTCCTTCTACAACTTCCCATTGCCGAAACACACAAGTGAATCCCGTCTTCTGTACCACTGGAGAACTGGGAACGTTAGATAGTTCTCAAATAGTGTCTCCAGATGTGATCCTCCCACCCTCTATCACCTCTCCCCTGCCTTGATGGAAAGCAGGCCAGAAAGCAAGCTTTGGAGATTAAGCAGACATGTAGGTTGCCAGATAAACCTCAGACTCTGTGGGTGCGATTCACTTGGGGTCTTCCTCACATGGTTCTTCCCACAAAAAATTTCAGGAAATAAATATGTTTTCTTCCTCAATATGATTCTATTCCTACTTGAATGAGACCTCGGCATCCTTCTCTCAGCCTCCTTCTCATATCTACCAGAGTAGAATGAAGACAGCAGTGAGGGGCGGGGCAGTCAGCAGTGGCAGTCCTGGTGAACTGGCATCTATCAGCACATCCTGTCAGGGGGGGCTGGCCCCAAGAGAGGGAAGGCCTTCAAACTTAAATGGACCTGACGGACGTCATAAATTCTGTTTTCAGTCGTGTGCATTCGTTTCCAGTTCTGGTAGCTCTTCATGTCATCAGAAGCACTCACAGTCTAATATAAATTTTCATGAGCATGGACCCTGGGTCCTATCCTGCTTCTATTTTCCATGCTATTCCATATTGTACTTCCTTTTTTTTTCTCATGTCAAAAATGATAATTTAAACGCAAAATTTCTCACTCCTTTGTCATCAGTTGCTTGAATATCGGTTCTGAGTGTGCTAGACTTCATGCTTTATAGAGGGAGGATTAGTCAACTGCCTCTATTGCCCTTCTGCCAGCTCCATCACAAACCTACTAAACGTTGCTCTATTGCAAACATGCTCTGCTGACATCTGCTGTGACATGCCTACTGTAAGGTGGCTGCTGCAGCCTCAGGACCAAGGGTGTTTAGAGACCTCGTCTTTAATTGCCCAAAGCATGCATTTCAGGATCCATGCAGTTTGGAAGACTCTCTAACTTTAGGTACTTTCTGAAGTTTTGTAGTTATTCTTGTTGTCATTTTCCTGGTCCCTCAACTCCCAGAAACAAGCACACGTTGCTCTCATGCAGGTGTTGGGTGCAGTTAAAAACTTACCTGTTTTAGCCTTGAGGTTGAGGTTTTCTGGGCAAAAATTTCATCCTCATTTATGTAACTCCCACTTGTACTAGTCAGTCTCTCACAAATCACGCAGGCAGCACACGAGAATTTGAATGACAACAAAGAAACAGGAAATTTATTCATTTATTTATTATTAAAAAGGAGAAGTATCAATGGATTAAGATTGAAATTGTGTGCTTGGACTATTCAAAATAACTTGAAAAGCACTTTTTCACAATTTGGACCCTTTTTAACTCCTTATGAACTGTGATGTAGACACAATTGGATGAGTGCTTACTCCCCACCAGCAGATAAAAAAAAATCACTGAGGGTTTAAAAAGAAAACAAGAAAAATAACAAAGACATCCTGTCACATAGAAAAGGTGGTTTTTCAAAGGCATAATGACTCTCCACATTTGTACTTTGGATAATATATTCTTTTTTAAAATATTTTTTTGGTTGTCAATGGAGCTATATTTTACTTATTTATATGTGGTGCTGAGAATTGAACCCAGTGCTTCACACGTGCTAGGTAAGCACTCTGCCACTGAGCCACAACCCCAGCCCTGGTTAATCTATTCTTAGCAGTTGCTGTCTCAGGCACTGGGGAACTGGCCATATATTATGTGGCCTATGGAATGTCTGCCCACTTCCTTTGTGCTTCTGAAATCTTGCTCTAAAACATTCATTTCTGTCCTTAAAGAATTTTGGTTTCTGATTTCTGAAATGGGGGGGGGGGACACTCTCAGTGTTTCCGGTCTTCTTTCTGATCAGGTCATCTATGAAAGAATGAATGCATACCATACATCTTAAAGGAGACCTTGGGGGTGGGAGACCATGACTGAAGGGAGACTTGATACCATAAAAGTGAATTTTAATTTCTTCATTATTTTGCCTAAATTAGATGATGATTAGAGTAATAGACTTGTGCATGTTCTGTCTGATCTCTCTGATTTATAAACGTAGACTACAAGGGGAAAACCCAATGAGGCAACTACAAAGAAAGTGTTTAAGAAGAAACTGCTTGCTGAACACAAAAGATCAGAGAATTTAATCTTACCTGACAACCCATAGAAGCATAATAATTGAACCTGTCCCCTGTGTGGTTCATCCACTTTCTCTATCAGCTTTCTACTGTCTTCTTGTAGCCTTGACTTGGCCAATGGCTATTTTGAAGGTGAGTATTAAAGAATCAAGTCTATGACACTAATTATTCAATAAGGTCACTAATGTAATTAGATATACATGCCTATTTAAAACTACAGTTATTTACACACACACACATGAGTTTGAGGTTAATGAGATGAGTTTTTTTATTTGTTCATTGACATATTTTTATTGAATATTCAATAGAAGTCTGCATTGGAGGCACTTAGGATACATTATTGAATCAAAGAAATATTTACTTTTTTTCCTTAGATGTCTTGAGGCAAAGACCCACCACTTTCATGTGAGGCTGAGGTTAAGCAGTAGAGACGTAGTTGAAAACAGAAGTTCAAAGGTACCATGTTCTATTATTATTATTATTATTATTATTATTATTCAGGGGATTGAACCCAGTGTACTTCAGTACTGGGCCACATCCTCAGCCCCCTTTTTATGTTCTATTTAGAGACAGGGTCTGTCTAAATTGCTTAGGGTCTCACTAAGTTGCTGAGGCTGGCTTTGAACTCACGATCCTCCTGTCTCAGCCTCCCAAGCCACCAGGGTTACAGGTATGAACCACTTTTATAGAGTTTAGATTCTATTAGGCAAATAAAGTCCTCAAATATTAAATCTAACATGTGGGTGAATTACATAATACTTGGAAGTTGATGTATAAACTTTTTTAAAAAAGATAAAAAGACAATAGGAACCAAATAAAGGGATCAATTCAAGAAGATGGCTGAAGTTGGGGTGGGGGAGAGTGCACTTGTGGTCTGGATAATTCTTTTTTTAACATTTTTTTCTAATTAGTTATACAGGACAGCAGAATGCATTTTGATTTATTGTACACAAATGGAGCACAACTTTTCATTGTTTTGGTTGTACATGATGTAGAGTTGCACCATGTGTACACTCATGCATGCACCTAGGAGACGAGGTTTTTAAGTGTGTTGTACATTGTATTTCCTAGAAGAAAATGGTGAAAGTTCCAAATATTTTTACTTTTTCAACTTTGCCTTCTTTCCCTTTTAACTTGCGCCTGATAAATATCAGTGATTTCCCACTCATGCCTTCAGATTTAGTGCTCCTTTGGGATGCCAGCCAAGCTGTAATGGACCAATGTCAGAGAGAAACCAACAATATTCATCTGATACCTTTCTCCATGTTGAGGGCACCTCCCAGCTTCCATTTCTTTCCTTATCAATTGTGCAGAATTAAAATAATAGGAGTCTACTTTCAACTATTTTAAGAATTGCTTTCTATTCTGGAGAAAGCACCAGTGATTTTTGACAGGAATTGAAACTGAACTATTACATGGGCCCCTTAAATTTGTTTTTAGAAATATTTGCTTTAGTCACACTTAAGTTCATGTATAATCATCTCAGACAAAAAGCAAGGTAACAACTGCTGGTGTTCGGTGCTTCAAAGGACCCTCTGAAAGCTTATCCCTGGTTCTCCTCCCTACCAATTCTCAAGGTGCCTGAAGTTCCACCATTATTTGTTCTTGTGGTTCTTATCTGGCTAAACATCCATTAAAATATGGGACTTTTGGGGAGATTATACATTAAGCTTTTATTATTAGGCACCTTAGATACCTTGAGGCAGAGATCCACCACTTTCATATGAGGCTGAGGGTAAGCAGTAGAGAAGTAGTTGAAAATAGAAGTTCAAAGGTGCCATGTTCTATTGTTGTTGTTGTTATTATTATTATTATTATTACTCAGGGGATTGAACCCAGTGTGCTTCAGCATTGGATCACATCCTCAGCCCTTTTTTTATGTTATATTTAGAGACAGGGTCTGTCTAAATTGCTTAGGGTCTCACTAAGTTGCTGAGTCTGGCTTTGAACTCATGATCCTCCTGTCTCAGCTTCCCAAGCCAACAGGGTTATAGGTGTGAACCACTGTGACTAGCTGCCATGTTCAAATTTTGACACCTTGAAAATTTGCTGAGAATCCACCTAAATTCTCAGTATCTTCATACAGTCTAAAATATTTACTTGTTCAAATATAAGCCATATGTTAATTCTTTAATCCATTCATTTCAACTTAATTTAATTCTACAAATATTTGTTAAGTATATTCTGTGTGCCAACCAGTGTGGCAAGTTCTGGGAAATAAGATAAGAAAGACAGGTATGCTCTACCCTCAGTAAAATCACAAATAGGAAAGATGCTCATGAAAATCTAATATTAACATACGAGGTAGACCATAGGAATGCCAAGCGGAGACTGAGACAGCATGCTGTGGGAAGGAGGAAAAAAGCTGTTTGTCTGCTTGGCAGATCAGAAAGACACTCAGAGAAGTGATGACATTTGACTTCAGCTCTGATTGATGAGTAGATGGAAAATAGAGGGAAGGACATTCTGGAGGCAACAACATGGGCATAATGGATTGGAAGCTTAAACATGTATGGATCTTCTGAGGAAGGTCCGTTACCTGGCGTGACTTCAGGTCTGGGTAGATGAAGGGATGAAGTGGGAAAGACCATCCATTCAACCACATTTGTTAGGTGTTTTCTATGCATAACACAATTGACTATGAAATAACACTCTACACAATAACTAAAGAGCAGTGTATGTGCCTGTGCGCACACGGACTATTTTCTAATTACTCTCAGTTCCACAGCAGATATCAATTTTGAGTTTCCAGAAGTGGAGAGGATGGAAATACAGAGGGTGATTGGTAAGGCATTCATAACTGGGGCCCAAACGTGCTCCAGAGGAACAAGCCTGGGAAATAACTGAAGCACGGGAGAAATAACTGGAGAATATTTCACTTATCTCTGAGAGGCAGGACTTAGGGAAGCTCAGGGGAAGTGCACATCACAGTTGATATTATCATACACCTCAAAACTGTCATTCAGTGAGTGAATAAAAATAGAGCAGTGGTCTGCTAAGTACTGGTCATTGGGCTCAGTGCTGGGGACAGAATGGAAACTACAGTTAGGTTAGGCAGAAACATGCACAAGCCAATAGCAGTAATGAGTAAGGGCAGTAGTTAAAATGGAAGATCAGGGGGGTTCATCCTGCTCACGGAAGACAAGAAAGACTTCCTAGAAGAGTCAGCAGGCAAACTGAGTTTGGAAGGATGAGAAGGCTTTCTCAGGGTCAAGTGGAAGAGGGGGATAGGCAGGCAAAGGCAGAGATTTCATAGCTTATTAAAATAGGAACTCCAAATATTTCCAGAGAGCTTAAGTAATAAGAGATGAGAAGAGCAAAGAGTTAGGGACTAACTCTCGAAGGACCTTATATGACATACAAAGAAATTTATATGTAATTGTATAGAGAATTAGTATCCCCGGGAAAAAGAAAGGAAGGCATTTATGCAAGCACATTACACTTTGAATTTAATAATAATATTTTTAATAAAAAATAAAATAGTCTATATTTATGGTATATAACATCGTGTTTTGAAATATGTTACATTGTGGGATGGCTAAATGAAAGCAGCAAATTAACATGCATTACTTCACACACTTACCATTCTCCTGTAGTGAGAATGCTTATCATCTTTTTTAGCAGTTTTCAAGTACATAGTGTTTTGTTATTAACTCTAGGAAACCTGTTGTACAATAGGTCTCTTGAATTTGTTCCTCTTATATTACTGAAATTTAGTATCAATGACCAACATCTCCCAATCTCCACACTCTTGTTACCGCCACCGCCACAGGTAACCGATACCATAACTAGAGTTAACTATGATGGTTGCTTGTTAGACTGGGCAGTAGTACTTGGGAGGACATGAAACCAATGCTAAAGAAGCCAACTGAGTAAACAGAGGGAGGAGGAAACAGCCTAGGAGCTCCAGCTCCATTTTCTCCAGCTTCTCATCTTCTGTCAGAGCCTTCTTCTAACTGAAAGTTGGTGGGGAAGGAAAATGTAGTCATCCCTCATCAATATAGAGTTGAGAAATAAAAGTCAAGGAATACAGTCAGGAATCGAGAGAACTCACTGGCACATTCACATATGTGTTTATATACCCTTAGGTAAAGTAATGTATAACACACGAAAACAGAATTTTATGATCTAATATCATATACTCTCTTTCAGATGCTATCAGATCTTTCCATGCAAGTATAGGTATTTTATTCATGTTTCTTTCTATTGACCTACCCAAATTAAGAAGGGGATGAGTATTTCAAAATTTGAAGTATTTTAAACAATAATCCTTGTGAGTTTCATAATCTGAACTGGGCAATAAAATATTCATTATTTTATTTCCTTCATAATTTAATCCAAATTTTAGCCACATAGCCCTCATAGTCTGCAGCACACATGGACTCATTTTCTGTATTTTGTGAATGCTCAAGGATGAATGTTCTTGCTTTCTTGAATCCAGCTCAAGTCTCTGTGAAGGGGGCTAGTGAATAAATACTATTTGATAATGAACTCATGGAAATGGAGCTTACAAAATGACAGTTGATTTCCTATTTCTATTGGTTTTTCTTTCCACCACAATTCTCAGTAACCTTAAAATGTATTCAGTGTGAAGAGCTCTAACATTGGGTTAAATTGTGGCAGATAAATATGTTTTCCCTTCATTAAGCCACATTTGCTTTAAAGTCCATAAAATAGTTTTATTCATGTTTCTGTTAATTGAAGAACTCCTGGTAATCTGCCAAGGATAATGACGTGTGCCACTTTTGATCAGTGCCTTGCTATAGAACAACTTCTTCAGACTCTTGCTGAGAAAAGAAAGAACTTATTAAACGGATTACACCACATTTGTTGTATGTCGAGTACCAAACTGTGCTGAGATCAGAGAGAGTGATAATGTCATGATTCATCTTTGTAACTCAGAAATAAAGAAACACTCAAATGTATCCTGACTGTGAAAGTTCTTTATCCATGCAGTTTTTCCTCTGCATTCTAGCATCTCATCTGAAATGAACAGGCAGCTTAGTTAAATAGTTTCTGTGACTTTTATTTCCATTTGAAGGTAAGGATAATAGTTAAAGCCAGAGTCACAGATTCATTAAAGGAGTTAGACAGAAAACTTAGAATGAAGTGGTCAGTGGCAAACCACAGAACACATGGCCCATCTAAAGACAGCAGCTGATTCTTAGCATGATTCAACACTGATGCAGGAAGTAATACCTGACACAAGATGAATAACCTACACAATCTGAGCCATCAAGCCATGTGCATGTTTAAGAGGAAATACTAGATCTTTCAAACAACAACAAAACAAAACACCAGTGAGTTCAAAGGCACTAAGGCAGTTAGTGGTTCCCAGATTTTGCTAAACATTGGAATCTCCTGGGCATCTTTAAAAATTATTGATATCTTTACCCATTCCTAGGCATTTTGTTTTAATTAGCTTGGGGTGCAAGTTGAGCATCAGGAGTTTCAAAATCTCCCCCAGGTGACTGTAGTGTGCAGCAGAGTTGGGAACCTCCATCCCCCCATGGTTTAGCTAATTGCTGTCAGGACTGCAAGACTGCAGCCTCCATGCTTGTAACCCTTTAATCTCTTGCAAGGATTGTATAGCTTTTGTTTTTCATGTATATTAATTCACATATGTTGAATTTTCCTAGTATCCCATGGATGACTCATTTGATATTGTGAGTGACATTTTTAATGTGCTGCCAACATGGTTTGCTAATATTTTTTGTTGAGGAATTTTGCATATATGTTCATCAGGACATTAGTATGTAGATTTTTTTTTGTTCTAGTTTGAGTTTTGTTGTTGTTTGTTTTGCCTTTTTTGGGGCAGGGGACTTGTTTTCATTTGGCTTTACCTTTAAGGAAATGTTTGACTTGTTATAAGAGTTTTGAAGTACTTCCTCCTCTTAATTTTTTGACGAGTTTGAAAAGAATTGGAATTAGTTCTTTAAATTTTGGATAGAATTCAGCAATAAAGACACCTGCTTCTGAGCTTTTCTTTGATTAGAGACTATTTATTACTAATTCAATCTCTTTATTCATAATCTCCTCAGATTTTTTTATTTCAACATAATTTAGTCTTGGAAGGCTGTAAATGCCAATTAATTTGCCCATTTCTTCTAAACTATCCCATTTGTTGGCATATAATTTTTTGCATAGTCCTTTTCAATCACTTGCATTACTGGTATATAAGTTGTAAAATTATTCTTTTTTTTCTTAGTATAGCTAAAAGTTAATTTTATCATTTTAAAAAGCCAACAGTGTTGTTGATTTTTCTATTGTTTCTCTAGTACCTATTTGATTTATTTTTCTCTAAACTTTATTCTTCCTTCCTTATACTAACTTTGGTCTTAGCTTTTTCTTGTTTTTCTAGTTCCTTGAGGAATTAGAAAGGTATACAATATTGGATTGTTTATTTGAGATCTTTCTTCTTTCCTGCTGTACGTGCTTATTGCTATAATCTTCCCTCTATTTTTGCTGTATCCCAGAGGTTTTGGTATGTTGTGTCCTGTTTTCATTTGTTCTGAGACTGTTTTATTTTTCTTTGCTAGGGATCAAACCCAGAGACCCTCCCGTGTTAGGCAAGAACTCTACCAATGAGCTACATCCCCAATCCTGTTTTGAAAAATATTTAAATTTACCTTTTTATTTCCTTGTTGATTATTCATTGTTCAGGATTATATCATTTAATTTTCATAATATAAAACAGGCTTAAGTCCAATATTTCTGTATTGATTCTATGTCTGGATGAACTTTCTATTGCTGTAAATAGGGAGTTGAAGCCTCCTATTATGATCATATTGCAGACTTTCTCTCCTTTCAGATCTATGAATACTTGATTTATATATTTAGATGCTTTTAGTTGGTACATACCTATTTACATTATTATATCCTCTGGCTGAATTGACCACCTTATCATTGTATAATGACTTTCTGTACTTTTTTTTAACACTGTTTTATTCAAAGTCTATTTGGTCTGATATAAATATAGCTAACCCTGCTTTCTTCTGGCCTCTGTTTGAATGGAATGTCCTTTTCTCCCCTTCACCTTCAGTCTATGTGTGTCCTTCAGGAGAAGTGAGCTCCTGCAGACAGCGTACAGTTGAGTCTTCCTTTTTCACCCATTCAAGTATTTTATATCCATAGGAGAACTGAATCTACTTAAATTCAAGATAATCATTGATAGGTAATGATACTATGGTCACTTTGTCATTTGTTTCCTAGCTGTTTTGTAGATTCTTTGTTCCTTTCTTCCTTCTTCGTGATTGATTTTTCTCTAGTGGTGTTTATCAACTCTGTAATTTATGTTTGCTTTGTATTGTTATTATAATCTCCCTATTAATTTCCAATCACTTCCTGTCTTCCACATTTTGTTAAATTGATTCTATATTTTTAAGTTTAATGAACTTCCTTAAAAGGGTTATTTTAAAATCTTTGCCAGGCATTCCATCCATTTCTTTAGGATCAGTCACTGGTACTTCATGTTGTCCCTTTGGTGATGTTGTTTTCCTGATTGCTCCTCATCCTTGAGGTCTTTGCCTTTGTTTTAGTCAGCTTTCTTGCTGCTATGACTACAAGACCCAAGTAGAGCAATTTTAGGGAAGGTAAAGTTTATTTGGGAGCTCACAGTTTCAGAGATCTCAGTCCATATATAACTGGATTCATTCCTCAGTGCTCCATGTGAGGCAGGAACAACATGGTGAAAGAGTGTGGCAGAGGAAAGCAGCTCAGATTATGATGATGATGATGATGATGATGATGATGATGATGATGATAGAGAGAGAGAGAGAGAGAGAGAGAGAGAGAGAGAAACGCTCCACTTGCCAAATACAAATATATACCCAAAGCCACACCCCAATGCCTCACCTCCTCCACCCCACCTGCCCTCAGTTACCATTCAGTTAATGACATCAGGTGATTAATTCACTGATTGGTTCACCTCTGGACTAGATCTAACCTGTGGCCAATCAGTTTCTAGTAGTTTCCATCTTATTGGAGCAAACTGATAGATTTCCAAAATAAAGGAATATTTTCTATATGTGAAACTATCAGTGTGAAGTGCCAAAGTATGGGAACTTTATAAGGGAAAAGTGAGGAGGTTGAGTAAGGCCAAGCCTATGTCATTCCTAGCTCAATCCAAACATCTTCACTTGATCTTGCCTTAGGACTGTACTTCTGTCCCCTGCTATCTCTATTCCAGCTTCTCAACTCATTTTGAAATTGAGTTTCAAGTCCAAATATATACTCTTTTTTTTAACTTTTATGTCACTGACAAAATTAGTTCCAAAAGATTCAGTTATATAGCTTAGTAGTACCTTCAATTTATCACTTATATGAAAAAAATCAAATTGCAAAAAGTAATATCTAGTAGAATCCAATTTTTAATAGTCTGTATATATATATATATATATATATATATATATATATATATATATCTTAGTAAATGTAACATTCTGGAAGAATATACCAAATACTAGAGTATTTATTTCTTTAAGAAACAAATATGAGTGTTTTAATTTTCGTTTTTTATTGCTGTCAACATTGAGTATGATTTTTTTTAAATGAGCTTATGATACTTTCAGAATCTACAGATTTTCCCATATTGGGAAGCCCTAGATATAAAGGAGTACACTATATATATATATATATATATATATATATATATATATATATGAAATATATTGAAAGATAGACAGATATTGGGTGGGTGAGAAAGAAAGAACCTGATACCCTGAAGATGCTAGTTTAATATAAGTGAATAAAATGCATAAATAGAGAAAGCATGAATTTTAAATTTAACATTTCTTCGACTTAAATGCATTATAAACATTAGTATATGACAGAGTTCAGTGAAAATTTTGCTTTGAATCTCATGCTTGGTGCAACCAACTCTCCTAGAGGCCCAAAAATGGGGAGGGAATAAAGAAGGGATGAGAGGTGGAAATGAAGCAGGAAATGGACATTCTTAATTGCCTTTCCACATTTTTTCCCAAAGTTCAAGTTCGTGCTAATTTCTAAAACGTCTACTACCTTATGTCCAAGTGTACTTCACTCTATCATTTTACTCTATCCAAATGTAAATTAAAGCTCTGATAATCAGAGGCCAGTGAAAAACATCACCATGTTATAAACAAGGTTGATTTTTGCTTAATTTCAAGGTTTATTTATTTTAAATGTGTTAATTTAATGTTTACTTTCTGTCTTCTTGTAAAGTGGGAATTTAGTCAGCAGATAAATGTTTGGGCTATGAACACTGGATGTACAATACAGTATTACCTTTCAATGGGCCAATAATTCTTTTCTCCTTTCTTAACCTTATCACTATCACCTGAACAGAAAGGAAGCCGTGGAAAGGAGGTACAGTGCTTTTTCAGTGCACAGTCCCCGATTGTGAGTTAGAATGTCCTTGGAGTTTACCTTTCCCAGTGATTCACAAACTTTATTTTAGCAGTAGGACCCATACAGTGAGAAAAAAATATATAACTGCAGCATCACTGAAAAAAAAAAAAACATAAATGCATCATGGCCTGGTTAAAGCATAGGCCTGAGACTTCCTCTTGTTGTTTCAGGTGACATTAAGGATCAACTTAGGTTCCTAGGGCTCCTAAGAGCAGTTTTAATAAGTGCTAAGCTAATCCAAGCTTCACAGCCTACAGATATTGAAACTGAGCCCCAGAAAGGCTGTGACTCATATTATACTGTCAAGTTAATGTGCAGAAAAACCACCTCTTGAATGTTTAATAGTGATGATGAGTGGATTCTTAATGGCCTTATCCAGTTTGTGGATTAGTTTTGCCATCTGTTTCATCTATTCTTCTCTAAAGGCTGCCTGCCCTCTGGCTATTTCACACTCATTAATAGCTCCATCAGAGGTCTAGTAAAGGGATAAGAAGATGGAAAATTCAAATCCCTTATTAGATCTTATCTATAGGAAGAAAGATTGAAACTAATGAACATGGCAAGATTGGATGTCAGCTCTGGCTGGGCTGAAAGTGCTATCAACTGTGTTCCTGTTCAGTTTCAATGCACTGTTCCACAGTCAAGTATTTCCACTCACCCAACTTCAGCCAGACTTTTCTCCTGAACAAACATGAAACTTTTGATGTTTTCTATCTAAAACAAAGACTTATGTTCAATATAAAACTTAATTCTACCTAGACTGAGGCTTGGTGCCTGGCACCAGACTCCACCTAGTTCTGTCTTAATTGAGAAATTTGATGCAAACTCAGCTTCTTGTTCAAGATTTCTTAGGAGCAGTTTTGGTTTTGACCCTCTATCAAAACATGGTCTCTATTATCAGCTTTTGGATTCTGGTCTCTGGGATTGATCTGCTTTTCCTTTGAAGGAATGGCCTTTGGCTTAGTGGTTTGGCTCCTAATCCCTAGTATATGATAACCCAGTGTACTTGCAGTGAGGCTAATGAGGAACTTCGTGATACCTCATTTTGGCAGAGTTCCTGAATGTTCCTTTCAAATTGAGACTAGTGGCCCTAACTTGTAGGTACAGGCTTAGAAAGGAAACCAGCAGCTCCACTCATTTAATATCAATTTGGTGAGTTGAGAATGGCAACCTCAAGTGTAGGAGATTCAAAGTCACCATCACTTAGTATGTATCAAGACACAAACCAAAGAGAGAGAAATTCAATAATATTGGGTATTTTAGCCACATACAAAACATTCTTACAGACTGTTTTACAAATAGGTATTCCATATTTAAGTCATTTCTTCTCTCACTTAAATTTGTTTTACCTATATATGTATAAATAAACATAAAATTATACATATTCAGATTTATAATATATATTATTACATAGTTTAAATATAGCTTTATTGGCTATAGCAGAGACCAAATAATGATGGTTTAAGTTAGAAGCATTTCATTTTCAAAGACTAGGTCTTAAATTATAGATATATCCTTTCCTTCTCCATTAATAAGTAGGATGCCTGAGTCATCCTCCCTCCTGTAAGAGCCTGAGAAGCAGAGTTGGTTTATTAACAATGAACTCTTCTCAGTGCACAACAGTCTACCACCATATATAAAGAATCATTTAATCTGCCTTAGCCCGAACGGCTCTCTCTCACTCAAGCATAGCTAATGCATTCCTCTCCTTTGGTAGATTGTTTGCTCTTGGAAGTGGGAATTGTATCTTCTATAATTTACCTTGAAAGGTCTTTGTCTGTGTAGATGGTGGTTATTAGCTATTTCCTATTACCGCAAAGGACAAAACAAGGAGAAATAGCTTTAAGGGAAAGGAGGTAATCAGATAAGTTGGTCAGACATTAGAGCATGTATTGAGGGAGTTCATTGAATCTTTTTCCTTGAAAATATTTCAAATAGAATAGAAAACTGTGTGTCTAGTCTGGTTTAGAAGCAATCTTGCCTGGATTTAAGTACCTAAATTTTGAAGCAAATGATTTTCTACAATTTGGATAGATTCAGTTGAGCTATTTACCTCTTCATTAGCCAAGAGCACATAGAGCTGGTTATAAAACCCAGTACATTTAATCTGAAGTTGGCCCTCTCCATTCCCTTTTAGGGTGAATTGTTGGGAGTCCTCTACCAGAACCCATAGACACTACATCATACTAATTAATTAATATATACTAAAGACTTTCTGTGCACCAGGTACTAGATACTGACCATAGAATTGTGAAGACGGCAGGATTATCCTTGAAAGTAAGGTCCTGGTTACACTGTGCACACTGACAACCTAGACATCCCTCTTAACTCCTTGAAGCTTAATGGCACTCAAGCAAATAAATCCCATACCCCTTCTAACTGGAAGAAATTCTCAAATTCTTTCTATTTCTGTACTTTGGTGGCCTTTAAGATCTGGAAGTTAAGAAGTGATACTGAGATTCTTTAGCTCTCATAAACCCAAATTTGAATTGTCATCCTAGATCCTTCTTATACTTATATGCATGTCTGAATACTTAGATCCTCCATCCAGGTGGGGGGGGGTGGTTATTGGTACAGAGTCTGACCCTTAAAAGTCACAATAATATTGATGTTTTATTATCTTCTTTCTTCTGTTTAATCAGCAGGGAATGGTAGAAGCACAATGAGACAGAGACTAAGAGGCATGTGAGGCATAAACTATGCACATTCTCAAAGCTAAGTGCTGAACTTCATATCCCATGTCCCCAAATTAACACACACTTTCATCTGAAAGGGAGATGAAGATCAGCATTAGCACTGATGATCCCAATGGATAGGTAAGTCTACAGTTTTGTAATTGCTTCCATCTTTAAACATCTACTAAGTGTCAGACACTGAGCCAGGTGTCTTTAATACCTTTCCCTAATTTTCATAACTACAACAAATGGTATTATCCTTTTCTGATAGCAAGGAATTGAGAATTAGAGAATCAAAGTATACTGTTAAGGTAGGCTATATGCTAACAAATAACCTCCCCCCACACACGTGTAACATATAATCTAACTTGTAATATATAACATAGAATATAATTAGGGTGGGCTATCTGCTAACAAAACATGTAACATGTGAAATTTTAGTGTCTGACAAAGCATAAAATTGTTTATTATTTAAAAATAGCCCAATATGGTTTTCCTGGTCAGGCAATCCTTCATATAGGATCCAGGATGGGAGTACCTTGGAGATTTCTCCAGCCAGTTCATGTGGAAAGAAAATGGAGAATTAAATGTGGTGTCACTTTTCCCTACATTCCATTCATCAGAACAATCAAATGACTCTACCTAACTGCAGGAAAGATGGGAAACATAGTTTAGTTGTGAGAACAGAAGAAATAGGAAAACAGATTGGTGAACAACCAGCTAGTTTCTACCATCCATATTATACAGTTAATATGTGGTGGGAATATGATCCAAACCTTCTGGCTGGGAGCTTAATTGTGTCAGTGTGCTTATAGGCCTATGCAGCAGGATGTTGGAGGGTCTTGACAAGGGGAAGTAATTCTTTGAAGAAAAGATGTTTAATTCATCGTTGGGATCCAGGAAGCACATTGAAATCAGAGATGGCTATGTTATTCCATCTGCAACAGTGATGAAGACAGTACTAAAGACTCAAAAAGGAAGTAGAAGTTTAGAGGTGGCTATGATACTCTTCCAGGAAACACAGTGATACCATCAGAGAGACCTCCAGGCAATCAATGCAGCTGAGTTATTACTGGATAAAACAACTAGCAGGAGAGGAGCTCCTGACTGTGTACTTTATTGAATCTGCACACTTCTCTGAAAGACCTGTGATCATGTCATTTCTATGAAGTTCTTGAGTGCCACAAAAGACCTGAAAATGCTTATGAATGAGTCCAACTCTAGCTTGGAGAAGACCCCAGCCCACAAGAAACACTTAGTTCATCCAAAAAATGATGCTAAGTCAATCGTGGCAATGGACCAAAAGCTATGAGCCACAAAATCACAAGGTAAATAAACTGTTCAGGAGGACTATAATCACCTTCATAGATTTTTTTTTTCACCCAGAAACATTGAGAAAGACTTGGGAGACACAGTGAAATCTTAAGAAACTAATACTTGGCTATTGCAAGATATCATGCTTGATTTTTCACTTACATATATATTTCACATTGTTTCTGATACATTTATAAGTGGATACTGGTCCAATATTTTGTCTAGAGACAAAGTTCTCCAGATTTGGGGAAAGCATGAACCAAAAGAAGTGACTCACACCCATAAAGTAACTTAGGGCCCAGATGTCATGGGTACTATAGATACAAGTATTGCAATAACATAAATATCTCAATTTCAAAAGGCATATTGTCTCAGAGGCTAACACTTCTGAAATGTTCTTTTTATTTTATATTGGTAGATTCTAACTTAGGTCTTCAGGCAGTATAATAAGTCTTATATAAAACAAAATCTCTACAGACAAATTTCATGGTACCTTTTCTTGCCTTCTCGGAAGGTTCTTTACTTTTGTTTTTGCCTATGTCGGTTTGGGAAATATACCTGCACTTACGTGTGTTTTCTTGGCCTTTGTCCATGCGAACTATTACGATTCTTTGGAGACCATGATGACATTCCTTTTCCTAGGTCTTGATAGCCTTGTTGCCCTTAGCATCCTACTATGCAGATGGAGATGAGCCCATGATAAGCCCAGCTACACGGAATAGATGGCTGTCTTCCTGGCTAAGAGTGCCCAATTCTGCCCCCAAATGGTTCACTTTGTCTTTAATTAAAACTTAAAGCATGAGCTTCTTGGCTCTGGAAAAGGCTCTCAAATGAGAACCTGCCTTACACAGATTTGTCTCACTGCAATCTGCCTCACAGCAGGCCCCTTAGATGGCTGCCATCAGATTCTGGGACGAAAGGAAGCTTGCAAGCTCACAGAGCCGCAAAGAAATGCAGTTAATGGCCAGAGATACCTGCAGCTCCTCTCAGTTCATTAACTAACACCAATGTGGGGATCATTGCTGGAGGGAGGCGGCTTTGGCATCTGTCAGCTTAGAGGGCCTGAGTACCACACTGCCTGGAAGCTATGTCAACCCAGTGCCCCCCAACCATCAGCTATTCGTTCTCTTTTCCCATCCCAAAGATCAGCTATTGCTGAATAAAGTCCCTCCCCATCTTTACCCATGACTTAACCTTTATCTAAATTAGAAAAGTTTTTTTTTAAATCTAAAATTCCCACATACTTTTTAAGAACATTAAAAGCCAATCAACTAACATTTTTTAAAATTATTCCCACCATACTTTACTAAAAGTTAATGATATAAAAAAAAAATAAAAGATATTATTTCTACCCACAAAGATCCTTCAGCCAAGTTGTTGATATAAACCTGTTTGAATACAATAAATATTATTTTGTATAAAAGTATAAAACATATGACAAAATTACATTTACAAAACTACAATTATCTTATATTAGACATAGGTGCCAAAAACATGCATTGGAGAAAAGATAGTCACTTCAACAAATGGTGCTGGGAAAACTGGAAATCCATATGCAACAAAATGAAATCAATCCCTTATCTCTCATCATGCACAAAACTCAACTCAAATGGATCAAGAACCTAGGAATTAAACCAGAGACCCTACATCTAATAGAAGAAAAAGTAGGCCCTGATCTCTATCATGCAGGATTAGGCTCCAACTTCCTTAATAAGACTCCTATAGTGTAAGAATTAAAATCAAGAATCAATAAGTGGGATGGATTCTGTAAGAATTAAAATAAAGAATCAATAGGTGCGATGGATTTAAACTTAAAAGTTTCTTCTCAGCAAAAGAAACAATCTGTGAGGTAAATAGAGAGCCTACATCTTGGGAGCAAATATTTACCACTTGCACATCAGATAGAGCACTAATCTCTAGGGTATATAAAAAACTCAAAAAGCTAAGCACCAAAAAAACCAAATAACCCAATCAACAAATGGGCCAAGGACCTGAACCGATACTTCTGCTCAGAAGAGTATATACAATCAATCAACAAATATATAAAAAAATGTTCATCATCGCTAGCAATTAGAGAAATGCCAATCAAAACTACTCTAAGATTTTGTCACACTACAGGCAGAATGGCAGCTATTATGAAGACAAACAACGATAAGTGTAGGCGAGGATATGGGGGAAAAGTTTACACTCATACACTGCTAGTGGGACTGCAAATTGGTGCAGCCAATATGGAAAGCAGTATGGAGATTCCTTGGAAAATTGGGAATGGAACCACCATTTGACCCTGTCCCTCTCCTCAGTCTATACACAAAGGACTTAAAAACAGCATACTATAGGGACACAGCCACATCAATGTTTATAGCAGCACAATTCACAATAACTAAACTAAACCTAGATGCCCTTCAGCAGATGGGTGGATAAAAAAATGTGGCATATATACACAATGGAATATTACTCAGTAATATAAAAGAATAAAATCATGGCATTCGCTGGTAAATGGGTGGAATTAGAGAAGATAATGCTAAGTGAAGTTAGCCAATCCCAAAAAACCAAATGCCAAATGTTTTCTCTGATATAAGGAGGCTGATTCATAGTGGGGTAGGGAGGGGGAGCATGGGAGGAATAGAGGAACTCTAGATAGGGCATGGGGTTAGAAATGATAGTGGAATGTGATGGACATCATTATCCAAAGTACATGTATGAAGACACAAATTGGTGTGAATGTACTTTGTATACAAATAGAGATATGAAAACTTTGTGCTCTAAATGTGTAATATGAATTGTAATGCATTCTGCTGTCATATATAAATTTTAAAGAATTAATAAAAAAGGAATAAAAGATACTATTTCTACCCACAAAGATCCTTCAGCCAAGTTCTTGATATATACTTGTGTGAATATAATATTATTTTGTATATAAGTATAAAACATATGAACAAATAAATTTATATGAAATTATATGTAGCATATCATTTAAATATTAGACATTATATATTGTACAGAGTAATGAAGAATAGGAGCAGTTCCAGAAAAGGAAGGTGCTCACAGGGTTTTATTCCTATTTTTGTCCTCTTCCAGATTATTAACAAAAGTCCCCTTTAATAAAATTTATAAAAGCATGGACCAAAAGTGGACATGTACACTTTAAATGTTTTCTGAATCCCTTCATTATGGATTTAATCTGCATCAACGTTCAGCAGAAGGGCCTAAGAGATTTTCAGATACCATAGAATGTAGAATGTGTATATATGCCATATTCTATTTATCCATTCATCTATTGAAGGGCATCTAGGTTAGTTCTTTAATTTGGCTATCATGAATTGAGCTGGTATAAACATTGATGTGACTGTGTCACTGTAATATGCTGATTTTAAGTCCTTTGGGTGCAAACCTAGCAAGTGGGATAGCTGGGTCAAGTGGTGGTTTCATTCCAAGCGTTCTGAGGGATCTCCATACTGTTTTCCATAGTGGTTGCACCAATTTGCAGTCCCACCAGCAATGTATGAGTGTACCTTTTTCCCCACATCCTCCCCAACATTTATTGTTGCTTGTATTCTTGATAATTGCCATTCTGACTGAAACAAGATGAATCTTAGACAAGTTTTGATTTGCATTTCTCTGGTTGATAGAAATGTTGAACATTTTGGCATATATTTGTTGATTAATTATATATCTTCTTCTCTGAAGTGCCTGCTCAGTTCCTTAGCTCACTTTTTAATTTTTAGTTATTTATTTTTTGTGTGTGGTATTGAGTTTTTTGAGTTCTTTATATATCCTGGAGATTAATGCTGTATCTGAGGTGCATGTGGTAAAGATTTTCTCCCATTCTATAGGCTCTCTCTTTACATTATTGATTATTTCCTTTGCTTAGAAAAACTTTTTAGTTTGAATCCATCTCATTTATTGATCCTTGATTTCACTTTTTGCACTTTAGGAGTTGTTAAGGAAATCAGTTCTTAAGCCCATGTGGTAAAGACTTGGGTCTACTTTTTCTTCTATTAGGCACAGAGTCTCTACTCTAGTGCTTAAATCTTTGATCCACTTTGAGTTGATTTTTCTGCAGAAGAGAGGTAGGGGTTTAATTTCATTTTGCCACATATGGATTTCAGTATTCCCAGCACCATTTCTTGAATAGGCTTTCTTTCCTCCAGTGAATGTTTTCGGCACCTTGTCTAGTATGAGATAACTGTATTTGTGTAGGTTTGTCTCTGTGTCCTCTATTCTGTACCATTGGTCTACATGTCTATTTTGGTGCCAATACCATGCTATTTTTGATACTATTGCTCTGTAGTATAGTTTAAAGTCTAGTATTATGATGCCACCTGTTTCACTTTTCTTGCTAAGGATTGTATTGGCTATTCTGGGTTTCTTAATTTTTCCAAATGAATTTCATGATTGCTTTTTCTATTTCTTTTTTATTTTCAAATTGGTATCAATATTTTATTGTAATTGTCCTTAACGTTTGTTTATCTTTATTGTCAAACTCTTATATGTGCCATCAATATTATACAATAAAATCTTGAAATTCATAGCACACAAAGTTCAAATCTTACATCTGATTTTTCTTTTTTTATTGGTTGTTCAAAACATTACAAAGCTCATGATATATCATCTTCCATACATTTGATTCAAGTGGGTTATGAACTCCCATTTTTTACCCCAAATACAAGTTGCAGAATCACATCGGTTACACATCCACATTTTTACATAATACCATATTAATGACTGTTGTATTTTGCTACCTTTCCTATCCCCTACTATCCCCCCTCCCCTTCCCTCTCATTTTCCCTCTCTACCCCATCTGCTGTTATTTAATTCTCTCCCTTGTTTTTTTCCCCTTTCCCCTCACAAACTCTTATATGTAATTTTGTGTAACAATGAGGGTCTCCTTCCATTTCCATACAGTTTCCCTTCTCTCTTTCTTTCTCCCACCCCACTCGTCTCTGTTTAATGTTAGTCTTTTCCTCATGCTCTTCTTCCATGTTCTGATCTTAGTTGCTCTCTTTATATCAAAGAAGACATTTGGCATTTGTTTTTTAAGGATTGGCTAGCTTCACTTAGCATTATCTGCTCTAATGCCATAAATCCATGATTTTGTCATTTTTCAGTGCTGCGTAATACTCCATTGTGTATAAATGCCACAGTTTTTTAATCCATTCATCTGTTGAAGGGCATCTAGGTTGATTCCAAAGTCTAGCTGTTGTGAATTGTGCTGCTATGATCATTGATGTGGCAGTATCCCTATAGTACGCTATTTTAAGGTCCTCAGGGAATAGACCGAGAAGGGCAATAGCTGGGTCACATGGTGGTTCCATTCCCAGCTTTCCTAGGAATCTCCATACTGCTTTCCATATTGGCTGCACCAATTTGCAGTCCCACCAGCAATGTACAAGTGTACCTTTTTCCCCACATCCTCGCCAGCACTTATTGTTACTTGACTTCATAATGGCTGCCAATCTTACTGGAGTGAGATGGTATCTTAGGGTGGTTTTGATTTGCATTTCTCTGACTGCTAGAGATGGTGAGCATTTTTTCATGTACTTGTTGATTGATTGTATGTCCTCCTCTGAGAAGTGTCTGTTCAGGTCCTTGGCCCATTTGTTGATAGGGTTGTTTGTTATCTTATTGTTTAATTTTTTGAGTTCTTTGTATATTCTGGATATTAGGGCTCTATCTGAAGTGTGAGGAGTAAAAATTTGTTCCCAGGATGTAGGTTCCCTGTTTACCTCTCTTATTGTTTCTCTTGCTGAGAAAAAAACTTTTTAGTTTAAGTAAGTCCCATTTGTTTATTCTTGTATATAACTCTTGGGCTATGGGCGTCCTATTAAGGAATTTGGAGCCCGACCCCACAGCATGTAGGTCGTAGCCAACTTTTTCTTCTATCAGGCCCAGAGTCTCTGATTTGATATCTAGCTCCTTGATCCATTTTGAATTAACTTTTGTGCATGGCGAGAGAAAGGGGTTCAGCTTCATCTTGTTGCATATGGATTTCCAGTTTTCCCAGCACCATTTGTTGAAGATGCTATCCTTTCTCCATTGCATGCTTTTAGCGCCTTTATCAAATATAAGAAAGTTATAGTTTTGTGGGTTGGTTTCTGTGTCCTCTATTCTGTACCATTGGTCCACCTGCCTGTTTTGGTACCAGTACCATGCTGTTTTTGTTACTATTGCTCTGTAATATAGTTTGAAATCTGGTATTGCTATACCGCCTGATTCACAATTCCTGCTTAGAATTGCTTTTGCTATTCTGGGTCTTTTGTTTTTCCATATGAATTTCATGATAGCTTTGTCTATTTCTACAAGAAATGCTGTTGGGATTTTGATTGGCATTGCATTGAATCTGTAGAGGACTTTGGTAATATTGCCATTTTGATGATGTTGGTTCTGCCTATCCATGAACAGGGTACATTTTTCCATCTTCTAAGATCTTCTTCTATCTCTCTCTTTAGGGTTCTGTAGTTTTCATTGTATAAATCTTTCACCTCTTTTGTTAGGTTGATTCCCAAGTATTTTATTTTTTTTTTTTGAGGATATTGTGAATGGGGTGGTTTTCCTCATTTCCATTTCAGAAGTTTTGTTGCTGATATACAGGAATACCTTTGCTTTATGCGTGTTGATTTTATATCCTGCCACTTTGCTGAATTCATTTATTAGTTCTAGTAGTTTCTTTGTAGACCCTTTTGGGTCTTCTAGGTATAGGATCATATCGTCCGCAAATAGTGATATTTTAAGTTCTTCTTTTCCTATTTTTATGCCTTTAATTTCTTTTGTCTGTCTAATTGCTCTGGCTACTATTTCAAGGACTAAATTAAATAGAAGTGGTGAGAGAGGGCATCCCTGTCTTGTTCCAGATTTTAGCAGGAATGCCGTCAGTTTTTCTCCACTCAGAATGATGCTAGCCTGAGGCTTAGCATATGTAGCTTTTACAATGTTGAGGTAAGTTCCTGTTATCCCCAGTTTTTCTAGTGTTTAGAACATAAAAGGATGCTGTACTTTGTCGAATGCCTTTTCTGCATCTATCGAGACGATCATATGGTTCTTATCTTTAAGTCTATTGATGTGATGAATAATAAATTATATTCAATAAAACCCAACTAATTAAAAAACAACTAACTTCTTTCTCCTCAAATCAGCACAGGACACAGTAAAGATTTTTTTTCACAGTTGTTTCAGAAGCACCATAGTATAATTTATAATGTGTCTTCTATTTTGAATTCTCTTTAAGTACAACACCATTTTTTAAATTTAATTTTTGAAATTTAAATTTTACATGTGTTTTTTGTCAAAACTCATAAATTTGTAGAATAAAATCTGATGAGTATTAACAATTAAAACATACTTTGATAAATATGACTTAGAATAGTTATTTTACTAACAATTTTAATATTCTATTATGTATGCCTGTCATTGGTAATACTTATTTCAATAATGTTTTATAAACTCAGGATACATGCAAGTTCATTTAAGACCCAGTTGATAGTACAGCAGAATTTCCCCATGTCAAGATTCTTCATTTATGACCCTTTCAAAGAAGGTCATATTGACAGGATCCAGGAATTTAGACCTGATTTTTCTGCTGTCATATACAACTGTTAATTAATTTAATAAAATAATCATAATAATATGCAAATTTATGACAACTGGCATTTTTATTTTAATAAATAATATGAACTTGTAATCGATCTAAATTATCACATTTTATCATCATTCAAAAGAAAGCTCTGTTAAATGCACACAAAGTATAAAAATATATAATGAAATATTATCTTATGCAAGATGATGTTGTAAATATTAATATATAATTTTTATAGTATAGATAGAACTTGTGTATAGGTCTAAGTATTTGTATTTTTTCTCTCCACTATTTTAAGTTTTTTATATCCTTCCAGATCTTGTGTGTAAGTATTTACAATCATGTTACTCATATCACACGGCTTTTTCTAATTCTATGAAGAATGTCATTGGGATTGAAAACAAGTAGGGGTTTTCATCCTTATATCAGATACAGCAGACTTCAAGCCATAGTTAGTCAGAAGAGACAGAAAAGGATATTTCATACTGCATGAAGGAATTATACGTCAAAAGACATAACACTTGTAAGTATTTATGCCCCAAACAATGGAGCATCTAAGTACATCAAATGTTTCTCAATTTCAAGAATCAAATGGACTACAACACAATAATACTGGGTGACTTTAACATACCTCTCTCACTACTGGATAGATCTTCCAAACAAAAACTAAACAAAGAAACTCTAAAAATAAATAACAATCAATAATTGTTAACAATCAATAAACAATCAATAATTTAGACTTACTGGACATATATAGAATAATTCATCCACCAATGAGTGAATACACTTTCTTCTCAGCAGCACATGGCTCCTTCTCTAAAATAGACCATATCTAATGCCACAAAGCAACTCTTAACAAATACAAAAAAGTAAACATACTACCCAGAATTCTATCAGATCATAATGGAATGAAATTAGAAATCAAAAGTAAAACAAAAAATAGAAATTACTCTAACATTGGAAACTAAATAATTTACTATTGAATGATGAATGGATAACAGAAGAAATCAGGGATGGAATAAAGAAATACTTAGAGGTAAATGAGGAGAGAGAGATAGCATATCAAAATCTCTGGGACACTATGGAGGCAGTGCTAAGAGGAAAGCTCCATTACACTAAGTTTGTTCATTAAAATAATAGAAATTTGACAAAGAAATGACCTAACATTACATTTCAAAGCCCTATAAAAAGAAGAACAAATCAACACAAAAAGCAGAAGATAGGAAATAATTAAAATCAGAGCTCAAATCAATGAAATTGAAACAAAAGAAACAATTTAAAAAATTGACAAAACAAAAAGTTGGTTCTTTGGGAAAAAATCAATAAAACTGATAAACCCTTAGCCACACTAAGGAAGAGAAAGATTGAAAACCCAAATTACTAGATTTTGTGATGAAAAAGGAAATATCACAATGGACACTACTGAAATACAGAAGATAATTAAAAACTATTTGAAAATATATAGTACAATAAAATAGAAAATCTCGTCAACATAGACAAATTTCTAGAGCTTTGACCTACCCAATCTGACTCAGTAGGACATACACAATTTAAGCAAATCAGTTTCAAGCAATAAAATAGAAAACACCATCAAAAGCCTATTAACCAGGCTAGGGATTTAGCTCAGTTGGTAGAGTGCTTGCCTTGCATACACGAGGTCATGGGTTCGATCCCCAGGACCACACACACAAAAAAAGCCTATTAACCAAGAAAAATCCAGGATCAGAGGAATTCTCAGTCAAATTCAACAAATACCAGTACTCCTCAAATTATTACATGAAATACAAAAGGAGGGAACCTTTCCAAGCTCATTCTATGAGGCTAGTATCACCCTGATATCAAAACCTGACAAAGACACATCAAAGAAAGAAAATTTCAGACCAATATGCCTGATGAACATAGATGCAAAAAATCTCAATACAGTTCTGGCAAATTGTATACAAAAACATATTAAAAAGAGTCCACCACAATCAAGTGGAGTTCAACCCAGGGATGTAAGGTTGATTCAACATACAGAAATCAATAAACGTAATTCTCACATCAATAGACTTAAAGACAAGGATCATATGATCATCTCAGTAGATGCAGAGAAAGCATTTGACAAAATACAACACCCCTTCATGTTCAAAACACTAGAAAAACCGGGGATAGTAGGAACATACTTTAACATTGTAAAAGCTATCTATGCTAAACCCATTGTTATATCTATGCTAAACATTCTAAATGAAGGAAAAATGAAAGCATTCCCTCTAAAAACTGGAACAATATAAGGATGCCCTCTTTCACCCCTTTTATTCAACATTGTCCTGGAAACTCTAGCCAGAACAATTAAACCCAAGAAAGAAATTAAAGGGATTTGAATAGGAAAAGAACTCAGGCTATCACTATTTGCTGATGGCATTATTCTATATTTAAAGGATCCAAAATATTCCACCAGAAAACTTCTAGAACTGATAAATAAATTCAGCATAGCAGCAGGATATAAAGTCAACACTCATAAATCAAACGTGTTCCTATACATCTGTGATAAATCCACTGAAAGAGAAATTAAGAAAAATACACCATTCACAATAGCCTAAAAAAAAAACATACAACTAACAAAACAGGTGAACAATGTCTACAATGAAAACTACAGAACACTAAAAAAAGAAATTGAAGAAGACCTTAGAAGATGGAAAGATCTCTTATGCTCTTGGATAAGCAGAATTAATAATTGTCAAAATGGCCATACTACCCAAAGCATTGTACAGATTTAATGCAATTCCTATTAAAATCTACATGGAGTAATTTTAATGGAAAAACATAATTATTCTTTTATGAAGGCCTTTGTTCTCACTGGTAAGGTTACTTCATTGCTCACAAGAATATCATCAATCATGGCCTCTTAGTTGTTTTTTTAAGATGTTTAAATTTGTCATATTATAGAAGCCATTAAAAAGTAATTATTAATAACAGATACTAGGTACATATCATCTACCATATACTACAGTATACAGCATATAAGTCAACTTTTTATCATCTGTGACATCATCCCTACCTATGTACACATTATAGATGAGAAAAAACTTGAGTCTCAGAGCTAATTAGCTAGTAGTATTTAAGAGGAAAGAAAAAGAGAGAGAAAGGGAGGAAAAGAGGGAAAGAGAGAGAGAGAGAAGGGAAAAGAAAGCCTGATGCTATTTATAAAATTTCTGGCTATACTAGAAACAGTGATGAACATACTTGCTTTATTGTTTTGTTTGGTGTCCTCTCATAATAAACCTCTGAAATAATTTGGGTAAGGCTTTTAGGTATGTTTGTCTTGTCTCTGGAGAAGTAGAAATCATTCTGTGATTTATTGTTAGTTCTAAGTGGGAATAAATGACTTGCACCTTAGAAATAAAGGAAAGAAAATATCAGCATAAAGCTGTTATCTGAATCAGCATTAGAGAGCTCATTATAGACAAGTAATGGGCAAGACATTTAAAGAGGGAAATAATGAGCAGAATACAATTTAGAGAATGGCTAGCTAGACAGAAAACATTTAATAGTCATAGGTTTTTAAAGGCAGGGGGTGTTCTTAAAGATCTGATGGTATGACTATAGGGTACAAAGCAGGAACCGGGAGCCAGTCTCCCTGGTATTATTGCTGTATGACTTTGGCTTTCTGTTCTCTTCAGGCTTCTGTTTCCTAGATGCACAATTCAAATTTGATGAAATTCAATATGATTCATGGGTTTATTGACTGGAAATCAGACCCCAGAAATTGGCTTATATGATCTCTACACCTGCTTTACATTTCATGATCAGGGACTTCAAACGTCCCTCTTCACTTCTCAAAAAATAACCTGGGGTCCAATATTATATAGTGTAAGTTTACATGACTGACTAGTAGCAGAAAACAGGTCATTATTACAAATGTCATTTTATATTACTAATGTGTCATTAGTTAAAAACCACACACTTCTGTTTAGGAGTGTAAAATGTGTACATCCATCACATCTTCAACAACATGCAGAGTAATCTATGCAAAATTTAAGAAATGTGAAATTTTGAGCAAATTTAAAAAAATAATTTCAGGAAATGAGAAAATGGTACCTTATTACCTATGAAAACAAATGAAAGATCGTACCTTTTTTTTTCTTTCTAGTACCAGAAAACTAAAGTTGAATTACAATTCTGTTGATATAGCCACATGACCTGGTTCCTGTGAATATTGATTTCCTCATGTCTAAAATGAGATGGGATGTTTTAACTATCAAATAAGACAATATATGTAAAAATCCTCTACAAACAACCAAAACACTACAAAAATACCTGGTAGTCTTAAAAAAAGGTATTTTTCTAAGAGAATTTTTTTTGTGTATCTCCATCTTCTTCTAGGACAGAGAAATTACATTAAATAGTAAAGAAGGCATTTCATCTTAACAAAAGAATCACTGATAAGTTGTTTGATGCTCTAGAGGGGTGGACAATAAAGGTATGTTAAAGTAATATTTCATCAGAAAAATTTAGGAAGATAAACATGTATAGTTTGGTTTACTTCAAGGAGGAAGAATCAATAGATGAAGATCCAGCATAGCAAAGTATCTGTGTGAGATTAAAAGGCTGCACTTCATTTATTTCTTTTGTATGAAATGAAAAAATGAAAGCCTTATAATACTTGGTTCAAATACTTCCTTCACAAATGCCAGGAGTCTTTTAATAGAATGTAGTGGTCATATGCATTTTGGAAGACTATCCACGTGATCAGGAAAAGAGTTTGATCTTCCCTGTACAAGTGGGTTTTCTGGGTGAAAGCAGACTCTCAAAGCAGTTCTATTCTGTAATGGGGAAAAAAAAAAACCCACAGAGAGAATAGATATGGCTGCGTGTATTTCAGTGCTTCTCTCCTGACAGCGCACTTAAAGTTCAGAGACAGTGTGTTTTAACTGCATCGCCTTTTATTTTCTCCAAAGAGCAATTTAGGGAATGGCGAGTTGGCATTTGCAAGAGGTTAAAAGAAAAAGAAAATTGTTACCCTGCTGTGAATTTGTTCGTGTGCCTGTTTTATGTTTCCAAATAACAGCCTGTGACTTTATTCAATATAATTGTGAACTGTATTTTTAAGAGGCTAAGAGAGAGAAGTTTCTTAATTTAAAATGTGTGTGAGAGACCCGAGACATGGGGAACAGTTTTTATTACAAACTCTATACTTTCAGCACTTTAGGTTGCTCCATTATATAGAAGCTGTGGTACCAACCCAAACACAACATGTACATTGTATGTATGTTAATGGCAATTAAGATGAGAGAGCAGGAAGTTCTGTTTGGTCAGCTTTTAAATTCTGCAAGAGCATTCTGAGACCACCCAGCATAGTGGATTGTCATTTGCCAGAGAATGATTGGGGTCTGTGTGTTTTTATCTGGTATGATCTTTCATCTTTGGGGGTTCGGAAGCACCAAGCATAGCATTGGCACCTGGAGAAAGTTAAAAAAAAATCTCTGGAACTGAAATTTATTGAATGAAATTCGTAAGACTGGTGTTGACTACCCCCATGGAAAGCTATATGTGTCTTTAAAATAAAGTTTGTCTGATATTTCATAGTGAAAGAGCTTTAACAGTCTTTCTGCTTAAGAGAACATATTTTACCTAGGTGGAATATGCCTAGTTACAAACTATTTATTTGACCTTGGTAAGTTACCTCACTCTCAATTTCTTCAGAAGTAAAATGGAAATTGTTATAACATTTACCTCATTGAGTTGTTGTGAGGTTTAAATGAGATCATCCATACAAAGCTCCTAGAAGAGTGTGTGTGTCCTATGGCAAATGCCTAATAAATATTAACTGTAAATATTGCCCTTAAATCAAGGCTTAGCTCATGTTTTAGTCAGCTTTCTCACTGCTATGACTAAAAGACCCGACCAGAACAATTGTGGAGAAGGACAAGTGTATTTGAGGGCTCACATTTTCAGAGGTTTCAGTCCACAGACAGCTGGATCCATTCCTTGGGGCTGGAGGTGAGGCAGAACAACATGGCAGAAGAGTGTGGCAGAGGGAAGCAGCTCACAGGATGACTAGGAAGCAGAGAGAGAGGTCTCCACCTGCCAAATGCAAATATATATCCCAAAGCCACACCCCCAATGCCCCACCTACTCCAGCCTATCCCACCTGCCTTCAATTACCACTCAGTTAATCCCATCAGGGGATTAACTCACCTATGGGGTTAAGGCTCTCACAGCCCAATCATTTCCCCTCTAGATCTTCTTGCATTTTCTCACACAGTAAGCTTTTGGGGAACACCTCATATCCAAACCATAACAGTACACTAATTTCAAATGTGAATATGAATGAACATAAACATGCACATATTCATTCTGCTACATGTTTATTGAGAGTTTATTATGTGACAGGCATTGTTCTGTTCACAACAGTTACAGTGGTGAATAACTAAGAAAGAGATAGTATATACTAAGAAGAAAGCAAAACACAGTGATATAGAGCCATTGGAGTGAAGGCTGGATATGGAATCTGGGTACAGGCGTGCTAGACACACTCTGAGGCCTGACCTTTGAGCAGGGAAAAGGGGAGTCAACTGGCTACATGGAGATCCAGGCAATGAACTTGTTCTGAATAGGAATGGAAACTGAAAAGACCCTTGGATTTTTTTAAGGAATAAAACAATTAGTAGTGGAGGGCTTTTAACCTGAGCCCCATTGACCTCTGGGCTGGATAACTAATTCTTTGGGATGTGGTTCCATGAATTGTTCAGCAGCATCCCAGCCTCTCCCCACCCACATTAGTCATAACTCTCCCCATAATTGTGACAACAAATGTATCTCTAGATATTGCATAATATCCCGTGCTGGAAAAATTGTCCCTCATTACACCTCTCTCATTGAAACCCTGGACTAATAAATGAGAAGGAAAAAAAATAATTTTATGTGGAATCAAAAGTGTTGGGGCACCAGGCCCTGTGGCACATACCTGTAATCCCAGCAGCTCAGGATCATTGCAAGCTCAAAGCCAGCAGCAGCAATTTAACAAGGGCCTAAGCAGCTTAACAAGACCCTGTCTCTAAATTTAAAAAAAAAAAAAAATTAGAAGGGCAGGGGATGTCATTCAGTGGTTATGTCTCTCTGGGCTCAATCCCTGGTCAAAAAAAAAAAAAAAATACTCTTCAGAGGTCTTGGTAGTTCTTCCTAGCAATACTCCTAAGTTTCATTGGCTAATCACTTGGCCTCCACATCCACCTAGAAAGTAATGTCTGGTCTGGATATGCAAATGATGACTCAACTTCCTGGGCCTCCAATCCTTCATATCTGTCACAAATCCTCTCCGAAACCTCAAGGTCCGTGTCTTTATTTCTCTATCTAGACTATGAAGCAATGTTATGTTACTTTGCTAGGTAAAATATGTAAATATGTAATGTGGTAGAATAATAAATATTTGGAAAGAAAGGAAGACAGGATTTCTTTAGATTCATAAAAGTTAACACTTGACATATTTTATTAAGTAAGCATTGTATTTATTGTAGTTGATAATTGAATTGAATTGCACATTTCAAAAGCTATAAGAAAGTATATTGAAAGTTTTTACCAAAAAGAAATAAAATGTTTGAAGAGATAGATCCATTAACCTGATATAAACATTATATAATGTATACATGCATCAAGACATCATGTTATCCCAATCATACATAGAACTTTTATGCTTGTATATATCCATTAAAAATAAATTTACTTTCAATTTTAAAAAGAAAGAAAATAAGTGCCTCTTTTGTGTCTCCAAAGATGAAAAGACTCGAAATATTCAAGTCCATGTAACTTAGACTTGAAATATTCATCTAAAATGTGTAGATTTAACCTGGATTGCAAGGTGAACGAAGAGATAGTAATTCTCCGAATCACAAGCCTCCCAAAATATTTTCTGATCTTTATACAATATTACCAAGTGATTTATTCTTTAGAACTAGTGTGATTTACAATTTCTAAGGTGATTTTGTCTGCTGAAAAATGAATAGTTCAAGAAGATATCACTGATGCTACCATTTTTATGAGGATAATCAGAAAGAGGATTTGCACCTGAATGGGTGAAACATTAATCAAGTTCAATTTTAAAGTTATCTAGTGGTTTGGGATTTCCTTTCATCTTTAAACCATTCTGTCCTCCCTGAATATGGCAACACATTCACCAGAAATGGCTTTCTTGGCTTATTTATGTTCTGAGCAGAAAATGCCCCAAGAATATTCCTAGATATAGAAAAATACCCTGGAAGTTAGCCTTTTGAAATACAATTGGGTAATCTGATTGAGTTTCCTGGTTTCTTTCCTGAATTGTAAGATTCTGAATTTTCTTGACCTATCTATGATGATTTCTTAGATTAGATTTAGTGGCTGCTTTTCATCCCATTGATGGGTGCCAGAATAAATGAAAATCCAGAGTATGATAATGCTGTCAAGGCTCTGGAGAACTCTGTTTTTAGTCCTAGAAACCTGTTCAGTGCACTGTCTCAAATGCTATGACTTATTCTAGGTCACTGGGAAGTCCTTCAAGAGATAATTTCTTCTTGGCATACATATCAGAATTTTTTACCCTTCATCATTCAACCTGTATGCTTCAGAATAATAACCAAAAATAATCCTTTACTAACAATATCTCTTAGCTTTGGGAATCAATTTCTTCAGAAGCGGAAATTTCAAGAAAGGAAGGATAATTGAACCCAAGAATAGACTACCATGGGAATCTCTCCATTCCCGGAGAACATAAAGAAAAGAATATGCAAGCATCTGCTGGATGGATGGGCTAGACACAGCCCTGTCTAGGCTGGGAGGTCTCTTGGGCTCCTTTCAGCTCTAGGCATCTATGATATTTTATGTGTGTGTTGAGGCAAAATAAATGCCATGGATTTTCTTTTTTCCTACTAGGAATCCGTGCCTTTAAAATATTATTTTTGTTTTAACAAATTACAAATTAATACATGTTTGTTGCAAAAAAGAGTACAAAGTAAATGTGAAAAGCGTCCACAGATCCCAAGTCCAAGTCCTTTCTCAAAGTAAAGGTTAATGGTGTGAAGGGCATTCTTTCAGGCTTATTTCTATGTGGGTATAAATAGCTTTACAAATAAGTTTTTAAATAAACTACACAAACATACATGAACAGACATTTCTTTAAATCTGAAATATATATATATATATATATATATATATATATATATAGTTTATTTTTTATTATAAAATAAGATTTTTCAAAACCACTCTCTGAAGTACTTCTTCTGTCTTCGCATATATTTCTTGTTCTTCTTCCTTCCAACTCTATGTTCCTGCCACAATAAAACAGAGTCCTGAAAAAGGATGGTCCTAAAGGATGGGGATTGGGAAGACACAGAGAAGCCAGAGTGGGAATATCTCATATTTATGATGTATTGTTAGTGGTGTGTGTGTGTGTGTGCTTGCGTGTGTGTGTGCATGTAACTTTCATGTATCCTGTTTTATGTAGGATATATTCATAGGAGTGGAATCACTGTGTTCAGGGATATGCCTTTATTTCCAACCTGTCTTTCCTCAAATATCTCAAGGAACCTCTGTGAATTATTTTGTTGTGAGCTACCCCACAAGCATCACATACCATATTGCCATGTTCCATGATGTCTACCCGTCTGGAAAGAAGGCAAGGTGAGCCTGTAACTCTCCAGGAAACTCATTATGAACATCTAAGTTGAGGAGGAGGCAGCCTCAAGGCAAGGAGGGGAGCAGAGGGAGACTGTGAACTGAGTCGGCTGCAACAAAGTGCAGAATCAGGAAACCAGATGGGGCTAAACCAAGAGGAACTTCTTGATCCCACTTGCTGCTTACTACCTCTGACTCTTCTTTCATTATCTACTTTTTTTGTTCAAATATCTTTTTTCCACCTGGAACTCCTTCATGATTAACCGATCTCTTCTCTTCAGCCACATATTCAGTTCTTGGCTTCATACATTATACTGCTCTCACCACATTACACCACTGTTTGATTTTTAAAAATTATTTCACCAATCTAAATTTCTTCAAGAATTCTTCCATCTCCATATTCCTGGCACTAGGCACATTCTGATGTATGGTAGGTGCTCAATACACGTGAAGAGCTGATGAAAGTTTGATGTTGCATTATACCAACTTAATCAGAGCATCGTATGTTTACCTGAAGCGCCCAAACTTCAAAAGACACTGATGTGTTCCACTTATTTTGATATTTTTGACTATTAAAAACTGTAACATGTCCAAGAAACTTCTGTAAAGTTTAGTTAAAATAATTTGAAAGAAGAAAAATTGACAGAGACCATCATATGGAACAACATGATCATCCTAAATCCACAAACTTCTTACAGTGTCTCTCAGGTTATTTGTTTTTCTTCCTCTTTCATTCATTTCTCTCATTAGCTATGACTATTTCTGTCAGAGCAAATCTGACCTTATTCTCCTTGGTTAAACTGGGTGGGTAACTCTCCTGCCCAGAAGCTCACTTCTGAAAGACAGCTATGGTTGCACATTAAGATGCAAGTAGTTTTCTCTCCAGCCAGAAATGTGTCACTGGCATCAGGACAAGGGACAGCACATTACTATGCTTGTGTAGTGATTGGATAGAGGCCAATATTGATCCTCTTCTCCAACAACCTGAACTCAAATAGGAGTTCCTGGAAAGCCCAACTGAATGGCGATGAATCTTGCCTAACATTTGCATTTTATATGCCATATTTCTGATGCTCAAAATCACATTTCATTACATAATGTTTCTCAGCATCTCAATGACATTTGGAGCAACATACACTTAATTTTCTTATTATTGGAATTATGTACTTTCTTTCTCATCAACTTCATTTCACATATAAGCTAAAAACCCTTGGATCTTTTTCTAGGTTGGATGCCTTTGAAGTGTTTGATATTTTCGACTATTACAAACTAGAACATGTCCAAGAATTGTCAGAACATGGAGATCAAATCACAGGATACATAAACTAAGGAAACTTTATATGTGAAAGGAACCAACTAGTGATTTATATATATATATTTTATATATAATATTATATTTTATATGTGAAAGAAACAAACTAGTGATTTTAATGTAGATATATTATATATTAATATTATATTTTCACATATATGTTATATTTTAATATACATATATAGGTGTATATATATGAAAATGTATTATATATTCATATGTAATATCTATATACTACATATATGCATATATTTAATATGTATTATACATATTTACTCCAACTTGGAAGATGTACTCTGTGAATTATTTTTCAGCTATGCATCAATTAGGCTCTGAAAACATATCAAATGTGCTCATAAACGCTTCTCTGAGTGTGAAGTATATTGTAACTTGCATTTGAAGCATACTGCAGCAGCGACTAGCTCAATAACTCAATTTGCAAGAGGGTCTGCCTGGACATCCCCTCCTAGGGCTGCTCCTCCCCATAAGCACACAGTTCTTTTTCCGCTTAGAGCAGAGTGGAATCACATGCTCCCAAACAGTTCTTAGGAGTGGAATAGTCATTGCTTCAGTGCTAATGTTCTGTGTCTGCATTTGCCTGACTGTGCAGTGCAGAACTGGAAACCTCATGCTTAATGCCATGTAGAGGAAAAGACTCTATGAAACTAATTTCCTTTTCTATCAAAAATTCATTTAGGTGCACAGAATATAAAGCAATTGCTCCTGGCTTGATGCAGTCTTATTCTTATATAGTTGGAAAATGGGAACATCAGTTCCAAAGAAGGCAGAATTTTTATGTGAATGCCAATAGCTTGTAATTTTTCCAGTTTCAACATTTGATCTCGACTGCTGATTGGATTTTAGTGGTGAGTTCATGAAAATAAAGATTCCCATTGTTATTTCAGGTTGCAGGTAGGAAAAAGCCAAGTCAAGGATACCTTGTTCCTTCACCCCTGCTGGCCAGGGCAGCAAAGGAGTCTGGGACCACTTCTCTTTCTCCCATCTTTGCCACTCTTATTCCTCTCCCCGAAATTGCCTTGATCATATTACTATGCTTAAAAACGAGACAAAACATTCACCCTTTCTCTGTTCTCTTTCAGATTGTATAAAATTATAATTACTTCTTGAGTTTGTTATAACTTAGCTGTGGAATCATTTGTGCTTAGAACATTTTTGTGAAAGGAATTTTAACTACCAATTCAATTTATTTAATGATAATAGGACTATTCAGGTTTCCTGATTACTTAGAATCATTTTTTTATAAGCTACATTTTCCTAGGTTTTCAATTTTTGTCCAGGATTTCAAATCTAATGGTTCAAACCCATTTAGAGTATTCTCTTATTCTGCTGTATCTGTAAATATGACCCCTTTTCATTGCTTGTCCTTATTTGTGTGTATTATTTCTTATTTATTCATTAAATAGCTCACCAGAATTCTATTTAGGAGTCTACAAAACACATACTGGAACACACAACATCTAGCTATTGTGATCTTTTATTTTTATGTTCTTTTTCTCTTTTATTACTTTCTTCTTTATCTTTACATGCACTTTGAGTTCATTCACTTATTTTTTCTAATTTGTTAAATTTTGATTCTTAATTAAGTTTTAGTCTTACTTTTTAAATAAGATAAATATTTAAGATTATCAACTTTCCTCTAATTATTATTTTTACTGCACCCTTCAAGCTTTGATACATAATGTTTTCTTTATTAAACTATATGTATCTATCCAGGCACAGTGGCATACCCCTGTAATCCCAGCAATTTAGAAGGCTGAGGCAGAAGAATCACAAGTTCAAAGCCAGCATCAGCAACTTAGTAAGGGCCTAAGCCTTGTTTTTAATGTAAATTTTAAATTTTTGTATTTTTGAGCTTATTTCTACCTTTATACTTGGATATTCAATTTTTCTTAACCTCTCTATTCTTCTTTTTCCTCTTTTATTATGTTCAACTATTAAAATTGATGATTTGATTGCATTTGTTTCACTACTAACCTGAAAGCTCTATCCTCTATATCTACTTTTAATGGACTGTAATTTAAATTATACCATGCATACTTAAAGCCTAAAGTTAATTTCTTTATCACTACCATAAAAAAGGCAGTTCTCCCTCTCCCAACTCACAAGCCATTGTTGTCCAGCATTTTATTTCTGTCTTTTTTAAATTCCCCACATGACACATTGTTGTTACATTATGCAAGCAAAGCTAGTCTATATTTGCCTACATGTTAACTGGTTTCTTTGCTCACGGTTCCTTCTTTTATTCCAAACCTTCTTACTGGAATCATTTCCCTGTTTCCTGAAGTGCATACTTTAAAGGTTCTTTTAAAGAAAGTATGTTGGCAGCAGTTGATGATAAACTCTGGCAGTCCCAGCTCTTCACACTATGGAACCACTTTAGCCATTTCTGATCCAGAAGATAGAACTCGCAGGTTCTGCTCCCCATCTTTCGCTACCCTAAGCTTAGTCTTTCCCTGTGTGTTCCCATCTCATCCCACGCTGGAATGCTGATATTTGCAGTTGCCATCTCATTTTGTTCAGTTTCTTGGTGATTTTTCTTATTTAGCCCTAGCAATTCATTAAAAATGCTATTTTCCCAAATCTAGTTATTTTATAATGGAGGGACTTTCAGAGTATTTAATCTACATTACTGCCTGGAGGCGATAGCTCTTGATTGATGAGCCTCTTGTATATTCTCGTGCTATAAATGGCATTGTTTTTGAGTCTTAAACAACTGGTGTATCTCTGACATCTGGCCTTCTCTGGTGAAGCATAGCCTCAGTGCTATAAAGTAAAGTATCTATGGTTGAAAAAAAAAGGCAGTGATTTCTATTCATCATAATTTACTAGCACAGACTTAGATTTCAAGGACTACTTAACCTTCGCTATTCTCTATTTCTACTGAGCAGTCTCTTGCCTTTATCAGGTAAGCCATGAGATTTTTCAGTAATTGTAGGGTTTTTTGTGTGTATGTAACACATATTAGAAACCAAGTAGTTCTAAAAAGGCTTTCAGTTTTTCCTTTGTTTTTGCATCATATCTTGCATTTCTATGAATGTCAGAAGCAATAATTAAAGCATATGAGAATTTTAATTTCCTTGTCCACATTTCTCTCCCTCTCTCCACACTTAAAAAACCTCATCATGAGCACTCTATATTATTTCCTGCCCATGATGATTACATCATGAAAATGCATCTAGGACACTGATGGTAAGTCACAGACATAGGTGATCCTTAATATACTTAGGCACACTACTGATTATGGGACATCATTCAAGGTATCTCCCCAGGCCATGAGCCATTTCCTTTTCTATGCAATTATTCACCACCAATAGCATCTCAACTACTAATAAGTACTTGGAATTCATGTTCAAACTATATGAGCTTGTGCAAATAATTGGACTAGGGATGGTCACCTGATAAGCAGAGCCAATCAAATTCTCTTTGGGGAAATTTGAAGACAAAAGGGTTATAGACTGAAATGTGTGTGGGAAGTCAGATTTAAGCCCCCTATAGGAAAATTTAGATAGTTCCTCAAGAGTTTGGTTTTTTTCCAAATCAACGTTGCAATTCAACTTTTCCCTCTGACCATACCTGCTTCTACCTTCTTGTTTCAAATTGTTAATGAATTTCCACTTGTCAAATCCAACATCATCTGCTTCAGGAGAACCCTAACTTTCAAAACTTATTACCAGCTGATTATTTCCTTTAAAAAATTTTTAACCTAAGTTGAGTTGGTTCTGTAGCTTGTAACCAAGAGTGTTAATTAAGACACTTCAATACTGGCAGAGCAGCAACAGAAATGATTGGCAGGGATGTCTTTACAGCTGTAAGAGTATCCTGATTAAATGGATGCAAAAGGATTTAATTTTTTTTTCCTTAAAACAGGAGGTAACATATAGCTTCAATTAAATTGGTACAATTCAAATGGCATTACATTAACTCTTCTGTATAACCTCTTATTCTTTGTCTAGTTTGCATATCTTTATGAACTTGATATCCAAGACAATGACTGGGACATAGGAGATTCTCAATAAATTCTTCCCGACTAACTAAATAAAATCTGATTTCAATTTCATTTGTCAGACTCTAAAAGAAGTGTGTCAACTGCACAGATTTTTAGTGATAGAATTTTGTGCCAGCTAAGCATTTCATGATTCCATCCCCATTATCCTCTGACATTCCCATTCCTTCCCATTCTGTTCCTTGTCTCTGATTCACTTGTTTATTGTTCCTCTCCTCTCTTACCTTACTTCTATCAGCATCTCTCCTAGAACCTTCCATGATAGACATACCTCCCCTACCCTCAATCTTCTATTCCCTTGGCTTCACTTTCTCCTGAGTTTAGCAGTACTACTTACTTCTCAAGACTGAAGTAACTCTGATATTCAGTAAAGATACTCATGTTGAGTCATACCTTGTGATCTTTATTAATAACAACAAGAAGTGTCACATCCTGCTCAGAGGGACCAATGCAAGAGACTTGGAAAGATCCTAGTGTTTGTAATTCTAGCTTTGTATCTAAGAGAGTGCTCAGTTCTGCTTAAAGTTATCTATCAAAAGTGGAGAAGGGGGAGAAATTCATTTCAATGATCCAAAGATGATTCAAACAACAACATTATGTCCATCTAAGGAGTTGGGCAATACACAGAAGGGACCCTGTGTATTCTAAGTGTGAAGGGTTTTGATAAAGGAAATAAGACTTATCCGTCATTGGAAAGTACAGAAGGAAAAAAATGTCATGGAATACTAGAGAGTATTTTAATCTTGAAGTCGAAGATTCTTTATAACTCACCTGAAAACTGTTGCAAATCTTTAGATGCCTGGGGGAAATTGCATTAGCTAATTAGTATTTATAAGTAAAAGGGTGACTTTCAAGAATCAGCTGAAAATCTGGAAATCTGCTCTTATTCCATACATCTTCATTTAAAATATCATCCTCCTTTTCTATTGCCTTCTAACTGTTTCATAAATGCCCCTTATTGGCTAACTGTGACCTAGAACAATGAAGGGAGGGGATTCTGGGAACTGTCATTTATATGTTCTCCACTGCGGGGCAGTGGTGAGTCAGAAGGAGGTGGAGATAGCTGGCAATGCCAAGTTGCCAAGGGACTATCAAGACAATGTCCTCTTTTGTCTCAGGAAAACTAAACGTGGTCACAAACTAAAAAGGTCTCAATTAGATAATAAAAATTACCTGGGGCAAAAGTTAAAGTTTCATTCCTTCCCTTGGCCAGGTTACCTAGCAGAGATGGGTAAAATTCACTAAAACATCTCATTGCCAGAATTAAACAATTAATACAGGCAATTCGAGGCTAGGCAAAGAAGGGACCCTTTTTATCCTAAAATATTCCCATTCCTTTTTTGGAACTTTACATAGCATGTGCCAGTCCTCAATCTCTCTACTATTTCTGAATTGCACTAAAACATTAATTAAATGAATGCAGCAATCAATCCTGGCAGGTTTTCCCCTTGGAATAAAGTAAAACTTAATTTATTTCTACTTAATTACCTCATTTCAGCCTTGTCATGTTTATTAATAATGAATATCTGTTCATTTTTAAATGGCATTGATCACCAATTTCCACTGCTGCTGAGAAGATTTGACATGACAAATGTCCAGAGCTGCAAGTTCAGGGTTATTGTTCAACTTGATATACTTATAGCATAATCAATTTTTTAGGTAATCTATAGTATGTATGTAGCAAACAAGTTATCAATACTGTACAAGAACATTTTTTTCTGTTTCCCAGCATTTCTTGCTAAAGCTTGGAGCTCACTTTATTTTTTGTGAACTTGAAAAAATAATGCAATTTTATTTGTTCTGTGATTTTTTTTTCCTCCCTCTTCCCCTCGCCAGTTCTTACTTTTATACAATGAATGTCACCAAGACTAATTGATCCATTTTCAGTTGAGGAGAAAACACCCCAATTGATGTTTCTAGCCATCTTTTAAACAATGTTAACGGTTGGAAACAGGTGAGGGGAAAGATATTTACTACTTGCTGTGAGTGAGTAGAGTAAATGATATTGATCTGCTGTGCAGGTTCTACAGTAAAGAAACATTCAGCACATTTCTTCAAGTGTAAATACCTATTTGAATTATTTTGGACCTATTTCCAAACATTTTTAACATGATTTTCCTCTTTTGTTTGATTCTCCACCCCTTTTTAATGTTTTTGTGACAAGCAGTGCCCAGATTTGTTCTATGATGTTGTTTGCATGTCATTTCTAAAGGATAAATGATAAGGGACAAGAAATTAAAGGGAAAGGAAAGGCTAATGAACACTTGCATTTGAAATTAAGTAATAAGAAGTAAAAAACAATTCAGTTTCTCAAAGCCAATGCAGAAAAATGAGGGCCAAGAAGGCATCTCCTTCAATTCCTACCTCTGCCTCCACTCTGTCATGAGATGAACTTCCTCACTAGGGTGAATTAGAAATTCTCAGAGAAGCAGAACACAGTCACATGCATGTAAAGTTAGTTCTCTCTGCTTGATAAAAATTTTACTTGGTCAAAGGGGGGGAAAAAAACTGGGGTAGGTTTCTCTCACAATGAATGTGAATAAAAGATGAATCAGACAGAAAAGAAGGTCAAGTCAGTAGATCCCGGAAGGGCTGACTTGAAGGAAGAATAATTTCATTCTATTTGGAAATAAGATGAATTCAGGTGCTACATTTTACTACTGTTTTAGTCAGCTATTTTGCTGCTGTGACAAAAAGACCCAGCAAGAACAATTGTAGAGGAGGAAAAGTTTATTTGGATGCTCACAGTTTCAGAGGTCTCTGTCCATAGGCAGCCAGTTCCATTTCTCTGGGCTTGAAGTGAGACTGAACATAATGGTGGAAGAGTGTGGCAGAAGGAAGCAGCTCACATGATTATCAGACAGCAGAGACAGACTAAGCTCAGCTCACTAAATATACATACTCCAAAGGCACATCCCCAGTGATCCACCTCTTCCAGCCATACCCTTCCTGCCTTCAGTTTCCACTCAATTAATCCCATCAGGTAATTAATTCACAGTGGGTCAAGACTCTCTCATAAGCCAATCATTTCTCCTCTCAACCCTCTCGCATTGTCTCTCATGTGAGCTTCTGGGGGACACCTCACATCCAAACCATAACAACTACATTTCCCTTTATGTAAAGAAAAGCAACTATAGGCACTAACATTTTTGAAAGAAAATGCTCATAATAGTATCTAATGAACTTAGGAACAAGATCACATTTCTAATTTTTCAAGTTTCATGAAGGGTAATTTATCTTAATATGAAATATAGAGAATGCAATGAATATCTCTTTGTACCTACCCTTATTAGAAGTAATCTCTGTTAACCACTTTATATAGAATCTTGTAGTTCTGTTTTAAATTTAACAAAAATGTTAGAAATTTAGTTTTTTTTTATAATTTGTTTTTTTTTTCACTTAAGCTATCTTGGAGATTTTCCATGATAATAGATAACATCATTCTTCTAATGGATTACATAAATTTCATAGGATATGCATAAAAACTAATTTTAAGTCTCCTTTTTGATTACTGTCTTGAAAATAATTTTGCTATTAAAAACAGTTAACATTTTGAAGCAGATTTTTGTTCTTAACTTAGTATTTCTTCATGAGAGAGTCTTAGAGTAGAACACCTGGACAAATGAATGTTTCAAGTATTTTAACTTTTGGTAGAAGGCATCAAATTCCTTGAAACAGGCTTTAAAAATGTGTGCTATGAGAAAATATACCACAGTGTTGTTCCCACCATTCACCAACACAGGTTACTACCAATTTAAAAAAAAAAAAGTTTGTCCATCTAATGGACAAAAATATCTGATTGTCATTTTAATTTGCAGTTCCCTCATTAGTAATGAAATTTAATTTTTAAAATGTGATTATTAGTCATTTATTTATGAATTTTATGTTCATGGTTTTAGTCAGCTTTTTTACTACTATGACCAAAAGACCTGACAAAAATAATTTTAGAGGAATAAGTTTATTTGTTCCTCATAGTTTCAGAAGTCTTCATCCATAGACAGCTGATTCCATTCCTCTGGGCCCAAGATGAGACACAACATCATGGCTGAAGGGCATGGCAGATGAAAGCAGCTTAGGACATAGCAACTCTGATTACCAGGGACAAAATATAAAAACCCAAAGTCATGTCTCTGGTGATCTTCCTTCTCCAACTACACCCTACCTGCCTGTAGTTACCACCCAATTAATTGCTATCAGTAAACTAAGTCATTGATTTTGTCACACCTCTCAAAACCCAATCATTTCAAATCTGAACCTTCTTGTGTGGTCTCACTCATGAGCTTTTGAGGAACACCACCTATCCAAACCATAACAGCTATATACTTAGCACAATTTGCCATTTGGTTGGATACATTTTCCCCAAATTAAAATACGATGTTTTCCAGATAATTTTATGAATAGTCTATCATTTTGTGTGAATTGAAAAGCTACTTTGGTCATGTACTGTCTTTGACTTGTCATGCTCATCATTCAATCATCAATTTTCTAGTTAATTGCTATAAGTATTTAAGGATTCTATTGAAATTTTAATATTAGTTTCATACCCAGACAAATGAATTCCCATTATTTTTCAGTTAATTTTTTTTTGTGGATTCTCTAAGTAGAAATCAGGCTAGTTTCTTTCTTTGAAATATTTATACTTCTATTACTTTTTTCTTATCATATTGATGAAAGCTTACAGGACTATATTTAATTACAGAGATAATAGTGACATCATTGTCTTTTTCTTACTTTCTTTCTCTTTAAAGAATTCTAATATTTGCTCATTGAGTCCTTTGGTTGGTTGCCTTTTGGTTTCTGGTAATTAAATTTCAAGTCAAGAGTTTCATTTTTATTTCTTTAATTTGTGTTTACCATCTGAAATTCATGTTGATTATTATTTGATGCTTTTAGCATTTACTGAAATAATCACATATATTAAAAGCTTAGTGTTGTAATTTATATGGGGAAAAAACCCTTATGATTACATATCATTGCAATTTTTGAAAACTTCTAACTTGGTCATAATTTATTTTTCTTTTATTATAAGGTTACATTCAATTTGTTAATATTTATGTAGAACTTCTAAATCTGTTTCTGATTGAGAGTTACATTGTATGTGAACAAATGCTTATTTTATTATAACAGGGCTACACTAATATTATAGAATTATTAGTGAAAATATCCATTTATTTCATGTCTTGAAATGTTATTTCACAAGTTGACTTACCAGACACATCACTTTGAACAAATACTCACTAAAAATAGGAAAAGGGAAATAAAAAGGGATCTCACAGGGGCTCAGTTGGTAGAGTGCTTGCCTCGCATGCACAAGACTCTGGGTTCAATCCCCAGCACCACACAGAATAAAAAAATCATGAATAGATGAACTTTAGATACGGCAGTGGAAGGGGTATGGGGTTAGGAAAGATGGTGGAATGAGATGGACATCATTACCCTAAGTACATGTATGAAGACATGAATGGTGTGACTCTACTTTGTGTACAACCAGAGACATGAAAAATTGTGCTCTATATATGTAACATGGATTGAATTGCGATTCTGCTGTCATATATAACAAATTAGAATAAATAAATAAATAAAGGGATCTCATAAAAATAGAAGAGAAAACAATAGAGTAGAGGAAGAGTGATGAGAGAGAGGAAGGAGGGGATGACAAGGGAAGGGAGGCATTAGGAAATAAAATGAACCAAATTATGCTATATTCATATACAAATATACCACTTTCATAATCTATTCATATAAATGTATTATATATGTATTATATATATTGTTTCATTATACATGAAAGTGGAATTATATATAATATGTATAATATCTATATAATATATATTTTATATATTCATATATAATCCACTTTCATGTTTAATTATAATGTTTTGATTTAAAAAAAATACAAGGGAGACTAGTAAAGTAGAAGAAAGGGATCAGGAGGATGGAGGACTAGAGGGAAAAGGGTGGTATGGGGAATGAGATAATCCAATTATGTGCACATATGGATGTGTCACAATGGAGTCCACTATTTTGTATAATTATAATGCACCAATAAAAACCATAAAAAACAGAAATTCTCTGACATTTCCCATGAAGATTCTCATTTAATAAACACAAGGGAATATATACTTGAACAAAATCTCTAAAGGTGCTTTTCTGGTAATTTTGAGAAATGTAACTTTGGGAAATATTTAAACAATTCAGATGTATGTATTTCCTGAAGTTATGGCAGGTTTTTAAAAAATACTTTTTATTAGTTGTTGACTGACCTTTATTTTATTTATTTATAAGTGGTACTGAGAATAGAACCAAGTGCCTCACCCATGTTAGGCAAGCACTCCAACACTGAGCTACAACCTCAGCCCCATGTTTTGACAGGTTTATCTTTAATTTTGGATTTTAAGTGATGGACTGAAAAATGATATTTATGTCTACTCCCTCCAAACTAACAAAAGGAACAAAATAGCAGAGCAAATAGAAAGGAAAAGAAAGAAAGCCAATTATATCACAAAAACTCTGAAGTCTCGGGAATTGGTAAAAATTATGGAACTGGGAGACAGAGCTGGCATTAAGAAAGAAAGACTGATCAAAAGTATATTTAAAAAATAATTACTGGGAAGGCAGGGGAAGGGAAGGGGTAGGTGGTAGGAAAGATGGTACAATGAGATAGACATCATTAACTTAAGTACATGTATGAAGACACAAATGGTGTGACTCTACCTTGGATACAACCAGAGAAATGAAAAATTGTGCTATATATGTGTACTATGAATTGAAATACATTCTGCTGTCATGTATAACAAATTAGAATAAATAAATAAATATAAACTAAAACAAAAGTAATTATTCCAGCATAAAAATAAAAATATAAAAGTAATTAAATTCATATCTCTCTGCCCCAATTTTGAGTGACCAAATAACCATATAGAAGATGGAATTTTGTTCCCTAGAATAGGAAAATAGATATCTTTGGATAATAAGACTTGACAAATTAAGGATAGAGTTCTGTAGTAAACACAGGGAAATTACATAAATGTTTGCAAAATAAATACTAATACATAACTGATGAACCATTTTGCTTGCTGGATTACCAGTGACGCTCCAGCATGTACATTGGAGGTATCAGTTCTGGGGATCTGACTCGCCCAAAAGAAAAGACTCTGAATATAAGCCTAAAAAATTATTTAATTACAAAATGCACAGCCGGTGGGAGCAGTGGCATACAACTGTAATCCCAGAAACTGTAGGCTGAAGCAGGAGGATCACAAGTTCCAGGCTAGCCTGGGCAATTTATCAAGCTCCTGTCCCCAAATAACAAACATAAAGGACTGGTAGAGCATTCCTGGGTTCAATCCCCAATATGGGGCAGGGCCTGGACAATGCTGATCACTGTAGATTAAGACCACAGTAAATTAAAGAATATGTGTGCAAAAAAAAATAAATGTTAGTATTGTCATCTTAAGTAGAGAATCAGCAATCACCAGACAATGTCAGAAAAGCTTCTGATATAAAATAAGAATGAAAAAAGTAAAATAAATAAAAAGAAAAAACACCAACCATACAGACTATCCAGAGAGAATAAAATATAAAAAAGAAAAAATAAATAAATAAACTCTTATTATGTTTAAAATGATAAAAGATAGTGCAATTTTAAAAGAACATGTGTCAAATAAAAATTCCTTACATTCTCTGGCCACAGTGACACATGCCCATAATTCTAATGACTCGTGAAGCTTTGGCTGGAGGAGTCCTGCTGACAATTTTAGCAACCCTCCAAGCAACTTAGCAAGACCTTGTTTCAAAATAAAAAATAAAAAGGGCTAGGGATGTAGTTCAATGGTAAAGACCCCTGAGTTCGATACCCAGTACCATCCCCCAAAATGCCTTACATAAAATATGAAAAAATTCTTAGAAATTACAAATATCGTAAAGAAACAAAAAAACTGAACAGCAGAGTTAGACGCTAAAGTTAAAAAGGATTTCCTAGAAACTGGAATTGAAGAGCAAGAGATGGATAACTGAGAAAACTAGATCCAACTTTTAAATTAAGCAATTAAAGGAAGAGAGAACAGAAAAGTGCAAGGAAAAAAATAAAAGCAATAATATAAGAAAAAAAATGAATTGAAGACACGGATAAATTCAAGATTGAAATGACAAAGACCCAGCACAAGAGATGAATACTTATCCATACCAAGGCATATTACGAACTTTACGGCTATGAAGATGAAAAAAATTATCCCCCAAGTTAAGAGAGAGGAGGAAGAAGAGGAGGAGAAGGAGAAGGGAAACAGAAGGAATGAGAGGGCAAAGAATAGAAGGATGAGGAGAGTGAGGAAGAAAGGAGGGAATGGGGGGCCCAGTAAATATTTGATAAATGAATGATTCATTCATGAATAGATTCATGAATACCCTCTATTCAATTAAGCAAACTGATAAAAAATGCTGACAGTGCTATTGTACTTATTATTCCTAAACTGATAAATATTTTTAGAATGAAATGTTTCAATGTATAATTATAATCAGAGAAAAAGATACTCTTCAAATTAGTGAAGTCATGTTTGAAACTCTATTCCAGAGAATGACTTTAAGAATACATTGGTTGTCCTAGCAGTTTGGGAGGCTGAGGCAGGAGGATCACAAGTTCAAAGGAAGCTTTGACAACTTGGAAAGGACCTTTCTCAAAATAGAAATTTAAAAAGAGCTGGGGATATGACTTGGTGGTTAAATGTCCCTGAGTTCAATCCCCACTATCAATCAATCAATCAATGAAAGTGAAGTTAGCCAATCCCCAAAAAACAAATGCCGAATGTTTTGTCTGATATAAGGAGGCTGATTCATAATGAGGCAGGGAGGGGGAGCATGGGAGGAATAGGCGAACTCTAGATAGAGCAGAGGGGTGGGAGGGGAAGGGAGCTAGCAAGGATGGTGGAATGTGATAGACATCATTATTCAAAGTACATGTATGAAGACACGAATTGAGTGTCAACATACTTTATATACAACCAGAGATATGAAAAATTGTGCTGTATATGTGTAATAAGAATTGCAATGCATTCTGCTGTCATTTATTTTTTAAAAAAAATCAATTAAAAAGAAAATCAGCAATGATGAGATGAATAAAATTCCAATGAATCAATTAAAAAAAAACAAAAAAGAGGAGGAGGAGGGAAGAATAAAAAGAATAAGATGGAGAAGGAAAAGACATTGGTTGCATGGAGATATTTTTAATCAGCTATGTATTCTTCCCAGAAACCTAGAAATAGCCTAAATGCCCAGAAGTAGGGGAAGGGCTAAGCATATGCAATATAATATTGAAACAAAGTACTTTCCCATTAAGAATGATAAAAATTAACAATACAAGTAGGAATACATGCTGAAAACTACAATAGATTTTATATAGAGAAATAGAAGAATGACTATACACATTAATTATAAATAGAACAAATGACAAACTCACCAATGATGACAATGATATTTTTATAATAATTTGTAAATAATTTTTTTCACAAATAGTAATTCTGTCATTATAGGTTTATATTATACATAGCTAGCTAGTTCCCTTTATTTGTTGTTCAACTAAATTCACTTTTTGTTAAGTAATGCCTAATGTTTTTTTTCTGAGTTTAAGTTCTAGATGTTCTTTGTAAGAATGGTTAGGAAGGGGAATACATAAAGTATAATGAAGACAAAAATGTAGTCATATGATCATTACTGTTATTTTATTGTGTTGACTTTCAAAAAAAAATTTAAATGATTTTTGAGGATTTTGGAGTAAGATAGGTATGGTTTGCAACAGTAGCAATCATATGAGATGGGAAAATATTCATTTTCCATCAAGTAAGTAAAAAGAAGGGAAGAAGTAATTTGAGTGATTTGTTAAATACCTCTGATCCTCTGTTTCCTTCTTTGTGAAATGGAAATACATGCAACAACCTAAATTCAATTGCACACAATCTGTCATCAACTTAACCACCAATTAGACTAGGCTAACTCTTGTTTGTCTTTTAAGATCTCAGCTTAATGCAACATATTCCAGGACTGCTAGGATCTCCCAAGCAGGGGCTGGTGCAGACTCAGTGACAAATGCATGAACAAGGTGTGAACAGAGCCCCTGTGGAGTGCGTGATCCCCTACCAGGCTCAATACCTGTGAGTTAAGATTGTATCACACATACAGTTTAAGTCTTGCTTTATGTTTACTTATATGACTAAAAATAAACAGTTTCCCCTCTTAGCACAAAGCTGAACAAAGTTTAAAGTCTTTAAAAGGAAAATATAGTATACACACAGGCTGTTTTTACCCTCTCTAAAACCTGATTCCAGAATTTTAATATGAATGGTTCTTTGCAGTGTTTGATAGCCTAGTTCTCAGGCTGGGAGAGCATAGATAGAGTGAATTTCTGATATCACAGTAATAGTGATCCCTTGAGCCAAATGTGACTGCATTCACTGACAGGGACCTCACTACTAGCTGCTTTTGCTGGAGGATCTGTGCTCTTTTCTGTACCTCTCCAAAAGACCAGAGCTGTGTGTGACTCCAATGTAAACTGACAATAAAAGAGACGAATTAGCATAACTGACTGTTTCAGTTATGAAGATTAAATAGCCTTTTATTGCAGATGTTTGCCAAGGAAAATGCTCCCCAGTGGAAGACTCTAAGCAGTTAAGATAGATTTGATGAGGGTTTTAATTGCTGTTATGCAACTGGTAATGGAAAGGTTTTATTAAATGTCATGCAAGAGTCAATCGATAGTTTAGAAGAGAAAAGCTTCTCTCTAATATAGACCTCAGGCTTTTCCAACAGTAGTTTATCAGCAGGGGCAGCTTCATCAGCAACCACAAATATTTATCAAGTACCCAGTATGCGTATGGCAATATCATAAATGTGTTGGGGACTGTTGGGGTCTAGCAAAAATAAGCCCATGCTGTGGAAGATCTAATGATTTGAAGCAAACAAATAGCTACCATAGAAACCAAAATAAATATAGATGCATGCATTTGTATACACATGTATAAACACTCTACTTTAAAACAATTCAATATACAACATTAGGAATCAGAATGAGAGATATATTCAGATTGACGATGTACAAGAATGTTTTACCAAATGATTCACCATAAACATTTTATTTGTTTATTCTTGTTGTTGTATTGTTTGGTTTTTCTGTTTTAGTGGCACAATAAAGAAAACAAAAAGACTGTAATACAGAACACTTGGATTCTACTCTACCACTAACGATGTGTATCTGGGTAAACTCCTTAATTTTTCTGAGTCTGAATGTTCATCTGTAAAATGGGGCTTTAAATAAAATTCTAAGGACTTTCACTAGCTCTAAGATACATTGATATCATGAAGGAGTAAGTAATCACAGTGCATAAATACAAAACATATCTTACAAAATCATTTCATGCAATTTTTATTACTTCATTCATTGCATAAAGTACATATATACTAACAAAAGAATCAAATTTCTAACAAAATGTGTCCTTTAAAACTAGGATCTTGCTCAGGAAATTATCATTGGTATTTTCCAGATCCTCAAACCTACAAAATTATCTAAAGCAATTTTTATCAAATTTAGCATATTGTAAAGCTTGTCTCTCCCCATTGGTGTTACATTCCCCTAGCTACTCAATAAGTGATGCTGATAAGTAAAAAGCACATTGCTTTGTAAAAACAGCTGATCCTTCCTAAAATTGGTGTTAGTGAACCATGAATCATCCTGTGCCATTCTGTAGTTCTGTGATCTATCAAGACTAAATCAGCAACTTGTCTGCTCAAAAGGAGTGGCAGAGAAAGGAGGAAGTTATTGGATTTAGAGTGGGAAGATCTGCATTCAAGTCCCCACTGAACCACACTTTTGCCATGTGACATTGCGAAAGTTGTCTACCTCTCTGAGTTCATTTGCTCAATCTGAAGGCATAATTTCCAGCACTAACCGAAACACTATTGAAAATGAGATAATACATAGATTTCTATACTCTCAGACATCATACATCCTATTGTAGTTTAGATATGAGATATCCCTCAAAAGCTCTTGTGTGAGACAATGCAAGAAAGTTTGAGATGAAATGACTGGTTTTGAGAGACTTAACATAATTTGGCACATTAATCCACTAATGGATTAACTGGGGGTTAATCCATGGGGGTTTTGTGCCTGTGATCACCAGGCACAAAATATAAACTCAACACTGAGGCAAGCCTTTGGAGTTTATATTTTGTGCCTGGTGATCACAGCTCTCTCTGTTTTTTGTTGCCATGTTTTAAGCTGTTTTCTTCCACTACACCTTCTGCCATTATGTTCTACCTCATCTTGGGACCAAAGCTATGGAGTCAGCTGTCTATGGACTGAGACCTCTAAAAACATGAGCCAAAATAATTTTTTTCCTCCTCTACGTAGTTCTTGTCAGGCATTTTGGTCACAGTAATGAAAAAGCAGACCAAAAAACATTCATAGGCTGCTATTTTCCAGGCCTCTCAAGTATTTTCCAGATTCAAAAGGATTTTGTTGAGTTCCTATCTATGTTAGAATTCCACTGGGCAATTTTACTCTGAACCTCTTATTAGATCCATAAAAGTTGCATTGAATTATCCAGAATAAAGATGGATTAAGGCAGAATAATTTATGAGGATTCAATGAAAATGGAGTTACTGATTAGAGAAGGAAGTGACTTTAAGTATTTGTCCATGGGTAGCAGCTTTGGAAATAAAGAAGAAAACACTGCACAGAATGATCCACAGATTAGTCACAAGGATTAAAATAAAATGTCACTGACCCTTTAACCCATTCTCTGTAGTCCCCAAGATCTAGCATGCACCTAAGGCCATCTACATGCAGCATGTTTACAGAGGACATGGTAACAGCTTCAATGCAAGGGACATCAGAGCATTCAGAAAATACACTAGATAAATAAAAGCTGCTCTGTGCTTCTAGACAAATTGTTTAATAAATGTAGTTTACTTCACCTTCAAAGTGCAAGAAACATGGCAATTCTTCCCTTAAACATGAAGTATGAAAGAAGGGAAATTATCAATATGACTACTATGTGCTGAGCACATCATTGAAAACAAGGCAATTTATATATCATATTTTATTTTGTCCTCCTAGCAATTCTAGAAAGGTAATTAGCAATTCCTCACTTTGCAGGTAAGGCTTAGGAATGTTTTCATGCTGTTAGCAGTAATGGGATTTAAACCTAAATCACCATTAATAATCCCAAACCCAATTATTCCTGAGAATGCGTTCAATTCCCTGTTATCCATCTATGGAATCTCTATCATTTGGTTTCTATTTTACAAGTAGATAAGGGGTTGTCTGTATTGTACATTAAAGGGACTGAGGGAGTGTTCTCATTTTGAATATACTGCTGCCTGTTTAGAATTTCAATAGAATTTGGCTTAAAGCTACCTACTTTTGTTAAAAATGAATTCCCCCGAAGGGCCAACAATCTGTCAGTAGCCTCAGGATGTGTGGTAGATTAGATTATTGTTCCTCTATTCTTCATGATTTTCCTGTATTAGAAGTAGACCTCCTTGCTTTTTGCCACATGACCTTGGAGTTCTTCCCATTAGAGGTAAGGTGTCACTCTTCACTCTTGATGTCAAGTTTGATGATGAGACTTCCTTTGGCCAATGGAGTAAGTAAGAAATGACAGGGTGCCAGTTCCAGTCTGAGAACCCCACCCCCCCCCCAAAAAAAAAAGCATTGGCTATTCTCTCTTGTCCTGCTGTGTTCTTGCTTTTCATCCTGAGAACATGCTTGAATGTTTACTGATCCAAAGAGAATGAGAGAAATATAGAACAGACTTCAACCCAAACTGCAGCCTAATCCCTTGTCTGAAGCAATTGATCCACAAACATAGAATAAGTCATTTTTCATTGAAGCTCCTGAGTTTGGGGGCATAGAAAAGTGATAGTTAAATTATATGGTCTGTTGGAATTAATAGGGTGCTTTTGAAAGGAAAGTATTCATAGGCAGAGTGAAGAACTCGGGATACTGGACATAGTCTAATAAGGGAAGTAGGGAAGAAGTCAGAGAATAGGATTAGGGTAGAAAAAGGCAGAAGAAGACCCCAGATATGACAATATTCAAATCAGATCTTTGAAGGCTACTGGGTCAAGAGGAGGGACAGTGCTTATGTAACTTCCTTGAACCCTTAATGATGAAAGATGAGACTCATTGCCTGCAAACAATTGAGAAGGTTAGAGACATTGAATTACACAGGCAAACTTCTTGCAAATTCTGAAACTGGTAACTCACCATCCAAGTTCAGGAACAAAAAGAACTGAATAGGCTAGGAACTCTGAATTCAGTCTCCTGCTCTATAGCGTCTAAAAATTATTTGCAGTGAGTTTTTTGTTTAAAGAGAAGGTGCCAAAAGCAGGGGAAATAGTTTTGTTTTGTTTTTTAATTTTTTCCTTCTGAAATGACTTAATTTCTGTAGTCCTCTAATAAGCATGCTTTGCCTGATGGGCTGATGGCCCTCTGTATTGTGTGTGTTTGTTTCTCTACTGCTCTTCAGAGCCACAATAGCACTCCAGATAATAGCCGCTGCTTCATTGCCATCACACAGATGTTATTTGGTCAGATGCCGCTCATCTCTTTGGCTCCTAAACAACAGATCTCTGTAGCAACACACATTGTCATTCAGGTGGGAAGAATCAGAATTTCAGTAGCTCATTTCCTTTTCCAAATTACATTTCTTAAAACTACCATAAGTCCTGCCTTTCCAAGAGAAGAAGAGAGGGGGAAAGAATGTAAGAAAACCCAATATTCTATGTAGAAAGCTTGGTTAAATAAATCATCCTATATTCACAAAAAGAACTACCAGGCCACATGATGCTATGGATCAGTATTTACTTATCTGAGTGTGTGTGTGTGTATACACACACACACACACATATTCTAATTAATTAATGAAAAAGCATATTGATATATAATATTATTTTATTGTAATTATACAACTGTGTGTATATGTGTATGTGTATGTACAGGTAAAGTAGAATATACATTAATATATGACCTAAACCAATAATCTTAAAAGTGCCAAGATTTTGTTAGTGGTCACAGCTGATTTTTTCTATGATATTTAAATGTGTGCTTTATATTTTTTCCTATCCTGTTTTTGTACAGAGTACAACTTTTTATCATCAAAAAATGTATATTATTTTGCCAAAAATAAATGAAAAGCATGTCTGTATATCTTTTTATGAATTATGAATGTTTTTCACCTTATTCAAAATAATGTAAATCTGTCTATCTTCCTTCATCTATGACCAGAGTAGAGGCAAATTTTCATAAATGGGCTAGTGATTTGTGGAGCTTTGGAGAAGCCCTGAACACCTGGCTCCTGTGCATGATAATGACTCTAAATGTGCTTTGTGAGATTAAATGAAAATGTTTCTCCTTGAAAATGTAGCAACACAATTAGTTATTCAACAATTACATGTTCATTATCTATAGCAAGGCATTATTCTTCTGCAGTGGAGTTGAAGAGAGGATCCAGAGGAGTAGTAGAAATAACCCTCTACTTCTGCTTTCTAGCATTTCTTCCTATGTTCCCTATGTTTCCTTTGTTGACTTATGCTCCACAAAGCCAAAGTATGCTCACTTTTCAAATGAAGGGATTGAAACTGAGATTGATGGACTCAATCATGCATATCCACAGAGTACCATCTATCTCCAGACTGGCCGCCATATTTCTTGTCCCTCGGTTCATTGTTTTTGGCACTCCACGCTTCTTCAAGGAAATGGAAGTCATTTTTGGTTTACCTATTTTTTTTCTGTCTACCTGCCTATCTATCTGTGGTTACCTAATAAACTCAGCTTTTCCACTTAATGGATATCATGTCTAAATAACTGGGTCTCACCTGGAATTGGATTAGCTCTTCATCTGGGTTTTGCTGGAAAAACCAGTCTGGTCATTATAACCATATAAATTGGTTTATATGAGTAACTTGGCAGCAGCCTGAGAGTAGGTAGTGGAAGAGGACAGAAAACCAAGACACCAGGGCACATACAGATCTGGGCAGTAATCTAGAAGCAGGGACAGCATGGGTGCCAGGGATTCTGAAGTGATTGATTCCCTAGTGTCCAATGTACCTACAAAATTAGCATAGAATGGTCCAAACAATCTTTCCCCTGCCTACTAATTTATTTATTAAATAACAAGTGGGCCATTTCTGGCAAGTAGGACATGATGGGCAATCTCCTGGGAGCATCCTAATGAATGTTTTCCTCACGTAAAAGAGCAGAAACAAAGAAGAGTATATTCCCTTCTTTTCCCCAAAGGCTCCATGAAGTAAGATAAAGCCTGGAATTGCTGAGCTGCCTTATGACTAAGGAGAAGCAGCCTGAGGTCAAAGCTCATGGAAAGATCTTGAATCTGTTAACAGCATGGACGTGATGACAATCAAAAAGCCTTCAACTCAGATTTGTTGATTTTCTGCTGCCTGAGATAATTGATTTCTTCATAGATGAAGTTCATTACACCTAAGGTTTCTTAGTATTTGCTGTAAGAAGTCTTAAAAATGATATAGGTTCCCAGGAGAAGAAAGTAGAGTCGTCAGAGGTGAAAACGGGAAGACTCTAACAGTAAAGACTCTTACTTCAATTTTTTTCCCAGAAATAGCCCTCCCTGGGAATATACTGCAATAGTGTAGATCAGAACTTCTCCAACATTAATGTAGACTCTTGTGGGGAGCTTGTTAAAATTCAGATTTTTATTCAGTAACTAGCTCCCAAGTGACACTGACATTGCTGGTCTAGAGCCCACTTTGAGTAATAGCAAGAATGTAAGCAACCAAGAATTGGATGTTGAATCCATGAATGCCGATTTAAGCTCTAAGAACCTTCTCATCACATGAGGGCAATACTTCATAAATTGTACATCCTATGTAAAAGCTATTGATGATGGTATTGATAATGTTGCTCATGAAAATGGTTACAGCATGTCAATTTAGGTAATATAGACAGCAAGATGGTTAAGAGCATGGATTCTAGAGTGAGCTACATAGATCCAAATCCCGGCTAAACCTCCTCCTAGTTGCATTACCTCAGACAAATTATTTAACATCTTTCTATGTGTCAGTTTCCTCATCTGCAATATGGCTGTGTTAATGGTACCAATCTAACAGAGTTATTCTGGGCATGAAAAAAGATACACTCAAATACTTGAAGATGCAAATAGTAATATTCTAGTAATAGTACCAACTTGATAACAGTAGCAATAGTTTAAGTAGTCATAAGTTTCTCCTTTGGCTATCTTCCTTTTGTTGTAGTCAAACTCCTCTCTGCACTGAAACTTTTACTTGAGTATTATCTACTTCTCCTAAAATGAAACCTGGTTTGGTCCCTATAATCCTACTTGTACACACATCCCCAAAAGCCCGAGTGGCATAACCTAAGCATCTTACTACTAGCTGTTTAAGGCCACATATAAATTCTTGATAATATATAAACTGTTCTTTCTTTGGAGTTGCCCTGACGTGTTACAACACAAAACTCTTTGTGACATTTCTTCAAACAGAAGGAGGAATTCTTTTCTTTGGGTTTTTCCCATCACCTTTCTTTCTTTTCCTGTTCTCATTGTTCCCCTCATCTTCTCTCCTTTTCTTGAACTCGTCCTTCTAAGAGCTTTAGAAAGCAAAAAAGTGAATTCATTTTTGTCTATTTCAATGTCTAGCAAGGATTTGGCTGAATTAAGCATTTAACCAACAGCCTTTCCCCTTCCCACCCCTTGTCCTGCCTTAATTTTGTCTATTTCAATTTCCAGGTAGGTGAGCAAATTAGATCCCTAACTTCCAAATTCTTCAACTCTTTTAGTGACTTTTAGTTTCTGAAATCTGCATTTCCATTCTACTTCAGTTGAATAAAACCATTGCTGAAATCTACTCTACCATTTTGTGCAACATCCCAGACTCAAAATCAACAACCTTCTCTCTCACTGTGCCCAACCACTCAGCTCTTAAGGTTTGTTCTGATGCCCCCATGATCAGCCTCCTTCTGGCTTTACTGGATCCTTTAATGAACACTAACTAAGCTGCTTGGATGCTATCGTCTCAATCACTTTGGAAATTTTGCTGCCTTGCTCTTTAGTCATGTTCTTCTGTCAATCTACAATCCTGGGTCACAATCATAATTCTGTCTCTTTATTTCTGGGTTCTGACCTTCATTGGAGAAACTTAAATAACAACCAAACTCAAATACTGATTAGAATCAGTACCAAATGATCCCTTTTCAACTGCCTATCACATTCACATAGCAGCTGTTCCAAATATTTTCCACACTTTTTAAGCTTCTGATCTCATTTCTTTTTACAGTAATGTTCTTAAAAGCTAATGTACAAACATGTCTCTGGGGAACCTTCTTAAAGTAAAACTTCACCAAGTGAACATGATTTCACTGGTTTAGAAAAACTGTATTTTTGAGTAGGCTGGACTCAGGTTTCATCACTTTATCCTTTGCTGGAACACCGTCAAGTTATATTCTTTTGTCTGATATCTTCCATCTCTTCTTCTCCACCATCTCCTTCTCCTAAGCCAAAAAGAATTCTCAGATCTTCTAAATGTGACCTTCATCAACTCTATGTTTCTTGTAGCAGCGTTTCTCAAAATGTGGTCCATGGAATACCAGTCATTCAAAGTGTGAATATCTTGGAAAAGATAAATTTTATGGTCAAATATAGCTGGAAAGGCTAAAGTAAACATAATCAACAATTTCTTTATGATGCTATTTCCTAGAAGTATTTTCCTAAGCAACAATTCTGGAATTGTTTTAGTAAACACTATTTTAGATATGTTATCCCAATTGTGTCCTCCATAAAAAGCCCAACTTTTGCAAGCAGTGGTTTCTATGGCTTACCTCAAATCCATCAGTGCCTGTGGAGTCAGTAAGCCCTTGAGTATCTGCTTTTGTTCACTATTCAACTTAAACTTCTCCAGCAAATAAAATTAGCTACTGAACATCATCTTTTACTAACGATTTTTAAGTTATACATTCCTGTATGTAAAAAATACATGTAGATTAAGGTAAGAAGGCAAAATTTCCCATATATAACCAATGTTGATACTGTTTTACAAATCCTCCCAGCCTTCTGTCTAAACAAATATGTATATGTAGACACACACACTGTGTTAGTCAGCTTTTTCTCTGCTGTGACTAAAAGGACCTGACCAGAACAATTGTAGAGGACGAAATGTTTATTTAAGGGCTCACAGTTTCAAAGGTCTCAGTCCACAGACAGCAGCAGGTTCCATTCCTTGGAGCTGCAGATGAGGCAGAACATCATTGAAAAAGTGTGGCAGAGGAAAGCAGCTCATGTGATGATCAGAAAACAGAGACAAAGAGACTCTAGTGTCTTACACAAAATATACACCTCAAAACTACAACCCCAATGCCCCACCTCCTCCAGTCACACCCCACTTGCCTTCAGTTACTATTCATTTAATCACATAAGGAGATAATTTGCTGACTGGTTTAAGCCTCTCATAACCCAATCTTCTCCGAACTTTCTTGCATTGCCTCACATGTGAGCTTTTGGAGGACATCTCACATCCAAACCATAACACACACCATGTACTTGCATATAATGTATATATGTGTGTGTATTATATGTGTGTGTGTGTGTGTATTGCCTGAATACTACATGTTGTATAACTAAGTAAATAATTTTTCTCTTAATGATGTCACATTTCCTTGAAAGAAGAGAATAGCTCCTAGTTAAAAAAAAATGCTGTAGTAAGTGATTAGAGTGGAAGCTCCAGAGGGAGATCTGTCTTCTGTAACAGAGGGTGAAGCACTTATCCCTTCCTTGAGGTTTTGAGAAGGACACGGTGATGAAGGGGAAGATTTGTGGATAGTGAAAACCAGTGTGGTAAACAGCCTATGCATATTTAGGAATGTTTTGAGCAGCTTCCTTTTGTGAAAAGTTGTGGTGAAACTGAGTTTCTTATGTAGAAACTCAGAGCACGTGAATAAGAAACAAGGGAACAAGAGCTCACCATGAGAATATATGAAGACAAAAATCCTCCACACATTATACAGGTTATCTTGGGATATTTGACTATCCATAGACTAGCATTGGAACTTGAAAGCTGAGAAAACTTACGTTTTCATCAGCTTTTGCATGATTGTAACCAAAATACCTGATAAAAACAATTAGAGGAGACATGTTTATTTTCGTCTCACAGTTTCAGATGTTCAGGTCATCATTGATGGACTCCAGCTCTGGGCCCAAAATGAGACAGAATATTATGGCCAAAGATCACGTCAGAGGACAGCTGCTCAGGACATGACAGCCTTAGGAAATGAGAGAGGGCTCCACACACCGGACAAAATATAAATCCAAAAGGCACACCCACAGTGACTTACTTCCCTCAACCAAACCCTACCTGTCTTCAGTTACCACTCAGTGAATCCATATGATTAGGTTACACATCTCATAACCTAATCATTTGACCTTTGAAAATTCTTGCGTTGTTTCACACATGAGATTTTTAGAGGACACTTCATATCCAAACCATAATTTATATTTTTTAAACAAAGGAATCAGCCACCCCAAATATAGGAAAGTTAAGATACATATTTGTGTGTTACATACTGCTCATTAGATATTCTTTTGCCGAAAATGACAACATTGCAATCTGTTTTATATCCTGCAAATCAAGTTCTCAACTTTTGGGGGTGGATCAGGCATTGATTTTCAGTGATGCTGTCTTCATATGTAAGTACAATTTCATGTAAGTGGTTTTAATAAAACTGAAAGCCCTGACCACATCACATCATCTTTAAGTTTGAATCTTGGCCTTTAATAGTGATGTCTCAGCTCTATATTCCAGTCACTGCCACTGCACTCCATCTTGCCAATATCATCTCCTCTTGTCCACTCCTACCCCTCTTATTTCCCCTAATCTAAATGCACCATAAATTCTAGGCACTCTCTCTCAACCTCTTAAAAATCCCTAAATGGTGAAAACTTTCAATACCTCCTGTGTTCCTGTGGTCTAGAATGCCCTTCTTTACAATATTCGATTCAACCACTACCTGCTCAAGAATGCTTTTCTTAAAAATTTGGCATATATACACAATGGAATTTTACTCAGCATTAAAAAAGAGCAGAATCATGGCATTTGCAGGTAAATGGATGGTGTTGGAGAAGATAATGCTAAGTGAAGTTAGCCAATCCCCCCAAAACAAATGCCAAATGTTTTCTCTGATATAAGGGAGGTGACTCATAGTGGGGTAGGGAGGGAGAGCATGGGAGCAATAGATGAATTCTAGATAGGGAAGAAGGGTGGGAGGGAAAGGAAGGAGGAAAGGGATTAGCAAGGATGGTGGAATGTGATGGTCATCATTATACAAAGTACATGTATGAAGACTTGAATTGGGTGTCAACATACCTTATATACAAAAAGAGATATGAAAAATTGTGGTATATATGTGTATTAAGAATTGTATTGCAAAAAAGTACATGTATAATGGCATAATTTGGCGTGAACATACTTAATATACAGAGATATGAAAAATTGTGCTCTATATGGTGTAATAAGAATTGTAATGCATTTCACTGTTGTGTATTTAAAAATTAATAATAAAATAAAAAAGAATGCTTTTCTTCAATCTCTTGTGGCAGCATAAATAGTTCTTCTTTCAGAGATTTCCTAGCCCTTAATTTACATCTCTATTATAGCAGTTATCATGTTACCTTTTAATTATTTGCTCACATGCATTTTTCTGGTCTAAAGGTGGGAGGGGAGATTATTCAATATTGTAAACTATGTTATGAATCTATTTATGATCACTTATAGTCATCATGCCAAATCTAACGTGATGATTACAATATGATAGTACATGTGGCAATAGTATTGCACTCAACTATTACCCCTGCACAAATGTGCATGTGCTTTTTCTCTCTTTTTCTTACTTTCTTCTTAATTTACACATAGATAAATTTCTAAGAATGTCTATTGCAGCATACATTTCCTCACATGGAACTTGTAGCATGTTTCATCTCAAGCAATACCATGCATGTAAAGCAACTGGGGATTTTATTAAAATACAGATTATGATATATTAGATATGGTGGGGTTGGTCTTAAGATTCGATATTTCTAATAAGCTCTCAGAGGATACCAACACTGGTCACCTGTAGGCTCTGGAAAACATGATTTTGTTGTCATGAATTGAATGAATGCAAAGACCTGGCAGTAAATTCATATAAATGGGAAAATTCATATATGGGAAATTTACATATGGAAAAATTATAACTCAGATGAGATGTGGGTCTTAAAACCAACCAACACGTCCATACTTTGTATAGGAAGGTGCCATGGTGGAGAAAAGCACAATTTCTCTCTATGAGTTCCATATGACTTTAGCTTGAGCCTTCTGTGTGTGCTTGATTGATAATTCTTCGGTTGAACACTGAATAATGGTGTCCATATACATGTAGAGGTCATGTTGCAGAAAAAATTTTAAAAATTGCTTTCTAAAGTAGGAAAATTAACAAATATCTTTAAGCACTAAAGTTACAATGCTCACACTTTGAGAGATATGTGGGAACTAAGGCTGGTGAGGATAAAGTACCCCTTAGCTGCTATTCTCATGACCACTCTTGGGCAGAGGATCACAGAGTAAAATAGAAAACAGAACTCACACTGGATTAATTTGTTATATCCTCTATTTCTTTTCCTATTTTCGACGGAATGGGTATAGTTAAATGTGTATAAATTATATGTGTGTGGTGCCAACATTCTCATAATACCAATGCCAAGCACATGTAAGTTTTTTTGGGTATTCCTGCCATCTGTAGATGGAGAGAAAAAGTTCAGGGTTTCTTACACTAATAGCCTTTCAGTTGAGACCTACAAAGAAGTTGAATGTGATATGGAAAGCCTGCCATAGAATATTGAATAATATAATAAACATGTTTATGCTGAAATACATAAACCTGTCATTCTCAGATCCAAGGATAAGCTGACATAACAAAGTCCACATAATTTTTTTTTATAATTCCTTATTCCTTTTTATGAACCACTTTCTAATAAAAGAACTAGATAGCTTTTGTTGTCATTTGGTTCCTGGTCTCTCCCTAGAGAGTTTATTTGGACATGAGTATTATGCAATTACGGCATATTCGTTTCACCCTTACAAATAATATTGAAATTGAAGGTTTTATGCCTCTCTAATGAAATCCAATGGATGTCTTAGTTCATGTGGTTACAGAATAGGCAATAATCAACTTTCCTAGAATGTAGTTTCACACTTATCCCTTGCTTTCCCTACTATCTGCATCATTACATACAAATAAATAGTTTTTGAAAAAGAAAATACATTCAAAGTAAAAGTATGGTTGGCCCCTTTTGCCTCCCAATCTCAGAATCAAACTGTACTAATAACCTGCTTTCGATGTCTTCGAGCAAACTATCCTGCCTCCTGCCTGAGAGTGCTTGCAGAGATGATTGAAAATTTTAAGATATGAAAACATGCTGGAACTATAATAAACCACTCAGCAATGTGCCTTCCAAGGTGGACAGATTCTTGGTAGGCAGCTCTAATTGTTGCAATCGCTTTTAGGTGTTCTAATGCACTCAGCTGAATTATGCACCACACTGCTTCTGAATGACACAGCCATTTCTGACTCCATTAATATGGAAGATTTCAGCCAAATGCTCTTAAACGATAGCTTCTCTTTATTTGTAATTTCAGACTCTATTGATTTCCTTCTGTTCCCTTCATTATGATTTCAATTGATTACCTTGGCAACTGCAATAACAATGATTGCACTTGACACTGTCTGAGACTCTTGAGATGGTATTTGAATAGGAATGGTATAATTTGGGGGAAAGCGCCAGCAAGAACCTGTCATTAACAGTACACTTACACTTTACTTTTATTGACTTTCCTCTCTTTTGAGTAGGCCCTTGTCACAGAGTTGGCTGTTAACAGGGCTACAGTAGTAGTTCAGATTTCGGCAGCTCTTCAGAGGGTAAAAGATTCTTATTATTGAAGAGAATGGAGTGGACTTGCATACACACACACACATTGTGTGTGTGTGTGTGTGTGTGTGTGTGTGTGTGTGTGTGCACGTACATTCATGCATGTGTAGCAGTTACTGTTTTCTCAATACTGCAAGCTCTGTGATTTGCCATTCAGCTCAACTCACCAGCGGGTTGGGCACTTGATGGTAGTTCAACTCTTAGGTCATCAGAGCTCAGATCAAAGAACCCAGCCAAGATTTGATAATGAATTCTGTACTATGGCTTTATTAGGCTTTTAAGAATGAAGGAAACAAACAAACTTGCTTTATGTCACTGCCACACCACACATTTTAAAATTCAAGGTCTCAACTGTGGATTGCAAGCTGCGAATTTTATGCAGGCTCTTAGGTCACCACTTGAGCTCAGCTGGCCCTTTCTGAAAGACTGTTTTCCATATGAGATTCATGGAAAATATGGGCTGTGCAACATGAGGGCATTTGTGGTCACACTCCCCCAAGTTTTTTTTTTCTTCCAGTATTGTTTTAATTAAGGAGCTACCCATTTATCCTTTTGATAATAGCACAAGTCTTCTGGGACAGGGGTATTTGCCACCTTGCAGGGCTTCCAAGGAATTTAAAAATACTACATTTGAGCAATTTTCTGCCAATAGATCTTCATTCTGTTCATTCTTTGGAAAAAAAAGTAATATTCTATGTCCCACCAAAATGTGTGGCTTATTTACATGAGATTTACCTGGGCTTAGTATGGTGGGCTCATAGACATATTTCTAGGCTCATCTCTGTTAAGGACTGACTGAGCTTCTACATTTCATTCAGTTTCTTTAGATCTGAATTTACTTAACCTGTGAAACAAGGAGATTGGATTTGATCATGTCTCAGGCCCTTACCAACTCTCAATTTTTTTTTGAAATAATATTTGACAAAGTAACTTGGTGAGCCAGCTTATTATGTAATAAATGTCAATGAATTTAAATAAGGGAGGAAGTGTCTGGCATAAAATGTGCTTAGTGTTTGCAAAATCCGCAAACTTGAAAACAAACAAAAAAATACCAAAGAGGTTTATTGAATTCATTTTTTTTTCTTTTTCTCTTCAAAGTCATTGCCCTTGCCTGTGTAGCTCCAATGCTTTTATTGAGCTGAAAGTTAATTAGATTTGATCAACTATTTCCTGTTTATGTGGAGGACACAAGATTCTAGTTCCATCCTCGGTACAATCAATTTTTAATTTGATATTTCTTCAATTTTTCCCTGATGTGGTGTGGGAATAGATGCATGAGGATTGAGCAGGGGGAGCCTATGGCATTGACAACTGCAGACCAGAGAATGGCAAAATAAGCTTTTCAGGGTCACTCAACTACATCAGTGACTTGAACTGACTTGAATGGCACAAGTCCTCAGGAGACACATTAAATGTAAGCCAGTTAGTGGGTTATGTGTTGATTGTATGTTGTATCTTCCATTATTGAATGTGAGATAAGAGGCAAGAGGAAAAGGTTAAGGGCAGTCTCCAATGGAAAAACCAGAGGAAGAGGAAAAAAAAGGAGAGAAGGCAGACTTTGGAGAAGCCCGATTAAGTCAGGCTCAGTTCCGTTTCCATTTCTAAGGCATGTGTCTTTTCACAGAACTGTAGATTCTCATTTGATTTTGACATGGCCCATCCCTCATCATTGCCAGAAGGGAAATCAGCGTCTTCTGGATGAAAAGTCTTTATGTTTACCATATTTAAGAATGCCAATCACTCACCAGCCTCAATATTCAGACTTGCTTGTCGGTGGGTAATCATGCTGCCAGCAGTCCTAAAAGGCATCTGGAGTAAATGGTGGGCATATGACAGCTCCACTCCCTGACAGCAGCCAAGAAAAGGTATAATTTTGATCACAGAAGCTAGGTGGGGAAGGAGCTTCCCTTCCTACTTTAACACGTCCTACCCATATCTCCTTGTCACTAACACAACCCCTGCATATGGGGATCTCTTTTGTTTAAGAGAGGATTGGTGGCAACAGCTCTATGATAAAATACTGCTAGTGGATTAAGGTAAAGAAAGGAGATTTGGGGCTCAGACTTCTGGACTCACCACAGCTCTTGGTAATGGCTTCCTTTCTAAACTGAAAAGCCAATTTAAAATGGAAAAGACTGGATTAAACAAAAGGAACTAGAGGATGCCAGCAAAGACTCTGACAGTGTTATTAGTTTTATAAAGATTTATAATGTATTATATACCACTTGATTCTTAAAAGAACACTGAGATGTAAATGTATTATTCCCTTAAGTCCATGGGAAAACAAACCCACAGAAATTAGTAGGGTTTATAAAAATAATAAGAGGCAAAAGTTAGGAATTGACAGCACATATTACATCAAGTCAGAATATTCTGGCCATTATAACACTGTTTTCCTCTGTATTTAGAAAAGCCATGTCTGGGAGACCCTGCCAGGGTCCACTGGGATGTGCTTGTGAAGGAGTTAAGGTGACTTTGGCCTTGGCTAAACATTGAGTTCTGAACCTTAGAGGTTATGGTTTGTTAACAGCAAAAGTTTTCTTGGTACCATGTCTGAGACCCTGAAATAAATCCCAGGCTGTTTGTCCTGCTGCCAGTACCTCTTCGCTGGCACAGCATACCACCCAATGGCTAATCAATCTGGGAGACTGGCACAGAACTTGGGAAAGAGCACTGTTTCCTTATGATGGTGCCCCTTTGTAATGGTTGCTTGCCTCCTGATTCCATTGCCAGGGAATATGTCCCTTCATGAGGACATCTGAAGGAGATGCTTTTTTGTTTAGTGATTTTCTGCACCAGCAGTTTCCTCATTTAGAGACTGAAATGGATCTACTTCACCTTGGGAAGTGATGTTCTAGAGTCTGTTCCTCTTCTGTGTGTAGCCAGGTGGCAGGGACACTGCAGACTTGGGATGAAAGAGGATACAGCTCTGCAGAGGAGAAAGGGGTCTGTGGGAAGAGTGATAGGTCCAGGAGTTGATTCTGGCCATCACTTTCAATAAATGAAATAAAATAACGGACTTTACTTGCCAGGGCTGTGGTGAAGAAATCCTATAGAATGTAGGGAGTCAGCAATGTGGTTTCTAGTCTGGATTTTGAAAAAAAAAAAAAAACTTCTCAGTGGGGATCTTTGATGTTTTTGAAAGTGCCCCTTGTATGAAAATTTAATAAAACAAATTAACCTGGGGACCATGATGGGGATATTAGTGAAAGGCCAAGCAAAAGGGAAACAGATGTGGAGAGGCACAAAATAACTACATGGGTGGCAGTCATCAGGCACCATGTTGTTCATACAACAATAGAACGTCTTCCAAGTTCATTGTTCATTAAGAGACCAGGCCAGGGTTCAAAAGTTTAGCTTAGGTACCAGTTAGTTTTGAATTAAAATTTACTTTCTATTACCAACAAGCTGCATAGTCTTGGAGGAATCATTGAATTTCATAAGCCACAGTGTCCTCATCTGTGAAATGAAATAACAGTGGTATTAATGTGTAAGTATATAAAACACTTGATAAATGGCAGTTATTAGTGCCACTATCATTAAATTTAAAAAAAAAAACTGGTTTGTCAGCACTGTTTTGTTTTTGCTGTTTGTTCTGATGTTTGCTTGTTTCTCTGGTCCCTTGCTCTATGTACAATACCAAAAGGTTACTGCTTTAAAGTAGACATACTCTAAAAGACCTGGAAGGAGAGAAAGGATCAAGGGATGGGCTGCCTTCATTAGGAATACCAGAGGAGATTCTCACAGTGTGAGAGATGTAGTTGGTGGGTTGGAAAGCTATGATTTGCATTTCAATTGCTTGTCACCCATTCATTGACACTCTGAGGTTAACACATCTACAGACTTTCAGCAGCCACAGTACATATTACCTGTCCTGTCACATTAGACTCTCCTCATACGGCTTCTTCTTTTCTATTTTTTTAAGTTATTTTGAAAACAGAATTAGGCCAAATCTATGTTCTATCTTATGTTATTTCTTTTCAAATTGGTATTTGCTCCTCTACCTTATACAAATCACTTTCTTTATTTCTTATTTACAAAAACAAATCTTAAGTCACTGACAGTGAAGTTAATGATAAATAATAGCAACAAATTTTACATATATAGATGGTTCTTATCATTTGTTAGGCATTGCTCACTGTAATGAATATTCCACTATTATTTCCAGTGTACTGATATATAATACCACTATTAGGAACGCTGACCTGCTGTGGCTTTTCTTCAGTCATGCTCCCATCGTGGACAAAGAATCTATAGACTGTGCCCAACTAGAGCCAGAGGCATGATAAAGAAGGACCATAGAGTGACATCTTGTGTGAGTCACAAAGGAACCCAAGGCTCGTGAGTCAGGGAGTATAAACAAGTCCATCATAATCCTTCACTGGAAAGGAAGAGTGTGGTGAAAAAAGGTGTGTGTGCTACTCACCATCTGTCCTGGTGGTGCCACATTCTGGCTTGGTTTTCTGAGAATTTTAAATATGAACTTTGTCTTCCTAGTATGATAAAAGATGTAACAGATTGCCACCTTGGTTTATGGCCTTTAAACAGACATATGGTATGTGGGCCTTCATTTGTACTCTTTCCTCAGATTGCATAGGTGTTAGGGGCAGGCTTATAGAGGAAGCAACCAAGGCACGTAGACAAGAAACAGTTTGTCTAACATCTCAGAGCAAGAAAGTGGTTTGAACCCAGGTACCCTGGCTCAAATATGCATCTTCATGTTATGATATTGCAACAGTCGAGTTTGAGGAATCTGCAACTAGGCTATGACCTCTCACTCTCCCGCTGCCTCACCTTCAAGCAATGGTCACACAAGAAAACCTAAGATTTCTGTGTTATTTAAGGAAGCATCAAGCAGCCATTGCCATACCTGGTTTAATAAGATCCACAATTCTCCTACCGATGAGGAGCAAGCGGCAGGGTGGCAAACTCCAAATCAAACAAAGGAAAAACCATTTTGCAACCACCAGAGAAATTAGGATACTGAATAACATGTGGTTGAGGGAAATAAGGATTCCATTAAAAAAAAAAAAGAATGCCCTATTGTAATAAAATGAACTTGGGTTTGGAGCCAGACCTGGGTTTAAATTGATTTAATTTCTTAGTGTCTTTGTCAAGTTACCAAATCCCACCAGGCCTTTGCTTTCTCATATTTGAAAATGGAAAAGACAGAAATCTCATGTAAAACTGTTAAAACAGCATCTGACACATTAAAGTCACCCCAATAATGGAGATAAGAACAGTAACAGAAGTAGCAGCAGTAATAAGAATAATAATAGAAATAATAATAATAATAGTGCAGTAATAATTACTGCATGCCAGTCACTCTGTATTTTCTGATATAAGAAAGGTTATGGGGAAGTCCCACCATTATTATTATCCTACTTTTACAAATGAGGAAACAGAGGCACTGAGAGGTTACATAACTTGCCCAAAGTCACTGGGATAATAAAGTGGCAGAGCAAGATTCTAAACCAGAGGTCAGAAAACTTCTTTTGTAAAAGACCAGATCATAAGTATTTTAGGTTTTGCAGGCCAGGTGGTCTCCCTTATAGATGCTCTACTCAACCCTTGTATTGCGAGAACGTCTATCAACAACATGTAAACAAGTGAACATGACTGGGTTCCAACAAAACTTTATTTATGAATGCTAATGTTAACATTTCTTGTACTTTTACACGTCATGAAGTATTCTTATTTTGACTTTTTCCTCAACCATTAGCTTGTAGGGTGTATAAAAACAAGCAACGTACTAGGTTGGGGCAGGCCTTAGTTTACTGTGCAATTATTTAAGGGAATTGTTCCTAGTCCAAAGGGGACATATGAGGTACAGAAATTGATTTTTGAGGGAAACAGAAACGAAATAACGCATTTCTGAGACAGGAACTCTGGACAAGAGAAATGAGAACTAAGGAGAGAGGCAGCCAGAACTGACCCCTGTTAGGAAAGAATATGGTAAAGAACTGATGAGATCGGTCTGGAGCCCAGTGAGAGCTATTTCAAATTATGTGGTGTGGTAAGCCTTGTCAGCTAAGGTAAGCCATACAGCTTAGCCTAATCTTGCATTACAGGGCCTGAGGAGAGGAGAAAATAGAGACAGTAGATGGCTTTTTGGCCTGAGTAAGCAGTTTACCAGCAATAAAGAATTGACAAGTAGAAAGCTCTACACATTCGTTGCTTGTTTTTATTGATGTCCTTTCAAGCATAAATATTCTCCTCACCATCAGAGAGACATTTGTGAAGTCCTTGCTTCGGGCATTAAACGTTCAGATGGGTTTATATACTATGTGGAGAGACATTTTGTCCTCTAGGAGCTCACAATTCCAAGAATTTTTCCAAATAGTAGGAGATTGCCTCCCTTTCTCTAGAACAGATTGGGGAAAAAAAAATGTCAAAAATCCTGTCTGTGGGTTTTGTGTTTGTCTAAAATTAAGACCTAGACTAGGTGGGGAAGCTTGATTAATTCTGTGGGCAGAATCAAGTCTGTTCCATCCAGATAAGAGAGGCTGAACTGCTGGGGACAGCCTCCCACCTCCCCACCCACTTCTTCCTTCTCCAAGGACTTGCTGGTGACTGATAATTTTAACCATTGTTCTGTGAAAGCAGTCTTTTTCTTTTTTTTTCCCCCCCTGTAAGGTGGAAGAATATGAGGACAACAACAAAAAAAAAATGAAAAAGAAAAGAAAAAAAGGGAGAGAGAGAAAGAAAGTCAGGAGGCACTTCAGGTCACATTCATCTACTGAGCAGTCTTCTTTAGCCCCAAGGTGTAGGGTTTAACCTTTGGGATAAACCTCAGAAGGATCTGGACACTTTGGTGTGCATCTAACATTCACCTAGGATCATTCCTAAGGCCTTTTTCTTTATAAGTGTCTTAAAGAAATCCCCACTGCTCAATTCAGAAAGAGCACATCACATTTCACGTATTGCTCCTGAAGTTTTTCATTGGGAAAATCAGTGCTTTGAAGAAAACTGTGCATTATCTAGATCACACCCTTTTTGGCTATATGATTCTGATTCTAGGTTAGCTATGTTGCAATCTATAAGTTGAAGAGAGGCTGAGATAAATGCAAAATCATTCCTGGCTAGAGACAGACAAATTTTACCCAGTGGATTTTCGACTCTCTTTATCCTCCTTGAAGAGGTTTAGTTTCCCCCTATTTACATACTCCTTTCTCGATTCCTGATCTACAAATGCATCTGTTCTTTGGATTTTCTTTTGAATTGCTTGTAATATGTGACCAGCTCCCTCATTAAGGAGTTAAATCTTTCCAAATGTTCACCCTGTATCTATGTAAGAGACATTATTTTAACTCATTTAGAAAATTATCCTTCAATGCTCTCTCTTGGTTTGCAGATTAGGGGTTCACATCTGATAAGTACTTCTCTCACCAGTATCACCTGCTAAGGTGTAAATAGATACACAGTGTGTTTGCCTTTCTTATTTCTACAGCTTCACCTCATCCTAATACTCATATTAAATTTCAAGTTAAACCTCTTCAGAGTTCCAAGGAGTGAAGAATAATTGTCTTTCTGGATTGAGGAAATATTTTTAAATAGCCCAGAGGCACAATGTTCTGCATAGCAGCATAAAGGCAGCAATTACAACATTCCCTGCACCTTTCCTTCCCTATTACCTCCAGCTAATAAGCTCTGCAGAATCAAGGTTGGTTTTTCCTTGATGGCTTGAAATAAAATGTTTCTTTTATGTTCTTCTGCCCATCCCTCTTAAAAACCAGCAAATAAATAACACACCTGCTGTGGGTTTTTACAGACCAACATAATTGACCAAAGAAACAAAATTTTAAAAAGTGAGAACTGTACACTTCTATGAGAACATTAATGCAAAATGTTCTTTCTGCTTGGCTGGTTGGAATGGGGCCTGATGAAGAAAGAGCATAACTCTATTACTCGATGATTGTTGCTCAGTATAATGCACTCTTGAAATAGGTTTAAGAACTAATAGAATTAGTTGATTATAATTAGAGTTGATGAGATCAGCAGATGAGGTTGGCACAATAAACCATCTCATTGCTTAGGCAGATTCTCTTAGCTGCTTCTCTGGTACTACTTTGTGTCTACCTGAGTCTTGGGCTGGGCATCTCACTCCACAGCATGGCAGCTCTTCCAAACCCACTCACTATGTGCATTTTTCTGGGATATTATATGTTATATTGTCCTGTTGTATTAAGGAATGGAGTCTCATCCCCAATTACTCTTAATTAATTTTATATGACCAGCAGTACTCAAAAGTGCTGGCAGTAAAACAGAGTATATGTATGATAATGCCTAGCACCAGAGGCTTATAAACTAGTTGGAGAGAAAATTAATCAATCTATAGCAATTTGAAAACATTTGCTCACCTGGGATACTGATTTCAAGTACAATAGTCACATGTAGAACAGTAGGGAATAATTGCTCCACAGAAAATGTGAAATTTGAGCTAGTCTTTGTGTGATTTGAAAGTCGAATATTCCAGGGAAAGTTGGGGAAACAAAGTAAGGTGGAAATAACATGCCAAGTATGGAGGAATTAGTTCTGATTAATGTGAAGAATGTAGAGTGTGAAGTTGTAGAAAGTTTGGCTTGGAGAAGGAGAGAATGGAGATCTCAGTTGACCTGTAGAGAATGTGCGGAAGCATTTGCATTTAGTGCAAAATAAATCCAGGTCATTATGGGTCTAGGTGACTTATGTGAGATAGATTAAAAAGGAAACTTTATGAACATAATAAACAAGGTTGGCAATAACTGGGTCCTCCTTTGGGGATAACATTCATGGAATAAAAATAACAAAAAACTCAATACATATTTTAAAGGAACCAACAATAACACTTTAGTTCAATAGACTAAACATTTACTGCATATGCTTATGTAGAAAGCACACTGTCAAGCATTGCAGGAAAACAAGATAAAAAAGGCAGCACTATGTTTCAAGAGTGTGGAATTGAGGAACTCACAGTAACTAGCAAATACTATACAGACCATGAGAAGTGCATATGTGCTTCTCAAAAAAGTATTAAAATTTATTATGTCAAGGGGATAGGCATTTCTTTTACCTAAGGTAATTTGGCAAGATTTTAAGAAGACTCACTATGATTATGATAATTGAAAAAAGCTAGAAACATCATTGGCATAAGATTGGTTCGGGTAGAAGGTGAAGGATGTGGATAAAGCAATAAATATGGCAGGTATAATATAGAGAAGGTCTAATTTCAAGAAGAAAATATGGACTTTACCAAGAAGACAATCAGGGGGGCATAAATGATTTTTTTGAGTGGAGAAACTGAGTATGCATGATAATGATAACCCTGGTCATGCATCCAAGGAGGATTGTGGAAAGGAGTTAGAGAAAAGATTGGTGCTGAGGAAGTCAGCTTGGAGTAAGTTGGCCTGGGAGCTGTGAAAAATAGTCATAATGAGGAGATAATTTAACAATCTCTACAGAGGTAAGATTTTTAAAGCTCGATTATTAATTGAACATAAGTTGAGGAGCAAAAAGATGGTATCCACATATCTAGGATTTCTTATTTGTATAGTGAGTAGGTGGCAATATCCTGAACTGAAACAGGGAACATGGAATCCAAGCAGACTTAGAAGTATTACTAATGAATTCTATCATGGACATACAGCATTTGAGGGTTGATAGGCCACTGTTATTGAAATGACATATAAGGCAATAAAATATTTCCCTGGAACTTGGAGGAAAAATCAAAGCTATAGATGAATTTTATCCTGGAGGGTGATAATATTGAATCATTGGTATTAAGCAAAATTACTCCATATTGAAAATATAGAAGACATAAGCTAAGGATTGGACCCTATCCTTGGGAGTAAAGCCATTTGATGGTCAAAGAAGAAGATAAACTATTGAAGGGGTTAGAGAAAGGATTACCAAGAGAACCAATGGTAATGTTACTTAAGCCAGATATTGAGGGTTTTTTTTTATATAATGAGGTTGGTTGGTGATAAATATATGTGGATACACACACACACACACACACACACAAACATGCACATACACACAGAGTTTGGATCATGACTGAGAAATACCATTTAGCATCAAGAGTCCTGAGATGACTTTTGTGAAATAAGCTTTAAGTAAATTTATGGGGTGAAAGTAAAATTGTACCAGGTAAGAAATAAAGGAGGAAAGTCATCAGGATATTGTTATTGCTCCAAAATGTTTAGCATCGAGAAGGAGAAAAGAAACCACATATATTGCAGGGGCAACAACACTGATGAGAACTCAGAGCAGCTTAACATGAGTATGGAAAGAAATCAATGGGCAAATGACTGAAGATATAGAAGAGATGTAGAGGTAAAAGATAAAGAAGAAATGGGTGAGAATGCTACCAAGGCATTACCCTAAAAGAAAAACAACATTTTTATTTTCCCTTTCAGGCATTGAGATATTCAGATCATTTAATTTCTAACAAAATTACTGTTCCCTTAGCTAAGGCTAAATAAATTGTGTATAGGGAGCCAATATTAGTGACTCAGCTATATACCACCTGTGACCCACAGCTTGAACCTGCTCAATCCAATTTTGTATTTTCTGCATTGACCCCCATTACCTCAGACTTGGCTCTTCTCCTTCAAATAACAGTCTATTGGACACTTTATTGGACTGTACACTTGGCTTTCAGTCTTATTTTCATACCTTGGAATCACCTCTGAGATCACCTTGAACTCCATAGTCTTCAAGTTGCCAGTTTATTTCTTTTTTCCCCATTTGCCCGGCAAAGATCGCTGTGAACACACTCTGAGCCTAATTTATGCAGAAGGAAATAGCAGAGCCTGGATCGACACTGAAATGAACCTTTTGAGAATTGGAGAATTCATGCATTGCTGATAAAATCCCACAGCTTTGAAATATTGGAGGTTTTTTGGGAAAGAGAGCTGATTAAAAGCAGAAGAATTTGTTTTTAGTTTTGTTGAGATTGTTGTGACCATAGAACATTCAAGTATGGTCTTTATGCAGTTGGAAATATGGCTTTAGAGCCCGATGAGAAGCCTCCAATTTCTTCTCCATTACAAAAGTTGACCCTATTATCCATCCCTAAAATAAATCCACATATATATTCATACTTCCATGTATGATCACATGTGACTTGGGGGTTCTCTCCTCTCTCTCTCTCTCTCTCTCTCTCTCTCTCTCTCTTTCTCTCTCAATACAGATGCTTAATATCTGGAAGTTTACATTCATTTATTTACACATGAAAGTGACACACACATAAAAATAGGATACTGCAGAAAATAGAGATAATGAAGATAACTTATATATACCTAAATATATATGACATGCATGGATATAGAAATATAATTTTTATAATTAATATAAACTGCCAAAGGTTAAGCATTATGTATGTGCACAATTCTTTCCAAGCAAGGAGTATTAAGTGTTCATTTATTTTTTTTCCTGGTAATAGAGATGAGTTGCTTCCAAAACAATTTTATGTAGGTCTCCTTATTCCATTTGATTTATATAAACAAGTTCTCAAATACATTATAGCTTTTTGCAGAGAGCTGTGATTGACATGTATAGCCCAGACCCAGTTTCCAGCAGGTAGTCTGAGAGAAAGCAGAGGCCCCTTAAAAGGTTGTAGGAGGCTCTTAGATCACCTTGTAAGGCCCAACTTTTCCTTCTCCAAGGGACTGCATTTTAAATTAGCCAAAGCCATAAAACATCCTTGGGCTTTCTTTATTGTCTTCGTTTCCACTTATTGCGGAAAGTGTAAGTCATTAGGAAGATTCACTCCACCAAGGGACCGTGGAGAATTGACTGAAATGGAGCAAAATCATGGGGTGAACTGAAGGTTTTCTATTTGTATGAGTGTTGAATTAGTACATCTCAGAGGTCTGTAAAAATGAACAGATTTGATATTCTCCTTTAAGGAGGGCACCCAGGAAATACTGCTGACCTGAGAACTGCAGATTTGGTCTATGTTCCCCTTGTAAGGAATGATCCTCCTGTCACCTGAATGTAATAATAAAGGCAGATATGAAATGTGTGTATGCTGGATTTGCCTATACGACCTAAGTTCTTCCCATAATACTGACTTCCATGAGTCACTAAATTGACTGTCCTACACCAAAAAGAAAACTTTTTATGCCCTTCAAGGTGAATATTCTCTGCAGACTATTTCTTGCAGCAGTGGTTAAGAGCTTAGCTTCTAAAATTAAACTCCTTTCAGAGTTTACTTTACCCTTCATTACCTGTTTGACCTCTAAATCTCAATTTCTTCTTTTGTAAAACCATGAAGTTTTTTTTGTTTCTCACTCCAGATTATTTAACCACCATCTCCATTCTGTTATCAACCCCAAGAGGCAAACCATTAGAAATAGAATAGCCATTTAATTTGTTGTCCAAGATGGGAAAATTAGGTATAAAGCCGAGGGGTCTATTAATGTTTAAATCCAAAAAAAGGTATAAACTGGTAGTATTCCAGGGAAATCTGCAAATACAGTCATCCATTAAATGGGTTAAGTCACTGAACTCATTTGCCCCATGACTTTTGAAGAGTTGGCAAGATATTGGAAAAAAGAACAAATTGATACCTGGATGTTGGTTTTTCATACTTCTCCTTTATATTATTGTAAATAGCTAAGTCTGTCTCACAGGTCACAAGAGCTATCAGGAAAATTACTTCATAGTGCTCTCTATAGGTTCCAGCCATAGCTTCCTTCCCTCAGCCTTTAGACGTAGGTTACTTGTATTCTCTGTTCGCAGCCTCAGGTCCTGCACTATCTTTGGGTTCCTTACACCATGCCCGCAACTTTGTAAATATATCCTTTATCAAACTCTCTTCAGATGAGCCACATATGAGTGTGCTACTTGTTTATTACTAGGATCCTGACTGTTACAGATTTGTGTATAGCATCTGTATCTATCTCCTAGAGCTCTTGATTGAGGTAATTCATGGACTGGTGTAACAGGAATTAAGTATTAAAGAGTAACAATCATAAATTATAAATTGCTCTGTGAAAAATGTTTTCAAACTTTATCTTACTTGACCCTCAAAATATGTATGAAAAGACAATTGAAGTTAATTGAATTAAATGACTTGTTTAAGATTATGGCTCCAATTTGATCACACACACACACACACACACACACATAAAAAACATCACATGGTAGCCCAAAAATATATACAATTATTATCAGTAAACTCTTAAAAATAGTAATAGATTTGAGATTTGCATTTCAACCTCTTGAACCCAAAGCCATATTCTTCTGTTACTGTACCACATTGTAACAGTATTTCTACCAAGAAAGTTGTATTGGATTTTTATTAATCTTTTCAGAGGTAATTGTAAGGCATCACCATTAATTATCAATCATGAAATTGCTGTTCATTTTGAAATTTGAAAAAAAAACATGAAATTAATTGTTTGGAATAGAGGGGAGGCAAGAGGTGGAGCAAATGCAAGAGAAGCCATTGTAGTGGTAAATTCCAGATGGCCCCAGCCCTCATGGGCCTTTCCTCTAGACTTGAGATCATGGGTACAATCACACTGTGACTCAGCAATCAATTTGAACATCTCTAAAATGCCTGCTGAGTAGTTCTGAGAATCTTTGAAGAGGTATCCTTAAACTAGTCCATTAGCTAGAGTCACTAAGGCTTCTGCCCAGATCCTCCTTCATTGTTCTTGCTCCCTGTCCTTGATATCATTGTCTTAGAGCATCTTAGAGAAGCCATATCACTGCCTCTGATGCTGATGCCATGATCAACAGATCAAAGTCCATGCCATGCCCCTGAATCCTCTGTTCTTAATGCTTTAAATTTTTGCAAAGCAGAGAGAAGGAATTCCTCTTTTTTGAACCGTACCTGATCAGCTGGACCTCGAGGCAATCATCTCTGAGTCAGCATTGACTGGCTGTCAAAATTTTTCTTTCAGTTTCTGGACTTCATCCCTCAAGCACAAGAACATAGATTATGTCCATGTAGCTACATAAGAAATGCACTCCATTCTTTGCTTCCCCACCCCATCTGCTCAGCCTTCTTACTCCCAACAGCTACCACTCCGCCATTTACAAAGCACAGTACTGAAATCCCCATGCATAACAAGTGGATGCAGACCTGAGCAGGGGGAGCATGCTACAACCTTGCACTTCAGCTCAGAAACCTCCAAAATCCATTTTACAGTGGATGTTCTTTAAGTTTCAGAATAGTTTCTAGTTTCAGAATAGACAACAGCATCAACTTCTTTTTTTAATTTTTATTATTAGTTGTTCAAAACATTACATAGTTCTTGACATATCATATTTCATACAAATTCTGAAACAAAAAATCTCTCAAGCACATCTCATTAAGAGAAAAAATGCACCGATACTGCAATGAAGGGTCTCTTCTCTCTGAGGATCAATTTGATCATCTTTCCTCAATAACCAAGAGGCCTTTATGAACTAAACAAAGTAGGAACTTAGAACCTCCACATTCCCACCACATTTCTGCTAGTTATTGACTTGATATTTGGCTTTGGGCAAGTTACTTAACCTTACTATGCCTTTGGTTCCTCATCAAAAGTAAAAATACTTTTCTTGTGGGGGAGTTATGTGGATTAACTAACAAATGATTGAAAAGTTCCATATAAATGTTAAGAAGTCGTATACCATTCTTGCAGCAGGAAATCACTGGTGTGTGCTCAGGGATGCTGCACATATCTCTGTGTTACTCAGTCCTGCCTGGGTGCCTCTACCTGTTGCCGACCTCACCAGGACCACAGCCTGGCTCTCAGAGGGCAGGACAGTGCTAGACGCTGTGCAGCCTTAGGAGCAATGCTGTGAACCTCAGGACTCCTGTCAAACTTCCCAGCTTATCCACTGTCAGAAAACAGTGTCAGCTATTCCTTCAACAAGGCCCGCCAGTAAAGAGCAGCGTATTGAACACCATTGGCACTTGCATCTATTCCTAGACACCTCTAGTACTTTGAGGTAATGGCAAGGAAATAGGCTGGTATGCTATCTATTCTTAGATGCATGATTACATGTATATATTCCACATGCACATGTGTGTTCACTCTGACACATACAGTGGTCTCACATCTGGCAATACTGAGTGTGAACATTAGACATCGTAGAAACAGTTATATACACTAGTGAGGAGTTAATCCCAAAAGACCCAAAACTCCTAATGCCATTAATATTTAGACTTGGGTATATTACTCCATTCTTTTAGTAATTTGTTTTGCTTGGACTAATCTTGAAATTTTCTTGCCTTCCTGAGCACATATGAGCTGTCAGGTGGCAAGTGTTCCCATTTTTTATGTCTGTGCTCAATTTTTCCCATTCGCTTTAAACACGTTACTCACTGATCTTCCCTGGTTCCCACCTTCATCTATTTTTATTGGAGATCGAGTTCAAGTCCCATCTCTTTGACAAATCCACTCTTGATGATGCTCCCAGACTTTGGCATTCACCCCCCTAATATTGCTTTAACACTAAGTCCCCTTCACTTGGTTCTTAACACATGGCTCTTCGCCTTTGGCCAATGTATCCCAGATGTTAACAAGGGTCTCTTGGCAGTTCAAGATCTAGTGTCAGTCTGAAATTCCATTCAACATCTAGTGAAAATTCAAAGCCCTCCCCCAGATTTCCTCAACATCTTTCAGAGGCTCACTTTTCATATGGTAACCTCCTCTTGACTACATAGGCTTGTACCTCTTTGGAAATATTTCAGGAGATGGATCTTATTGTGCCAGAGCACCATCTGTATTCTGTTTGTGATACACCTTAATGTAAGATTCAGCCTGTCTCCCTCATTGGAGGCTGCAGTTGCCATCACTGCACAGATGAGAATAATAGAGACATTCCCACGTCACAGCATCACAAGCAGCTTCAAATCGAATATAGGAGATGTCTGTTCCTTCAGCCATCTTCCCTCCAGGGACCATTTATTGATGAGGTCATATCCCTGACCTTGCACCATCTGTCTGTTATTTCTGTTCCCTAATCATTGTTTTCTTCTGTTTTTTTTCATAAACAGAAGAAAAGTTCTCTTATGTTCTCACGCTGAGTACCTAAGCCATTGTTTTTGTTGTTTGGCTCCTGGATATTTATGACACCAATGTCTTACCTTAGATCCCAAAACATTAACATATTTTCCTCCAAAAGACAATTCCTCTCCAAAGGAGAATTCCATGCCAGCTGTGAAGATGCCATTCATTATGTCACACTGCTATATGTGTGTGCCCTCTCTGTACAATCATATGATCTGCTCTTTTAGGCTGGATCTAGACTCATTCTTCTTTCATAATCTTAATGTTCGGTACAACGTAAGTGCTGATTGATGATGCTGATGACTACTGTATGCAAAAAGCCCACACTTAGCATTGTGGGAAGCACAGAGTGCCTGTGGTATGGATTCTGTCCTCAGGAAGTTCATTGTCTCATGTGAGACTTAAGAAATTGTGCATCATGATGACACTGATGGCAACTAACAATAGGACAGAGGGAATGTGAAAGAAAAAATATGTTGTCAAGTTGCAAACAACGCAAGGGTACCTTGAACAGATAGCCCATTATATAAATACGTGGACATTGGTCATGAGGAGTAAAGTATACTTGGTAATAGACATTTGGTATTATTTTCAAAGTCCAGGATTTCACAATAAGGACCAAATTCAAGCAATTTTTTTCTATAAAGTTCATTATTTTTCATCTTTTAAACATGTTATGTTTATTTCAATATATTTCATATAAAATTAATATGTAAGATTTGGAAAAACATTTAAAGAATAATATTGCCTACTCCTACTAAGTATCACTGCTTCAGAAATGAAACATTAGTGACACATTTGAAACATTCTGGGCTTCACCCTATCCTCTTTATCTCCACAAGAGGTAATTAATCTGTAATATTTTAAGTTTTTCTTTGCTCTTTTCCACATCAAACTAAAATAAAAACTTGTACCACTGGCCTCCTTAGAGACACACTTTGATTTCAAAATTGCAGGTGTTTATTTAATTCCCATCACCCAGGCCAAGACAGATTGCTAGTTGTCTGTCTTTGCCAGTGGGTATATTTTTTTTTACTAGTCCAGCATTTAATGGAGGGTGTAACCCTTCAAGGGTTCTGGCTCTATAATGGATTATCAATTCCAGCTCTCCACCATGTGTGGGCTGACAGCCTGCCTTGTCTCTGGGGAGAAATGGGATCATTAAAACATAAGCCCCATAGTTACTCACCCTCCCCACCCTTAGCTCCCTTTCTGTTCCCAATGGGAATCAGAAGCTTTATCTTTAGTTCATATTTCTGATTTTCAGTTCCCTGTTTATTTCTGGCCTCTGGGAATTTCCTTCCTTTTCTTGTGAGCTTAGCTTCAAATTCAAAAGTTATATTTGCTATTTTTATTCAGGGGTTTGTCTTCCATGTTGTCAGAAGTATAAGTGTCCTCCTAGGTTTTTTTCCAATTCAATGGTGCACTTTATGACTCTTAAGAGGAACAAGTTTGTTTGCCAGTCCACCTGTATCTTGCACCAACTGGCAGCCACGAGGGTTCTATCTATTTCTCAGCTGCACCAACCACTTTCCCACTCCACTGTTCTTTCCATCTGAGACATTCTTTTCCAAATTCTTCTTATAGTTTAGGTCTCAGTTCAAACATTTCTCAACAGAGAGTTGATCTCTGTATCCAAAGTGGTCTACCCATGAGGTGTCCCCAGTTGTGTTTTATACTAATCTTATTTTATTGTATTTTCAATACATTTCTTTGTTTGAAAATATCTTGTTTTTCTATTGACTCATTGAATGTCATTTCTACCTTTTGGAATGTAAGGTCTTTGATACTAGGAACCTTGATGATCTAATTTACTAGGGTATCATATATGACCATAATTAGCACAGAGGAGTCTTTCAATAAATATTTCTTATCTAAATTTATTAATTCTGTATTCTTCAACATCTTTCTGAAAAATGGAATTTAGGAACAATTCTAGACTGCCAGGTAATCAGCAACAAAGCAAGAAAATAGAATCACTTTGAATAAAATGAATGAATGGACAGATGGAATCAATAAAAGCAGATAAAAATAGTTCTGCAATATAATATTCCATAGTAGTCAATCTGCCTTATTCAATATCTGTCATATGAAATCAATTTGGAACCATTCCATATGATCAAGCATTGGTAGCCACAAAGCAGAAAAGTTTGGAATCGTCCCAGAAAATGAAACTCTGAAGGGCAATGAAGTGAAAATTTAATGAGTGAAGGAGAAAACATTTCAGATTTTTGTACTACTTGCCTAGAAATTAAACATGAAAGAGAATAATAAGGACTTTTAAGGACAAAAGAAAGGTTTGGGGATTATTGACTTGCCTGTTCATTCATTGAACAGGCATAACTTAGCAGCCATAACATGTATCAGCACTGAGTATATTACCACGATGGAGATGTGAATAGGCATCTATTTTATCCACAATTCTCCCCTTGAACTCACTTAACCACAGTGGTTTTTAACCTCTACCACATATTAGAATTATGTGGGGACTTTCTGAAAATTCTCATGCCTAAAACTGAACACCAAACCAACTCAGAATCAGAATTGAGTGGGGCCTGAGTATTAATAATTTTTGTAGTCCCTGGGTGATTCCAAAGTATAAAAAGTGAAAAGACACTGGTCTACCGCACTTTCACCAATCCATTGTCTACCCTGAGCCTAATACTCTCTCATTTTATGCTCTATCAGGGGAGAAATTATACCTATTTTTCTGCACAGCTGTATTCTCAGAATTTAGCAAGCACCCAAGAACTGGTGTGTCCTAAATAATTAGTGATTGAGTGAATGAATCTTCAGTGTCTTCCAAAGATGTATGGGAAGTAGTGATCAAAGCTTTCCCTAGCATTGGAAGGGAATGTTTTGTCTCTTTTGGTTACCATAACAAGGTAGTTTTCCTAAATACATTCCTGGACTTTCTGTGCCCAACTTTCTTATATCTGAGGAGGCAGATGTAATCTATGAATGTTACATTTGGAATGTATAAAAAAAAGCATGACTGGCTCAGCCCTGAGGCTTCTGCTCTTAGGAGCAAAAGCTGGTGACATGGGAATATATATCGTTCCTTCCCCTGGGAGCAGCACACCGTGGGGAGGTCACCAGGTACAGAAAATCTGCCTGATTCTGAGAAAACTTGAGAACTCAAATGGCAAAGCAGGCCTCTACTAAATAGCAATTATTAGTGTTCAGAATCCTGAATACTTGTAAAAACATTGACTATGTCATCAAGACATTATAACCTCTGGGGTGCATGTTGTCTGCAGGGCATCAAACACTTCTTGGGAAGTTTTGGAATATTTAAGCATAGCTACCATGCCACACCCTTTGTGGTTTTTTCTTTATAAAGATGTATTTTTCCAGTGACATTTGGAGTACCTCTCCATACTTATTATACTATTCTGGGTCAGCAATGAACCCTGTGGTCCCCCTCAATAGACAAAATGAGAAACAGAGACTTGTTCTTGAGTAGACCTAGCATATTCTTTAACCAGATTGGAAAAGCTAAATGTGTACATCTCCATGTTTTGTGTCCATATGTTCATTTGCTTGTTTATTTTCCTAAATAAGATTAAAAGATCAAGCTATTGTCCCAAACATTCAAGTGTTTTCTTCATTATAAGATTGAGGACACTTATGAATCATTCAATAGAACCTAAAAATAAATGTAAGAAATCTTATGGGGCTGGAGATGTGGCTCAGCGGTAGCGCGCTCGCCTGGCATGCGTGCTGCCCGGGTTCGATCCTCAGCACCACATACAAACAGGGATGTTGTGTCCGCCGAGAACTAAAAAATAAATAATAAAAAAAAAAAAGAAATCTTATGGGAAGACACTCATTAGGAATGCAATGATACAAAAAAACAAAAACAAAAAACACATGTTTTTAGACTCTCAATACTTTTTGAAAGTAAATATATGGTACAAGTTAGATAAACAAATAATATACCGTCAGGACACTAGGGTCACACAATAAATATTAATATAGATAGTTAGCTATATTATATCCAATATAATATATCTTTCTATAAAAATTAAATGTACCATATTAGGGGGTTCAAGTTGATCCAGCTATATAAGATTAGTGAATAGAACCAAAATAATAAAATAACTCAAAAATTCTCTGCTTAAAAAGAGTAAAAAAAACCAAAAACATAAAACCGGCAAATGCCTGTACCTTACAGCAAAAGCTCCCTTAAGTGGGGTGACTTTTCCTATTTGCTACATGAGCACTTATCACTGTGAGCCCACAGTTTTGACAGCAGTGCCTGTTTAGAATGAGAAAGATTAGCAGAGATAAAAATAGGAAACTGATGCTACATGGTTTATTTCATGAATCATAGGGAGGGGCTCCAGGAGGAAATAGAGTGAGGTTTTCAGTAAGTGCTGATGCAAAACTCCATCTTCCTATTCACGGTTGTCCCTCTCTGTATTTAAAGGTAGCTGAGATTTGGTAAACAGAATTATATTGCTGAAATAGATAGCAATTTCCAAACCCTGAAATTCAACCTAGCCCAACAGAGTGACGAATTGTAGGCCCAGAGAGAAGTATTACTGAGTCCAGCCATGAAATTTCACACGGGAAAAGAATTCACATCTGTTCTTAAATGACAATAAACTAGAAAGATAGAAGATTGATTCAGGAGCCTCTGCAAATGTTATAGCTGCTACAGTACATGAGGACTTAAAGACATTCCCTCCTGTAAGTGTAGACATCAGGATAGTAATCCATTTAGCAGGAAAACAAGCTAACAAGCAGTTTATGCTACTAGAATTGTGTTTTCTACACACAAAAGAAGGGACTGAGATTGCAGTGGTGCCTCACATTGAAAGATTCAGACTCTGCTTCCACAAATATCTCTGAGTGCTGTACAACAGGACCTATGTAAGACATTTGACATCTATTACCTTACTTGCTACTCACAACTGTGACCAATTCTGAAAATAGCTGAAAATGGTTAAGAAAATGGTTCTTCCTAAAGATACAGTCAGGACACCAGTGTCAAACAATAAATATTAATATATTTATTTTTTTCATGGAAATGGAACCCACATTACGCAAATATGTAGTAAAACATACTTTTCAATAATGATATAATCTTGGTCTGTTTAAATTAAAAACAAAAACAGTGAACTAATTTATTTTTTCTCTCCTGCTTTCACAATCCTGCCAGTCTCCACCAAAAGTTACTCCTCCCAGCAAAGAACTTTGATAGGTGCACTGCTAGAGTCCTGTAACAGATTAGACTTTGAGAAGGGAATTATGCAATAGATGATGTACCAAATTTCTCTCTGTGTCTATAAGGTAAATCTAACTTTCAGAAATAAGTTATATATACCAAGTGTTCCTGAAGAAACAAGGAGCAAAGCAGAATGGTTATTTAATAGAACTACAGAACTTACTCATCCTAACTAAAACCTCATACCCTTTGATGCAGTTCCCTTCTGGCAACCACAAACCTACTCACTACTTTTACAAGTTCAACTTTTTAAGACTCCATAGATACGTGATATTTCTGTGTCTGGCTTATATCACTTAACATAATGTCCTCCAGCCTCATCTATATCGTTACAAATGACAAGATCTCCTTCTTTTTTAAAAAATGAAATAGTATTCCATTGGGCATATATATCAGTTTTTATATATTCATTCTCTAGTTGATGGACACTCAGTTTGATTGTATATCTTACAGTGTTTCAATGAGCAAGAGAATGCAGATATATCTTCCACATGCTAATTTCATTCCTATACCCAATAGTGGGATTGGTGAATAATACGGTAACTTTCGTTGTAATTTTTTGAGGAGCTTCCACGCTATTTTCCATGATGGCTTTACTAATTTACATACTCATCCCAAATGTAAAGGGATTCCCTTTTCTTCACATTCTCACCTACATTGTCTTTTTAATAACAGCCATCCTAACAGGTGCTGGATGCATTTAATTAGCATTTCCCTGATGATCAGTGATGTTGAACATTTTTTTTCATGTATCTCTTGGCTATTTTTATGCCTCCTTTTGAGAAATCTCTATTCAGGTTCTTTGCCCAGTTTTTAATTGGTCTGCTCATTTTCTTTCTATTTATTTATTTATTTATATTTATTTTTTGCTACTAGGAATTAAACTCAGGGGCACTCAACTACCAAGCCACATACCCAGCCCTATTTTGTATTTTAGTGAGAGACAGCATCTCACTGAGTTGCTTAGTGTCTCTCCATTGCTGAGGCTGGCTTTGAACTCAAAATCCTCCTGCCTCAGCCTCCCAAGCCTCTGGGATTATAGGCATGCACCACCACACCCAGCTCATCTGTTCATTTTCTTGTTCTTGAGTTGTTTTAGTTCCTTATATGTTCTGGATACTAATCCCTTGTAGTTGGAAAATACTTTCTTCATTTCCATAGTTTGTTTCTCCACTCTGTTGATTATTTCCTTTGCCATGCAGAAACTTTTTAGTTGGATGCAGTTGGAGTGCCTAGTTTTCTCTTTGTTGCCTGTGTTTTGAAGATCATTAAAAACAAGTTATTTTTCAGACCAATGTCAAGAACCTTTCCCCTTATGTTTTCTTCTAATAGTTTTACAGTTTGGGGGCTTATATTTAAGTCAATTTTGATTTAATTTTTATATATGGGGCTAGGTAAGGACCCATTTTTATTTTTCTGTATGTGTGTAGTCAATTATCCCATCACTACTTATTAAACAGACTGCACTTTCCCCATTGTATGTTCTTGGCATCTTTGTTGAAGATAAATTCAGTGTAAATATGTGTATTGGTTTTGGCTTTTTATTCTATTCTCCTCAAATAGAATATCTGCATGTCTGTTTTTGTGCCGATAACATGCTGTTTTGATTAATATAGACTTGTAATATTACTTGGTATTAGGTAGTATGATGCCTCTTTGTTATTTTTGCTCAAAATTGGTGTGGATTCTTCCAATCTATCTTTCCATTTATTTGTGTCTTCTTCAATTTACTTCATACATGTTTGATAGTTTCTAGCATAAAAGTTTTCCCCCTCTGTGGTTGAGTTTCTTCCTATCTATTTATCTTGATCCTATTGCAAATGTGATTTTTTTTCTATACCTCTTTTTTAGTTTGTTGTTAATATATGTAAATACTAGTGAATTTATACATTTTTTAATCTTATAACTTTACTGAATTAATTTAAGAGTTCTGTTTACTTGCTTGTTTTGATGAGACTTCTGAGTTTTCTTTTTATAGGCTCATATTATTTGTAAACAGATGTTTTTGACATCTTTCTTTCTAATTTGTATGCCTATCATTTCTTTTTCTTGCCTAATTGTTCTGGCTAGGACTTCTCGTACTCTGCTGAATGTAAGTTATAAGAGTAGCCATTCTTGTCTTGTTTCTGATTTTAGAGGAAAAGCTTTTAACTTTTCACCATTGAGAATATTGTTAGCTTTGGGTTTGTTGTACATGATCTTTATTGTGCTGAGGTACATTCCTTCTATTCCTAATTTGTTGAGAGTTTTTAACATGAAAGATGTTAAATGTTGTTAAGTGTCTCTTCTATATCATCTATTGAGAGGATCATTTTTTTAATCCTTTATTCTGCTAATGTGATGTATCACATTTATATATCTGTGTATGTTGAGCCATTCTTGCCTCCTAGGGATAAATACCACTTGATTATGCTGAATGATGCTTTTATGTGTTTTTCTAGTTTGCCGCCTTCTTTATTGGCACTTTCTTCATCTTTGTTTATCAGGGTTATTGGCCTACAATTTTCTTGTCTTTCAGCGTCTCTGTATGGCTTTGGTGTCAGGGTAATGCTGGCCTCACAAAATGAGTTTGAAAATATTTCCTCCTTTTCAATTTTTTTGAAGACCTTGAGAGATTGTTGATAATTATTTAAGTATCTGGTAGAATTCAGCCATGAAGGCATCAGACCCTGGGATTTTCTTTCATGGAAGATTTTTTTTTTTTTATTTAATGATAAAATTTCCTTATCAGTTTTTGATCTTCCAGATTTTCTATTTCTTCATGATTCACCTTGACAGTTTGTATCTTTCTAGAAATGTATTAATTCCTTCTGGGTTATTTAATTTGTTGGTATATAATTATTGATAATAGTCTCTTATTATCCTTTGTATCTTTATGGCATCAATTCTAATGTTTTCCCTTTCATTTTTTATTTTATTTGAATCTTCCCTCTTTCTTTTTCTGCTAAAGGTTTGTGAATTTTACTTACCTTTACAAAAAAAAACCCTCTTATTTTAATTGGTCTTTTCTATTGTTTTTCTATTCTCTATTTCATTTATTTCTGCTCAGATCTTTGTCACTTCCTCTCTTCTACTAACTTTGGGTTTAGTTTGTTATTTTCCTAGTTACTTGAGGTAAAACATTAGGTTGTTTATTTCTCTTCTTTTATGTCACACATTTAGTACTATAAGCATCCTTCTTAGAAATGCTTTTGTAGCATTCCATCATTTATATTGTGTTTCCATTTTTGTTTGTCCAAAGATATTAAAATTTCCCTTTAAATTTCTTCTTTGGTTGTTCAGGAGTATATTATTTATTTTCCATTCATTTGTGAATTTTTAAAAATTTCTCCTCTTATTTATTTCTAGTTTTATAACATTGTCATCAGAAAAAAATATTTGATATTATTTCGGTCTTCCTACATTTATTAGAATTTGTTTTGTGACCCAACATATGATCCATCCTGGAGAATGCTTCATGTGCTGTAAGATGATATGTTCTATTGATGTCTGTTAAGTCCATATGATCTAAAGTGTAGTTCACATTCAATGTTTCTTAATTGATTTTCTATCTAAAGGATCTATCCATTATTGAAAGCAGGGCATTTATGTCCCACACTATTATATCCTTCAAGTCTGTGCTTACTCGCTTTATATATTTAGGTGCTCTGATGTTTGGTGCATATACAGTTACAATTTTATTGTCTCCGTGAACTAATCCATTTATCATTATGTAATAACCTTCTTTTATGACAGTTTTTGACTTATTATTTATTTATTATTTATTATTTATTCACTCTATTTACTATTTATTCACTCTATGCCTTCTGGTTGGTGAATTTAGTGCATTCACATTTGAAATAATTATTGATAGATAAAGATTGGCTGTTGTCAATTTCTCCAATGTTTTCTGTCTTTTGTTTTGGTTTTTTTGGGCTTTTATTTGTAATTCTTTGTGGTTCCTTGACGGGTAGATCCTTCATTCCTTTCTTCCTCTCTTAACATTCCTCCTTGTGGTTTTATAGTTTTCATGCTTTGACTGTTTTCTCTTTCTTGTTTTTGGTTGGTGGTTACAGGAGACTGAAGTCAAACATCTTATAATTGTTCCTGCTTATTTTAAATTGATAACAACTTAAGTTTCAACACATGTAGAAACACTTCATTTTTACTTCCCTTCTCACATGTTATGTGTGAGTCATAGTTTGGATATCACAGTTTCCATTAAATAAAATACATACATACTCACAAGTAACAGTGATTATTCTTTGTTTTTGTCTTAATACGTCTACTTTTTAACCTTTACATTAGAGTTATAAGTGACTAATAGACTACCATTACTGGTAGATCATTCGGTATTGGACTATACCCTTACCTTTAGCAGAGAGTTTTATATATATATATGTATATAAATAATTAGCAGTCTTTCATTTCATCTTAAATAACTCCCTTTAGTATTTCTTTCTTTATTAAAGCAGGTCTGATGGTGATGAACTCCTTTAGCTTTTGTTCTTCTGGTCAAGTCTTGCCTCCTTTTAAAGCCTTACACATTTTCCAATTCTTGTCATTTCTTGAAATGGAAGTGATTCATAGACTGAACTTATCCTGTGTAGAGAAATTGCCAATATATGCCTCTCCGATTACATGTGTAGCACAACTGTGTAAATATATCTTTCTACCATTTGTTCTGAAGTGTCTAAAATTGAAAGCAATAAAAAGGTCACAATAAATATAGTAGAGAGAATTAAAATAAAAATACATACTCCTTTCACATCACCAACTACATTGTCAAAATAAAAATACATGTTGCAAAACAGTGTGTAAAATATACTCTTCTTTTTATAAATATGTGTGTTTAAATGTATAATTTTATGCCTAAAAAATAACCATGAATGGTCTGCATTAAAATATTTGCAGTAATTGTATCTGAGTGGTGTGCATGTGTATGACTTTAATTTTCTAAACTGTTTGTTTTTTTTCAAGGTTTATGACTTGTGTTTATATTTTTTTTAGAACCCAGAGTAATTGAGGGTAAATTATAAAAAGACTAGACAGAGACAGAGTAATTGGCTGAGCTGAGATTTCAACCCAGGCTTGCTGACCCCAAGCCCTGGCATATTCTATTGCAATAGGATTGCCTCCAATCCAATCCCAAATTCAATAAGGAGGGATAAAAATCTTAAGCATAACTACAATAAAAGAAGGGACAGAAATAAGGAAAATAGCCTGGTAGCAGAAACCAAAAATAAACACATCAGTCATTTATGTTTCCACCTATTGTTGTTGTTGCCAGCCAAAAATAAAATATCCAAACCAATTGACAAAATACTCAGATTCATGTGACATCTGTTACTCACCAGCTAAAATATTACAATGGGATGACAAACACATTGGGGCAAGGTTGGGTTGTGTTGAACATACAGGAAAACTCATACAGCTAAAATTATTAGATAATAGATATCACCTATTAGATCCTGAAATAAACACTTTTTGTTCATATCTTAAAAAAGAACTTTGAAATAAAATTTCATGAATACATTATTTTTCCTTTGGAATCAATCAATCAACAAGTTGTGCATTTTTGCCAAAGATGAGTCTCTGATGAGTCAATAGACTCATCTGGTGACCCTGAGTGTTACACACAATTTCCTTAAAAAATATGTGCAGTGTATATATATATATATATATATATATATATATATATATATATGTTTTTTTCCCTTTAAACTGATTATTACATAGACCAAAATTGGAGATCAACAGAGCAATATGCATATGTATAATTTTTTAAGATAGCTACAGCTTTTATTAAAATGTATCACATATTTCATATGTAGCTTTTTAAAATTGAAGTTAAACTTGTTTATATTTTAATGGTATCAAAACACCATTTCCTGTTTTCCTTCCTTCACATGTATATGAAAATAAAACATTTGATCTATAAGGTCTTTAAGTCTATTTAGCTTCCAATCCTCAAATGCTTTTATATCATACTTGCAAAGCTGCTTTAAGTCAGAGGCCACCAAAAATAATCAGTGAAGTTCCATATTCCTACTGGCAAAATGTGCTTAGCTTCAACAATTTCAAAAACTAAAGAGAATCCAACTGATATTTTTTTTTAGAGAGGACATGAAATTCTTTTCTTGACTATAGCCAAAACTGTATCTGTCTGCTAGTACAGAGAATTTCAGATTATGAGAGAATTCTATGTGGCAAATAGCTTGTTGAGGATCAGTAACTACAGGCTGAGTAAAAGCACGGACAGCTATAGGAAGCTATTTTTCTGTGTATGGTAAATGTAGGGCCTTAAGAAAGCTATTTACTTTCCAAGTTCTTATCTATAAGTATTTTAGAGATAGGTGATATTAAATTTTGACCAGATAAATAACATGCACTAGTGTATCTCTACGTCATGGGTGTCCAAAATGGGATATGTAAAATATTCAGGAAGAATATAATAGAAAACATAAATGCTTTGAATCTTCATTATTGAATTCCCATGTTTATAAAGCTTTATAATGTTTGACATATTTGTTTCTATACCTAGGGTTAGATAAATATTATGTAGTATATACAAATACATTTAAAAATAAATATCAATGTATTTGGGGAGCAAGTTTAAAGGCATTCAAATTTTATTCACCATTGTGCATAGAGGATAAATAGCCTATTATTGGTTACTATCTATTCTGGTCTAGTAGGCTTTAAGTAGATAGAAAAAGTATTTGAGAACTAAAACAAATTAATCCCCTGGAAGAAAAGCTGTATCAGTGTAAAACAGATTTTCCCAAAATAACTAAATGAAAGAAATGGCAAGATATAATAGACAGAAATTTTAAATTCAGGCAGGGAAATCATTAAGTTAACTGATCGACCTATTTTTCTATGTAGAACAGTTCAAAATCCCTTATCTAAAGGAAGTGGAATTGGAAGAAAAAGATTGCAACTTTTTAAAAAAGTTGTAATATACTTGGTCAATTGTTTTACTTTGTTAATTGAGAAATCAATATAGATATTGCAACAAATTTTAAAACTTCAGCAGGTCCTTGTAGATATTGTCCCACCCTATAATTGTCACTGAGGTTAATTGACCCCCCCCCATTTCTGAAAAAAAAATAGTAACATACCTTTCAAAGAAACAAACTTCAAATTGTTGAGAAAATTAGAGGAAGCAATAACATCTGCTACAACTAAATTATGTAGGACCATCACCCTGGTGATACTAGGAGCCCAGAGAAGAATATCAGGGCATCACAAAGAAGGCAGTGGGCATAGGGGAGCTACGAATGGCCTTTCACCCTTAGACATACAATTCAGAAAACAGAAAACTCAAAAGCAGCATGGGATTTTTTTGTAAAGTGTAAAGTCCTTCAGATGAGAAATGCCGAGGCAGACCAAATAACTGGGTAAGGTCCCAGCAAGAGTGGCAGTTCCAATCAATCGATTAGAAGTATGGCGGTAACATTAATATCAGGAATCCAAGCTAATAGCTTTTGGAAAACTCTCTAATATAGCAGGGATGCCCCAAGCCCAGCAGCCTTGATAAAGCTAAAAATTCAAATTCTATACTCACATGCTGGCAAGTATTTTCTTTTTAAGTCAACGTCTTGAGCTTTAACAGCTGAAACCAAGTCATTTTAAAAGTACAATAAAAGCTGGAGCTATAAAGACTGTGGAAACTTACTTAACAGCATGAGCTAAAGATAACCAGGAATTTGCCACTGGGAACTACTTAATGCTTTTGATGGAGCTGCAGCATATAGGGCCTAAGGTAATTGATGTACAGAATGAACAAGCTAATAAATACTAGTTCTAGAATTTCTATGATTTAAGGGGGACAGAAGTGTTAAGTTGATGGATAAGTCCTGCAATGCTTTTCTTTTATAAGGTCTGTTAGCCCTACTTGACAATCATATTTCAAATCCATAAGGTCCCTATAGGAGGGAAAAAAAATAAAACAAGTGTCCTAAGTTTGGACAGACACCAAGAAATAGAACAAAGGTTGTGCATACATCGTCAGCATTAGGGAATGTGGTAGACCATGCTTCTGGTGAACCCATTCAGTATGGCTTCCTTAGGCTTAGAAATTTAGATTGTTTCTAACCTGCAGCTTTAAAATAGCTTTTAATAAATTCTGATAGAAAATGAATAACATGCTGGATGTGGTGGTGCACATCCGAGTGTGTACATCTGAGTGCTGTAATCCCAGCAACTCAGGAGGCTGAGGCAGAAGGCTGGCAAGTTCCAGGCCAGCCTCAGCAACTTAGTGAGACTCTCAGCAACCTAGCCAGACTCTGTCTCAAAATAAAAAAATAAAAAGGGCTGGGGATGTGGCTCATCAACAGAGTCCCTAAAGCACCACCCTTTACAAAAATAAATAAATAAACAAATAAATAAATAAGAAGCTAAACAGTCACACACAGAAAATAGAATGCTGAGAGTGAGAGTTACTAATCCCTCTTGGTTTTTCTTTATGATTTCTGTTTTATTTTGCTTTATCTTAGTTTTTGTTCTATTGTGTGATAAGGAGGAAGTTGATTCAAGGGTTTTATATGTGCTAGAACATTGTAATAGAGGGCATAAACACCCTGACTAAAATGCCCCCCATCAGATCGGTGCTGTATTGATTAATTATTTGTATATTGTGAACTGACAAAAACTCTAACTTAAAGTAATAGCCTATCTCCCTCCCTCCCTCCCTCCCTCCTTTCCTTCCTTCCTTCCTTCCTTCCTTCCTTCCTTCCTTCCTTCCTTCCTTCCTTCCTTCCTTCCTTCCTTCCTTTTTCTAGTGCTGCTAGAAGCTAATAAAGATGTTCTGCTGGGTGGGGCTGGCCTCATCTCCTCTCAGCTGGGCTTGCTCATGTCTATAGTCAGAGGCCTGATCAACTAGAGGCTGGTAATTCCAGGACAGCCGACTCAGGGATAACTTTGCTTTATTCAACATGGCTTTTATTCTTCCAGCAGGCTATCTCATGTTGGATCTCACCGGAGTGGCAAGGTTCAGAAAGAAAGCTAAAGTGGAAGGCTTGATGACTCAAGAAGGCTGGGCTAAGAACTGGCCCATCATAGTCGTGTCACATTATATTGATGAACTCAAACCTTAAGGCCCAGCCTAATGTCCAGGAAGGATGAGGAAAAAAAGACTACAAGAGTACCTGCAAAGTTTTTTTGGTTTTTATTTTTTAGTTGTTTTTTGTTGTTGTTGTTGTTGTTGTTTTGATTCTGAGTATTGAACTCAGTGGTTCCCCTACTTCTGAGATACATCTCTAGCCCTTTTAATTTTATTCTGAGACATGGTCATACTAGATTGCCAAGGCTGGCAATGCTCCTGCCTCAACCTTCCCAGTTGCTGGGATTATAGGCATGGCACTACTGCATCTAGCAGCTGCAGAGTCTTTAATAAGGGATCTGGATATAGGGTGGGGTGGAAAATGTGGGTCATTTTTTTTTTTGTTGTTCTAAGAAAGAAAGAAAGGTGGGACAGAGGGAAAATGAAGGCATGCAAATCCAATCTGTATATTCTTATTTCTATTAACATCCCAGTAAAAAAAAAAAAGCATCAGACAATGATACTCTTGTCTCAAGCATAGCAGGCACAGTGGCAGTGAGAAGATGATGGTTCAAGGTAAGTACTCTGAACCCACTTGCTTGATTCAAATCCTGGCTCCAAAATTTGCTATCTGTGTAATCTTGGAAAATGTCTTACTTTCCTGTAACTTCCAATACCTACATAGCTTTATCTATAAAATAGTCTCATCTATAAAATATCTTCATCAGAGTGTTCATAGAAATATTAAATAATGTATATAAGGCTCTTAGAATAGAAACTGACACATAGTCATTGGCTAAGTTTATGTTATATTTATTACTAGCACTGATAGGAAGATACTAACAAAAATACAAATTATAAAAAACGTGTAAGTCCTTTGGTTTTCCAGCTGGACTTGCCAATGTTTAAGCTAAGCATCAATAATTTGTGAAGTAAAATATAGTACCAAGTTCACATGTTCTAAGTAGTGTAGGTTTTAACTATCTCTAAATTATTTTGTTGAACTTTTGCTGAATCCTTCTAACTAGTAAATGGGCAAAAGGCATAAATGCTCTGTACTGACTTCACTTTTTGAAAAAATTGGCATTCTGAATTCACTCTAGTGCATTTTAAAGAAAGCCTTTATCAAAGCAATCTATAATTACAGCACTGCTCTCCAGATAGGACCAGAGGGAAGTAGTCTAAATCGGATTTTTTTCATGGAATTACATAGAAAGGTTCCCATTCCTTCTTCTCCAAACCTTACTTCCAATCCTTTTACCCATTCCCCAGTAAGCCATAAAGGAATAAGATCAAAAGTTCTGCAATCTCAAGTTCATGTATCATAAAAAGAACATATTCTACCCATGGGCTGAAAACAGGAGGCAAAACCATCTTCTAACCACAGATCACAGCTAGGGAGTATGTATCAAGCACCTATCACTTGAAAGAAGGATGGCAGTGCTTCTGTGAGAGGAGAATAAACGAAAAATCTGGGAAAAGAAGATGCCAAGTCACCAGAGAAACCAATTATGCTTCCAAGCAGCCAGAACATAAGCATATGCCTGGGTGCCCAGGGCTTAAAAGAAATCAGAGAGTGTTGAAAGAAAATCAGGCTTCAGATCTAAAAGAAATCATCTTCTTTGTATATCCTGCCTGCACTTTTGATTTTTTTTTTATCTCAATGGAATTTGCATGAACCATTTCAATTCACTCCTTGCACAGATACAGCCCATTTACCAGCAGGCTGACATTCTGGTGAAAGAAGTAGAATTTGATATATGCCTTTTCATCTCTTTCAGTGGGATGGATCACACTCAACAAACTTTGAGCTTTAAGGAGGAAGAAGTTAATGTTTATTGAGCAGCTGATAGGTGCCAAGAATCAGACAAATGTTTTCACATATGGTCTGTACACTTAAATCTCACCACAATCATATTAATCCCATTTTACAGATGAGAAGACAAATTGGAGAGGTCCTGTGATTTGGCCAAGACCACAGAGCTAGGGTTCCATTGAAGCTGAACTAGATTGCTTGCTTGCTACTATATAGGGAAAGGTTAAAGCAGGTCAAACCTCCTGTCACCAATCCCCCTAACATCTTTTTTTTTTTCACCTTTGTGATACTTCCTCAGAACAACTCATTTCACTTCTTCTACATTCATCTCCATTCATACAGCACAAGTGTCTCAGAAAAATCCAGCAAAATTCTCAACACAATTACAAAACATATCTCTATCTCTCTCTCAGGTGCACACACATACACACACACAACACACGCACACATATTCAGGAGTTGAAGGGAAATGGGAGTAAAATGAAATTCTATGCATGACACGGATTTGAAAATAAATGAAATTTGGTCTGAATCTTCTGTGCCCATCATCCTGTTTTTCAGAGACATATTTTAATTACTGGTTTACTTCCCTATGCTAGTCAGTGCCTATGAAAGGGAAACCTGCTAGACCACAAGGAGCCATGTTATTTGTTCAATTTCAGGAATAAACAGTGTACCACTTACAATGAATCACCAACATACAAATGCAAATATCTTGTGGACCTAAATGGAGATTAGCCTGAGATTTTAAATTTCCTTTACAAGATACACAAGTATCTTGTAAGTTGAGTTTGATGTACTTCTTCCTTTTAAGGAAGTTCAGGTGGCTTGATTCTGATTGTCATATCTGCACTTCTGGAAGTGAAACCTCTATAAAGAGACTGAGAATGAAGAAAGATACTCTAGACCTTAGGCAACTAGACTATGGCATGAGTGAGTATATGCTACAGATAGATACAAATACAACCTGCATTCACTGTTAGGGTCAAATGTGTTATTTCTCTAAGAAGTTCCAGGAGGGCTATAAGTAAGACCTATGCCCTGGGCATAATTTGATACATGTTATCTCATTTAAGTCAATTTTATTATTTAGGTTCATTAGAAGCTACTGGAAAGGGTGGTTTGCAAAAGTAGGTGTGACAGTATTCACCTATTTTACCTCAAAAACTGAGCAGAGAGCAAAGCAAGCAGGGTGGTTAAGAAGAGCTCTGACACTAATATTATGTTTTGATCCCATATAGATACATGAGAACACACAGGCCTTGTGGGACTGTTTCTCAGTGACTCTTCCATACATGGAGAAAGAGAAGAAGCCACAAGCTGCAGAAGTACTGGTTATTGATGGGGGCAGAGTTCCAGAATTCGATATCTACATTTGTTGGCCTAAAAATTAATTGAAATTACTTACTGAAGACTGAAAGTCAGAGAAAATGTTTTTCAAAGAAAGATACATTAAGATAATTTGCTTTTGGAGAGAACATCAATTCCTGTGAGACAATATCGATACCAGCACCGTTCTCTCTGCTTTTTATTCCCTGAACACTTGCTCAGTTTCCTATCCTGCTACTCCGATGACATAGGTAGAGCTGGCCACAGCCTGTACTAGGAGGAAATCAGCTTCACTGCCAAGGTGTAGCCAGGAAGATATTACCACTGAGCTCATTTCACCAAACATACAAAGCTATAGCTCAAGTACCAGTGTGACTCTTTTAGGTCTCCTCCAGGTAGATAAAAGCCTTCGAAGCTAAATATTGAGTTTTCCCAATCGGCCCACATTTGACTCCCATTAACAAAGACCTCTCTCAGCTCGATGCCATGCTTATTGATTAGAAAAAATAATATCTGCATTTACTTAATGACTGGTTTCTTCAGCTAGTGTTATTTCAAGAGGATTTCATTTTTTATATTGCATAAACTGCAAGTGATGGTTATCTGACACATTTATTTTAAAACACATTCCGTGTTAGTGGGGGATATCAAATTGACAGGCTCAGAGAGCAAACAGAGTAATCAGAGCAGAGTAAAATCGCAAATATTCCTTTAGCTTGTGGCCCTAAGAGCTGCCAGATGACCCTGATGTTGCTGTGCAGAAAAGAATGCACAAGCAAGTTAGTTGGACTATATCTCGAAGGAATTTTATTATTTGGAATGAAGAAATTCTTAGAGCCCAGTGGATAGTCAAGGAATCCTGAGCTTCATCTTTATCCGTTGTTTTATAAAAGGGGACTATTAAAGTATTTGCTGTCCCAAATGTCTTTATGTTTCTTTTCCATTTCTATAAACCCTGGCAATCCTTTAAGGTCCAGGTTCAATTTCACCTGCCCTGCCTGTGAAGATTTGCCATAGCACTGCAACTGGCAGCAGCTGCATCCTCTTCCAAAACTCCTGCAGCTCCAGAAAGGAATATGTAATAGAGATGGAGTCGTGGCATAGGCCTGAGTTCCAGCTGAGATTCAGACTGATGGCTTTGGGAAGGTCACCTCTCACCAATGGTTCTGATTTCCTCACACGTAATTCTCCTCTAATAATACTTTACCCCATCAAATGGTTATGAAGACTAAATTAAAAGTGTCTGAATAGAGAACTGACCCCTAAACTCCCAAACAACATATCATATTCTCTCTTAGCTCATTATTTACTATATCTTTAATGTTTTTTTTTATCCTTAAGGAGATTCTGAGCTCCACTGAGATCATGTGTCTCTTTCACTTGTGTTTACACCTTCCGACATCTATTTTAGTGCTTTGTAAATCTTAGCTGCTCAGGCAGTGTAGACTGATGGTTTGATGTTGTGATCAATGTGGATGGCCTGCAGAGAAGGAACAGAACTCTATCCTAGAGAGAGATGCATCCTGTAAACACATGCTCTATTTGGTTAGTAGAAGTGGCCATGGTATGGCACAGACAGGGCAGAATGGTTTGGACCAGAACTCTGGCAGAAAGGAAAAGGCTTATAAGGTGAAAAAGAGAAAAACTACCGTACATGAAAGGCACTAATAGGCTTTGAAGAAGTAATTTTATATGCAGATTTTTCTGGTTCATTCAGGTCAAAGAAGATAGACAAATAATTCCTTGCAGATATTCCAACTGTAAATCTGGGGATCCTGGGATTGGAAGAGTGGAAAGACCAGCAGCTTCTCTCAGATGTAAGTAATGGGTGCCAGGGTCCAGAGGGAGACAGTTCTGTTGGTGTGAAGCTGAAACAGTCTGTGTGGCAAGTGGTAGGTATTGCCATGGTGATTGAAAGACAGCAGGTTGCAAGAGGTCAGACACCCCATCCCAACACCAGGGGCAAAGTTAGAATCCCTTCATTATAGCTGGGAATCGACTAGCAAAATGATAGTTTTGGGGTTATTTGGTCAAGTGTCCTTGGTTAGACACTCACAGTTGGCTAACTGATGTCAAAAGATGGCTTGCCCCATATTTAAGCATTGTAAATCACTCAGTCTTATATTCAGACTTTGTGTGATTTCTCTCTCTTCCACTGTCCACTCACCCTGAGCCTATAACTGTACCTGCTGGGTCACTTCCAGAGAGGGCCCTCTCCTGTGGATTTGCCACATTACATTCACTCAATTCACCAACCCTGCCTGCCTGTGCACCTACTAGAAGCCAAGTATTAAGTGAAAAAAAAATAATAATAGGTTTACTTCGATAAAAGACAAAGACCCTGATCTTAAGAAACAGGCGGGTCTTCCAGATAAGACAGACAAGCAAAGAATCAATTACAAGCCCCGTGTGATAAAGTGCAGTGGCAGAGCCATGCATTAAGCACCCTGGTAGGAGGAACACCTAATTTACACAGCTGCAAGGATGGGAGGTCAGAGAAACCTCCTCAAACAAGTCCCTCCGAGCTGAGTTTTATAAGATGAGGAGGTGTTAGCCAGGGAAAGGCAAAAGAAGGTGAATTCTTTCAAAGGGGTGCCTCTCATACCATTGGAGGAGAGTCTGAGGCACACTCCAGTCTGAGATTCATCAGATATAACTACAGACCAGGACATTTCAGGGGCAAAAGAAGACCTAGAGAGGTGCTCAGTGCAGGACCTGAAACACCCACGTGCCCTGTTACAGAGAATGGACTTGAGGCTGCACTAAAAATATTATGAACAAAGCTTGATCAGATATGAAGGTCCACGTCTGAAAAGAAGGTGGGTGGAAAAAAGTGGGGAAGTTTAGAGGACTGGGGGAAAGAATAAATGATTTTTTTTTATCATGACCAGACTGTAGTACCTGTGAAGGGTTCACACAAAGGTAACTAGAAGGGAGTTTGATATAACGTTAAGAGCCAAAAGTGAAACCTGGGAACTTATCAGTAATTAATGAAAACAGGAGGGTATTGTATGAATCAAAGAGAGCAATTAGGGTAGACACTAATATTCTGGGATCATCATCCAAAGAGTACTTGGTAGACACATCAAAAGAATGGCCAGAGAGGCACAAAGAAAAAAAAAAAAACAAACAAAAAAACAAGAAATGTCTATGAAAACAAAGGGAGGAGAGAGTTTTCCAGAAGCAGGAAGCGATCCGCAGTAACAAATGTCACTTGGCTGGCAACTGGCTTTCAGCTTGGCATTTTAATCTCATCACAATTCTTTAGTAAGATACCCACTTCCTAATTTGAATGTTGACAGTTGCCTCGCCCCACCCTCATTATAATTTCAGATCTTCTGTGACTCAATAAGGGAGGCAGAATTGCCGGAGCATAAGCAGATACAAGTTGAATTGCAGCTTCCGTCTCACATGAGAGAGGCACCAACAATAAAATTACAGAGGCAGTAATTAGAGATGAGGTCCAATGTGAAATGGTCTTCAGCTTGGTGTTTATCCTGAGAGTTGGCTCAGTGCTTCTTCCTTCCCCGAGGGGAGGAAATATTCATAGCACTTCTTTTCAGTCACCTACATGACAGATTTCCTCACCTCACCCCTGAACTACCCAGCAGCTGCTTGAAAATTTCAGTGTCATTTACGCCGTGCCCACCCCTGGAAGGTTTATTTCAGTGTGTCATAGAGTGACACACTAACAATGTCTTAAAAGGGTCAGTTCTTTCCCCCCAAAGTTTCCACCTTAATACAACAAACCTGAGAAACCTCTAGAGTCTGTTCCAGAGGAATGTCTGGAGTCAGGTTCTAAAATCTAAAAGAAGCTAAACAGTTTTTATAATGAGAATTTATTAGTTTCATACAAAAAGGAAAAAAAACATTTCCATAATTTCCCTTAGAAACATCTGATAGTATTTGGTGCACATCAGTTATCTCTTGCATTATAACAAATCACCTTAAACTTTGGTAGATTAAAACAATAATGAATTATTATTTTTTAATGACCATGTGGCTTGATTGGTGATTTCTATGTTTATTTCACCTGAACCCAAGCATGTGACTGCACTCAGCTACTGGGTTGGTGGAGAGCGACTGCCCAAGTTGGCCTCACTTACATGTCTGGAAGCTTCTGCTGGCTGGAGCTCCTTCATTCTCCTGCACATGGCACTCATCCTCCAGTAGGGTAGAACATCTTCTTTGCACAGTTATCTCAGGGCAGCATTCCAGGAATGTGAGTACAGAAGCTGCAAGGCCTCTTCAGCCTAGGCTTCAAAAGCCACACAGAATTTCTTCCACTGCATTCCATTCTCAAAGCAATTCACAGACCACCTTGATTTCCAGGGTGGAGAAGTGGACTCCATCCCTTGATGGAAATAACTGCATGATGTTTTTCTTCACTACTATTTGTGTATGTCTCTATGTGTATGTTTAGTAGTATTTTAAACTAATTGTCATCTTACTGAACAGGCACTATAATAAAAAAATTAAAAGCATCTTCTACAAAATCAGAATACTTGGGTTCAAACGCCAGCTCCTCTCAGCTCCAATGCATTTACCACTACTTACCTCAGTGGGTTATGTATTATAGTGTTTCTTTCTAATGAAACACTTAGAGGGGTACTTAGTATAAAAAAGGACACTCAGCAATCATTAACCATTTTTAATTATTAGCATTCTCCATGTCCTATTTTTTTCTGTTATGTTATATAAGTATTTTCTGTGCTATTGCAGTTATTTACATAAATAATTAAATATCTACCCACCAGTTTTTATGTGACTGTGTCATAGTTTTCTTAACTATCTCATCTATAATTTATTTAGCTTAATCACTATTATGACTATAATATATATATTAAATTCTGTGATTGGTTTTAGGTAATAAGCTTTGTAATTTGGGGGCCTATTCTTGCACCTCTGTATATTTGCATTTTTATCATTTTCATAATATAGAGACACAGGGTTAAATTTCTGGAAAGGAAGTTCAAATCTTCTGATGCATATTACCAGATTCCTTTGCAGAAGAGTACACCATTACATCCCACCAGCACTCTAAGAGACGACCTCAAATTAGCTGTCACATCTTCTCTTGTTGGAACACATGAGAAATCTGGACTATTTTATTTTCTGATCCCAGGGATTATGGATCAAAGTGCAGGGAAAAGCAACCCTAGATGCTGTCCAAAAAGGTTGGCGAAATATGTGAGAGACAGAAGCAAACATGTCTAGTGAAAATAGAAAACTACAACATTCACATTTTAAAAAAAACATTAGTTGCCATCTGTTCTTTCAACAATAAACTAAGACTTATGCACTTAAAATAATAGTTAAAATTATCATTTTCATTTGGTGACTAGCTTGATTTTCTTTATAGTAATGTCTAAATAATGGGAAAACAGAGATGCCAACATTTAAATTGCCACAGCAGCCAAATTGTCCAGTTAAGGCCCTTTGCAAAGCAAACCAGGATAACAGGTGGATTTGACATTTGCACAGAGAATTTTTACTCCCATCATTAGTTGTATGATTCTAACACAATGACAATAAGTCCTTATCTTCCAATCATATTTTAATAGAACAAATTTGCTGTACTCATGAACATGAATAGGCACTTGGCAGTTCAGGTTATTTTAATGGACACATCACTTTAAGCTAAACCTTCTCCATCTGTTCTGCTCTCTAATTACCAATGAATAAAGTACATAATTCACAATTACATCATAAAAATAAGATCTACATTATATTGACTCATGTCAGAGCTTTTTGATCTGCACAATTTGGCATCTGTTAGAGTATTAATATTTGTTCCCTTCCAACAAACATACTACTGTCTCAATTAGGAAAATCTTAAACAATTACATTTGCAAGAAAAAAAGGGAATTCTCTCTCATACCATTTTATTTTATAATCATGCTTTATTATTCAGCATCACTTATCTTCCACTCTAATCAATCAGTCTTATGCAGTCCAATCCCTCTCTGAATTGGGCCTTCATAACTTTCATCAGAGAGAGTAGTAATTAAGTAAAAATCACAAAAAGTCAAATATTGCACATGCTACAGTGGTAAAGTCATTTCTCAGATCACTTTAGAAAATAATTCTCTCAATCTCCAGTGAAGAAACATATAAAGTATCTCAGCTTGGGGCAGATTAGATTAGTCTGGGGATCTTGAAGGAAAACCTAAGAGGAGGCTAAGAAATATGCAAGATGAGTGGCAATATGGTGGCTAAGCCAGCCCATCCACTTGCCTTTCCACAACCCGAGAGTCTCCCACCTTAGCGCATGGAGATTGGGCCATGTGTGGAATTTCCTGAAGACCTAGCTTCCCTGTAGCCTTGCTCAGGGCTTCCATAAGCTCAGCTGTTCCCTTTACTTAAACTTGACCTGGATGCCATCCTTCAATTTGTATAATTACCAGAACATTTGTCTCTGCATATTTGGTTCATCCAAAGAGAGGATACTTGAGTTCCTTCATGCAATGCTACCAAGGTGATGCACACATGTGAGCAGCTTGTTTCCGGTGATGATCATAAAAACACCAACAAAAGAAACCAACCCTGCTAACACCTTGGTCTCTGACTTCCAGCTTCCCAAACTGTTCGAAAATAATTGTTTTTGTTTAAGCCTCTGAGTCTGTGGTTCTTCATTATGACAGTCCTATAGACTCATTGAGTCAGGAGCTAAGTTTTATTTATGTTTCCATCTCTTTTCAGTCTTGATTGGTGTTTGATGTGTAGTCTCCTTTCAGAGTGAGTGCTGAATGAGTTACTAGTTTAATTGATTTAATTTTATTGTTTAAAAAGCAGAAGCCTCCGTCCTTTGCCTCAGTTTGCTTCTGGAGGCTTACTACTGCTAGTCC